>NW_016804598.1:518776-660171 GCF_001698545.2 Rhinopithecus bieti
CTGGAGTGCAGTGGCCGGATCTCATCTCACTGCAAGCTCCGCCTCCCGGGTTTACGCCATTCTCCTGCCTCAGCCTCCCGAGTAGCTGGGACTACAGGTGCCCGCCACCTCGCCCGGCTAGTTTTTTGTATTTTTAGTAGAGACGGGGTTTTACCGTGTTAGCCAGGATGGTCTCGATCTCCTGACCTCATGATCCGCCCGTCTCGCCTCCCAAAGTGCTGGGATTACAGGCTTGAGCCACCGCGCCCGGCCAATACTTCATTTATAAGGTTTATTTTGACAGGCCTGATACTGCTGATACTTCCGTAGCTACTTTCAGGTTTGTTCTTACAAAACTGAGAAGGCCTTGGGGAATAAGTGCAATGCATCAAAACATGAATATTTTAGTACTTTAGCAATTCCTCCTGAGTATATTGCAGAGTACCAAGCAAAGTGCTATTTAAACAAAGTCAAGGAAAATAGCAGCAAGTATAAGATTTTCTAATCTGATGCCAATCAGCACCAAGTGCTTTCCTTAATAGTTATTATGATAATACAATTGTGTGAATGATGATGGATAAAATGATTATAATATTTTTCATAAATAGGTAAAATAATTTTTGGTTATTTTGGCAGTTTTAGAGGAGATGGTTGTAAACTATATAACATTTTAAAATCATTCTCATAAGTGCACACGTTCAAACCTGTTGGGTTTGTTAATGATTCTAGATTTTACACTTGACAGGCATTTAAAGCACAATGATTATTGTTTCAATAATTTAAAACAGAAACCCTCAAAAGAAAATAACAGATAACCAGACTTAACATCAGATTTTCTGAACCTTTATAGCTTACTTTTCTTTCCATTTTCCTTTCTTGTTGGATAGCAAACAGAAAGTGGATTTCATTGCAACCCTGAAAATTCCATCAAAGTTTAAAATGTGATGGATAAAATTAGAAATATTTTATATAAAGTACCTAAAAGAATAGTAAATCACATGAAATGTAAATACCCTTATAAATTTTCTCTTGAGCATATTTTAAATAGGATATGATTAAGAGAATTCTGATAAAGGTATTTGAAGATATGGAAAAAAGTACAAATAGACACTTTAACTGAATAAAGGTCACATAAGGAGAAACGTCCAGATTGCAATGATAATTCAATATTGAATAACTGTATCATAACATGGATTTTCTTCTGAAAATATTAAAACTAGGTTATTTCAAAACAATCAGGCCTAAAAAGAAGCAGTAAGGGCTATATACACACAGTCAGTCAGTCATCATGCTTCAAAGCACCTCGGTTAACTGGATGGAAGGTCTTGCTATTAAATTAACTACTTAAGTTAACAACAACAACAACAAAAAAAAACACAACAAAAATATATTGCTCATGAGACAGAGACAGAGACTTCTGTTCCTGTTGTGTTGGAGATAGTTGCAATATGTTACTTTCATACTAACCACATAAAAAGACAGACCCACCAAAATATCATAGCTTCTCTGAAACTATCAGAGAACTAATATGCAAAGACACAGAAGTGGACGCATTTACATAAAGTGATCAGCTTTTCAGACCAGAGTAGATAATTTTCTTCTCATTGCTAGCATTGTTGAGAGGGAAACCCACCATAGAAGGAGGTAAAGGGAGATCACAGGAGTGCTGAGAGAAATTCCTCTTACATATTCCATCAAAGAACTCTCTATAGGCCTAGAAAGCACTGGTCAAGACTAAAGAGAAAAAATTATTTCCCCACTGAAAACAAAGCTAACGGTGGGATATAGATCACAGAGAGATCTACAGTTTGGAAAGGGGAGGCTCAGCTGTAAAGAACAGAATGATCTTTGGAGTCTCAGCTTTCTTCAGACTCTAAGTCCCACAGAAGGGAATTTTTTTTATCTTATTTGTAAAAACATTTGAACCAAATGGTAAACCCAATCAAATTAAACTTTCAAAAATGCCAGATTCTACTCAAATACAGATAAGATTGATTCAGCTTCCCACTCAAGTAACCTGGCACAAGACAGAGCATCCTCTTTAAAAAGTTTAGCAATATTACTTCAGTTTTTAAAGACACATAAATAAGCAGGACAATATAACACATGATCATAAGAAGAGCCATCAACAGAAGCAGACGAAGATGTCTCTGATACTAAAATTACCAGAAAGTGAATTTCAAGTAAGTAAATAAAAATGCTATGTAAATATCTATTGAAAATTGTGAACAATATGTATGAAAATATGAGAAGTTCCACTAGAGACATAGAAACCAATTTTTTAAAAATAAAATAGAACAGAATGTTAGAAACATAAGATCGTGTATAAAGAATTCACTGATAAAAAAAGATTAGATTGGACTCAACAGTGAAAATAAAGACAATGAACTTGATGTCAATAGAAAATATTTTACTGAAAACAGTGAAAAGACCAAAAAACAAAACATTAAAAAAAAAAAAAACGGAATGGCCTAAGCCAGGCATGGTAGGTTGCACCTGCAGTCTCAGCTACTCTGGAGGCTGAGGCAGGAGATTCACTTGAACACAAATGTTTGAGGCTGTGGCACAATTAGCCACTGCACTCCAGCCTGGACAACAGATTGAGACTACATCTCAAAAAGAAAGAAAGAAGGAAGAAAGGAAAGAAAGAAAAGGAAGGAAGGAAGGAAGGAAGGAAGGAAGGAAGGAAGGAAGGAAGGAAGGAAGGAAGGGCGGGCGGACGGGCTATTTGCTTTTAGTTTTAACTATTTGCTTTTAGTTTTACATTTATGAAAGAGGAGTAACCTGTTTAACTAGTCTGCAGATAAATTGCAGGAAAAAGCATCAAAGCTAATACTTCTTATTTTATATCTTCTACAGACTGTCTTCATTTTAACTTCGTAATTTAAAAATATTGCCATCGAAATAATTCAGCATGTTTTTAGTCAATATATATATTTATGTCCTTGTTTATAATGATACTTGCTTATAGCCTCATTGTTGCTTTTACTGAAATTTCAAGAACCAACAGCAAGAAAGTAAGACTGAAAAGAGAAAGAAAGCTTCTTAAAGTCAATGGTAATACTTAATTATTCTTGTTTTCTGCCAAAACGAACAGTTTTAGCAATCCTTTGAGGTAGCAGTCTTAATGGGGAATATATCTACCACTTTTCTCTATGAAAACACACTACACATTATGGATATCCAAAGTTTCCAGTGGTTATAAAAAGAAATACGCAAGATAAAGTAAAACTGAATTATATTTTTTAATTTTGCTTTTCACCTTTTTTATGATATCTATAATTTCCTCTATTTCACAGGTGTTCCATCTAAGAGAGTCTCCTTAAGGCGAGAATAGCTGAAAGGCTTTTTGTTTTAGAGATCATAATGTTGAACACAGAAAAAAATGTGAAGTAATGATTAGGAGCTTGTTTTATAATGCTTAATATGATTTGGGTTAAAAAATCCTGAAGACAATACTTTAAATCATCTAGACATAAGTGTCATGGGGAAAGATAGTAGTATATTCTTAATTAAACACATGACAGTAAATTATATACCTAAAGAACTGGGTTTATAAAAGCTGCTAGTGAACAATTAGTAAAAAAGCAATGTAAAGTAATAAAATGACTAATCAGTGCTTCTCCTGACAACCAGCACAAGGTGAAAAGAAGAAAAGCAGGTTATAGGATTCTGAGTATCTGTTCTTTCAAAATAATAACAAATTATAAAATCTCACTAATTGTATAATTGATGGGTGTTTCAACATAAGCATTTATTAAAAATCTAGATGACTATATTACAAAAAAGATTCTATTTTGGCTTTACAATAAGAAAAAAACAAAATAAGAATGTCATTGGAAATGTATTTTAAAGATTATTTTGTAGAGACATTTTAGGTTATATAATGTTATGATATAAAGGAAATTATTTCAGTTGGACTACTTCTACTGCTTTTATTTTCCCATATTCATTATAGTATTTTTCTTGTACAATGTTAAAATACGATCAATTGAGATAAAACAACCCATCTATGTCTCAGAGTTTAGAGGTGTGTGTGTGTGTGTGTGTGTGTGTGTGTGTGTGTGAAAAATTACAACTAAGTCAAAGATATTTTTTATTATTGCAAAGATCTGTGCACAGTGTTTTGTCATTTGGCCTATGAAATACACTGAAACGATGCACTGGAATGCACTCATAGGTACTTACAGTAGGTGAAGAATTTATGTAAAGTTAACAGGCAGTCCCTAATCTTCAGAATATTCTAAACAATTCCTTCAGAATAATCTAAACAGTTCCTTATATATTCTCCTTAATGCATCTGCCTTGACAGCCTTGTATAAACTGTAGGCCAATAGATGGTATCAGTCTAAACTATAATTCTCCTCACAACGATTTGCAATTTAGTTACCATCAAAATTATATCCTAAATGGATGCCACCATACTTATAAGCCCTGTGAAGAGTCTGAGAGTCTCCCTTATACTTGGAATCATTCTGAGAAGAAAAATCTACTCTCCCTATCAAGATCTTGTTTTTCCTAGCCATGTTGAACATACAGAATGCCCTCCTAATATACTCACATTGTGACTTAAGAATATCACCTGTTCTGCCTTGCTTAGCCAAAATGCAATGTCTAATCCTGTGACCAAATAATTTCTCTCTCATATTTTATCCCCAGAATTATGTGCAGAAAAAGATTTAGTTACTAGCAACCTCATTTAGAGAAGGATATTTATAAAGAAAAATATAATACATCCTGCCTTAAGAACATACATAGAAAGTCACATAGCAAGCATGCTATTTCATTCATTCATTCATTCATTCATTCATTCATCATATTCTCATTGAATAAATTAGCATTAAATAGCTACTATGTCCTAGGAATTTAAGTCACTTAAAACTTTAAGCGTTATGCCTTGCATAGAACATTCCTTACCCAATTTAAAATTTTAAGATTATGAAATTATGAAATTTTGTGCTGGATAAATTTTAATTGCTTTTACATTGATCTTTTAGTACGTATAAATTTTATTAGGTAATGATGTGAAGCAGAAATGTAGCATTGTTGTTATTTCATTTTGTTAAAAATTTTTACTTTTAGTTTAGTAACACTGACTAGACAGTACTTCCAAATTATTTGTTAAGTATTCTGTAAGTTTCCTAACAATAAAAAATGTAATCTTCATTGTAAATATATATGTGTACATATATACACACACTATATATACATTATATCTGGATAAGAGTGTAATGGTTATAGGCTGAAATTCTGAAGCCAGGTTTCTTAGACTCAAACCTTGGTACATATATGCTAAGTCAATTTGCTTAGTTATTTAGCTTTTCTGTGCTTCTGTTTCCTCATCAAAATATTAAAAATATAAGAAATAATTATTGTCAGTGTTATTTATGTAATTTACTTAATATATAAAATACATAGGAGAGTCAGAGATATGAAATTAAAGAAGTAGCTATTTTATTTCTAAATTCATGTATATTTATGTTATTTATTCTTAGATTTTAGTTCTGTTTTTTCATGTGCTTAAACACAGAATTGATGTTTATATCTGTAAGCCTAGACTTTCCCCCCTCCTTCTCCTTTTTTTTTTTTTGTAAATTTATTTGCCAATCTAGCATGTTTACACTTCTAGTTAAACATTATTATCAATTCCTCTATTCATAATTACACGGAAATCATATATTAATTTCAAAAGAATTAACAATATTAAATATTGGTTTCAATAATCCAGAAACAAGAAATGTTCTAAATTATTCCAGACATTCTTCCCTGTGCTTTATGGGTTGGTTTTAATAAATAATTACACAATTATTTTATTTCATTTTTATTGCATTTTAATAATTCTGATGATATAATTCACATCCTATAAAATTTACCTTTCTGTTGTATAAAATTCAGCGCTTTGGGTAATTCACAAATTTATGAAGCCATCACCATTACCTGGTTCCAGGACATTTTCTTCAGTCCCAAAAGAAACCCTATACCTTTTAGGAGTCATTCTCCATTCTCTCAACTTCCAACCCCTGGCTACAACTCCTGTCTACTACTTTCTCTAGGAATTTTACTCTGGACACTTTATATCAATTGGATCATACAGTATTTTTCCTGTTGTGTCTGATTTTTTTCCACTTACCATAATATTTTGAAAGTTCATCCATATTGTAGCATATATCAACATTTTATTCATGTGTGTGTGGCTGAATAATATCTCATTGTAGGGCTATACCACATTTTTTAATGTATTCATCTGTTGGTGGGCATTTGAGCTGCTTCCACATTTTGGTTATAATGAATAATGCTGCCATGAGCATTCGTGCACAAAATCTTCTGTGTTCTTCTTCATTTCTCGTGGGTATGTATCTAGGAATAGGTCTAAGTTAAACTCTGCTAACTTTTTAACGTATTTTCAATTGCCTTCAGTACAGTCACCAGCAGCGCTTGCAGCGGCAGCGTTTACCCTGAGATAACACACAAGATTTGATGTAAGAAATTCTTTTGCCACCTTCTGCATATTATAATGCTGAACTCCTACATCCTGTTCATAAAGGACAATCCTGAGCACACAACTAGTTAAGTAAACTTCAGACTGACGTTGACTGAAAGTGTGCTGGAAAAGCTTCACAAGCCAGGACATCAATGTCTTCGAGGTCGTCCATGCTCTGATGATGTCACACCTCTTCGCCTCTGGAAGATATTTCTCTGAGAGCACAACACCAAAATCAGGGAAACGGAATCCAAAACTAGTCCCCGCAAAGTTTTCTGCCCACACAATGACAAGGATGGCAAGAAGATCGGAGAAAAATGCAATATTTTTGTGCAGCATGTGATGTTCTGCTTTCTGTTGTTCTTTGCTTTGAAACTTACCACATGGAAAAAAAAATTAAATATGGGTCATCATCTATATTTCTGTTACAAAAGGATTAGAGACAAGTTCTGTTTATAAATAACTCAAAGAACAGTTTTTTTTCTCTTTTATTTTCACATTAAAATTCAGTCAAATTTGCTTTAGCCTCAAAACGTGTGTTTATATAAACTTAAATGAACACTGGAAGTGTGCTGCACTTTCTTCTAAACAGGAAATGGGTTTTAAAGAACTTCCAAACTGTTCTCCAATGATACTGCATTATTTTACATGCCCACCAGCAACACATGAGCATTCCACACAGTTATTTTACTACGTTTAGTGTTAGGTGTTCAATAATTTTCTTTCATTGTTAATAATTTTCCATAACATTCTCTACCCAATTATACTAGCCTTATTAGAACCATAATATTTTTGCATATTGAACCTTTAAAATATATGATGCCTTCTCTTTAGATTTAGAGGTTTCCAAATTAATATTTTAGATCTATGTATAGTATATTCTTTCCTCTGAGTGCTTAAATGATTCATTATGTTGTGACGTACACTTGGAGTTTAGCTGAGGTTTCAATTATGTTCATAATTTATCCCTCTTCCTAGTACAATGCCTGCTTTTTCCCCACTTTTTTCAATTTATTTATAATTTCCCGTTTCTATCTTTTCCTACTTACAAAGAAAGAAAACTAATTATCAGTGTTTTATAGTCGTTCTAAAGGTAACATAATACTCACATATGTCTACACACAATACAGCAGCTGGGCTCCACTGTCCTGCCCGGGGGGAATCTGGACCTGCACAGACATGTGTTGCAGCTCCAGAGAAAAACTGTACTAGTGAAATAAACGAGCTTAAACAATTTCAGGAGAAGGCACAAGATTACATAAACCTGTACCTATGTGAAAGTTGCATATGTTTGATTGAAACAGCAAGGTATACTGTAAAAGGGAAACCCATTCATATGAATTAGGAATGACTTGACGATCATCACAAGCCTTGCAACTTCGGTTGTTTCATTAGATCTTTTTTCTCTTTTCAATACTCTAAGATTAGTAAAGTGCTGGGAGACTACAAAACTAGATTCTTGTAGAATTACCAAAACTATAAAAATATAGAAATGGAAGCCCATGGAAGGTGCAAAAAGAATGAGAAATATAAAATTACACTTACATTTATTATAATAACCATTTTTGCTTTAGGTGTGCTTTTAGTTTTATATTTACAGTAATACTGTACATATGCTTGATTTTATTAACTTTCTCAAATGTTGTATAAAAATTAGAATCAGAGTCATTTAATTTGAAATTTTAAAGAGATACAAGACTTCACTAAATAATTGTATATCAATGCATAGGTATCTGGGAAGATTAGTACATTTAATCAATAATTTTATTTAACAAATTATGCATTAGGTTTAGAAATTTTAATTCTTTTGCATTTAAATAATGTCCAATTACTTCAAATTCAATGTTGATTATTCAGTGTTATAAATCAAAGCTTCATAAGTAATTACTGTTTTCTTTTCTTTTTTTCCTTTGAATATTTACTTCATATATTTCTGACAATAGATAATCCTGAAATCATACCACAGCCCTTTAAGGTCATATTGCATCATCTTCCTAAACCAGAAGAGCTAGAAATTATTAAAAAGCATAGAAAATGTTTTTTCAAAAGTCTTTGGGCTATGGATATTGAAGCCATGTTTGTTCATTTGTTTTGTTTTTTTGGAAATAGATTGTCACTCTGTCATCCAGGCTGGAGTGCAGTGGCACGATCTCAGCTCACTGCAACCTCTGCCTCCCAGGTTCAAACAATTATCCTGCCTCAGCCTCCCAAGTAACTGGGACTACAGGCGTGCCCCACCACGCCCAGCTAATTTTTTAATATTTTTAGTAGAGACGCAGTTTCATCATGTTAGCCAGGATGGTCTCGATCTCCTGGCCTCGTGTTCCACCCACCTAAGCCTCCCAAAGTGCTGGGATTACAGGTGTGAACCACAGTGCCCGACCATGTTTGTTTTTTTAACTTTACTGTATCTTCACACTCCAAACTCTAAGAAGACAGCAAATGTACCATTTTAGCTTATTCTCCTGAATCCAAACACACAGGAATACATAGCCTTTTAAAAAAACAAAAAAAAACAAAACAAAAAAAAACTTTTCCTTACTAACCACAGTAGTGCACTCTCATCAACAGGAAATCTGTTTCAAGCCCCAGTGGCTGCCTAAAACCACAAATAGTACCTTACCCAATGAGACTATGTTTTATGTTTTCACATTAAAATATTCCTCTACACATTAACTATCTATTAACATGTTTTAAAATATTTAAGGTTAATGTCTTAAAACTGCTGGATGGTGGCCTATACAGACCAGATTTGACTTTGTGTTTTGCACTTCTTCTGAAAATATAAGTTGTAACTGTCACCCCTTTCTTTAGTAGATTTTGTACATAGTGTGTTTTAGCAAAATCATGCTATAGAATTTAGCATGATTAAAATCCAGTAGATAAATCTCTTTCAGACCAAATCTCATAATAGGCAATGAATTGTGAATGCATGTATGAAAGTAGCTATTGCTTTTTTCTACTTCATATAAACTAGAAATCAGTACTAGATTTTTTCTAATGCTTCAATTAAGTATATAAAGAAATTTTCTGCTTGAATCATGTCAAGGAAAAGGACTGAAATGTAATATATTGGATGTATGTTAGTGTTTCCAAACTTTTAAGAACGAAAAAATATTGTCCAGCATTGCAAAATATCTGAGCACAAAATTCTGAGTAAAGTCTTTACTTAAGGACTTATCAGCAAACTGAGAAAGCACCATATAATTAGAAGAAAAGCTGAAAGAGTGTAGTGTCATAGGCATACCAGGATCACAAATATTTGTGCTGGTGATCCTTTGTAACTTAATCTACTACAAGGCACTTTTTTCCGCCAACCCTCCACCCCAACCACAGCTGTATACATCAAAGAAAGCATTTTATTATGTACATGAATATCCGTTGTCTTTTAGCAACTGGACGAACATCTTGGTGTTTTTTTGTTAGATTTTAGACTGATCTCTTTATTCACTCAGCCCCTAGTACCTCTTACTAGATAAGCTATACGCCTCATGGTCTCTGTGATGTAGTCATATAATCTCTTGCCAATGAAGTGAAGAATTCAAACTTCCAAGCTTCTGTAAAATCATAGTTCTGAGAAAGTTGAAAGAAAAGATATCTCTAAGAAATTATAAAGCTGATGTTATAATTCTTCCTGAAGAACCTCATTAGGCTGAAGGTTAAACAAGTTTTATTATCAGAATTTGTAGTATTTAGAGTGAGTCCATCAGAAATCTACTCTGTAACTTTGAGACATTCACTTATAAAAAAAAAAAAAAAAAANACCATTTTAGCTTATTCTCCTGAATCCAAACACACAGGAATACATAGCCTTTTTAAAAAAACAAAAAAAAACAAAAACAAAAAAAAACTTTTCCTTACTAACCACAGTAGTGCACTCTCATCAACAGGAAATCTGTTTCAAGCCCCCAGTGGCTGCCTAAAACCACAAATAGTACCTTACCCAATGAGACTATGTTTTATGTTTTCACATTAAAATATTCCTCTACACATTAACTATCTATTAACATGTTTTTAAAAATATTTAAGGTTAATGTCTTAAAACTGCTGGATGGTGGCCTATACAGACCAGATTTGACTTTGTGTTTTGCACTTCTTCTGAAAAATATAAGTTGTAACTGTCACCCCTTTCTTTAGTAGATTTTGTACATAGTGTGTTTTTAGCAAAATCATGCTATAGAATTTAGCATGATTAAAATCCAGTAGATAAATCTCTTTCAGACCAAATCTCATAATAGGCAATGAATTGTGAATGCATGTATGAAAGTAGCTATTGCTTTTTTCTACTTCATATAAACTAGAAATCAGTACTAGATTTTTTCTAATGCTTCAATTAAGTATATAAAGAAATTTTCTGCTTGAATCATGTCAAGGAAAAGGACTGAAATGTAATATATTGGATGTATGTTAGTGTTTCCAAACTTTTAAGAACGAAAAAATATTGTCCAGCATTGCAAAATATCTGAGCACAAAATTCTGAGTAAAGTCTTTACTTAAGGACTTATCAGCAAACTGAGAAAGCACCATATAATTAGAAGAAAAGCTGAAAGAGTGTAGTGTCATAGGCATACCAGGATCACAAATATTTGTGCTGGTGATCCTTTGTAACTTAATCTACTACAAGGCACTTTTTTCCGCCAACCCTCCACCCCAACCACAGCTGTATACATCAAAGAAAGCATTTTATTATGTACATGAATATCCGTTGTCTTTTTAGCAACTGGACGAACATCTTGGTGTTTTTTTGTTAGATTTTAGACTGATCTCTTTATTCACTCAGCCCCTAGTACCTCTTACTAGATAAGCTATACGCCTCATGGTCTCTGTGATGTAGTCATATAATCTCTTGCCAATGAAGTGAAGAATTCAAACTTCCAAGCTTCTGTAAAATCATAGTTCTGAGAAAGTTGAAAGAAAAGATATCTCTAAGAAATTATAAAGCTGATGTTATAATTCTTCCTGAAGAACCTCATTAGGCTGAAGGTTAAACAAGTTTTTATTATCAGAATTTGTAGTATTTAGAGTGAGTCCATCAGAAATCTACTCTGTAACTTTGAGACATTCACTTATAAAAAAAAAAAAAAAAAAAGACTAGATTAGATACCCTAAAAAAAGAGAATTTTTAAATTTTGCATTTTTTAAATCAATGATGGATGATCCTATGAAATATTATAGTCAGTAAATATGTGTGTTTTAGAGAAGAAAAATCTGAGAAGAGTAGATGTAATTAAGGTAAGTCAACCTTAATATCTAAACATAGTCGTGCACATATAGGTGTGATTTTAATTGTAACAGGCTCTCTCACACAGCTGGAATACATTCTCTTTGGCAGGAACACATGACTGAAAATTTAAAGCCTTCATTAGAATATTTCAGGATTTTACCATTGGTGATAAATAAAATGATAAATTCAAAATCTTTTGAGGTAGGCAAAGTGAAGGGTGAGTAGGAGATAATGTCTTACCCAGTCCATTTTATTTTCTAATACAGACATATCTCTATGCTGACAGAAAATAAGTACTTTATACCAATAGTTAAAATCTGTTGTGATCCTATGCCAGGCTCTGAATTATGACTAAAGTTACTCCATTTATAATTAAATCCAACTGAACACTACAATTATTCAAAAAGTAGGTACTATACTATTTCCATTTATAACTAAGAAAGCAGGATTAGTTGCCAGAATGATTAATATTTCAAAGTTACATTAAGTTATACCTCAGAATAAAAATTATGAAGTGATTTGTAGCTCTTAACTACTACTTTATAGTTCCACTTTTAACCACTGCACAATACCATCTTGTGTCTGTAGAGTACTATGCACCCTTGAACTTATTCAGATGCCAATAAGCTATATTGTTCAAGGTTTGCCTGAGACCCGCATGCCAGCACCCATCGCAGTCCTGGGCAAACAGGTTGGTCATTCCACAGAGGACAGAGTAACATGGAAATTAAAACAGTGCAAATTCTTAAATCACACTGACCTGGACTTGCTTCCAGACTTCAAATTAATTTTTGTGACATTTGGAAAATAATTTTCTAAGCATTAGTTTTCTTCTGTAAAATTATTATATGAATTCTTATAACCTAGAGGTATTTCAGGAAAATAATGAAAGAAATGCATGCAAAGTTCTTTTCATAATGCCTATCACCCAGTAAGTTTAAGTTAATATTATCATCATAGGCATATTCAAAAAAACAAAGCTCACATATATCAAGTGACATCAACACAACAATTATACGAGCATGATTAAATTTTTGAAAATAAACAATATTTACTCAGAGAATTCTGAAATCACTTTAACCTCAACAGCAATGCTTTATAAATAATTAGTGAATATTTTCAGATTTTCAAGTCTTGAAAATGTTTAAACTTCCCAGGCGCATTTTCTTTTGCCTAAAATGTTTTGAAAATAAAATTATTCCTTTTACTTTGTAAACTGTATTACCAACATTCACAAAAAAAAATTTTTCCTTGGGCCAGAGTCAGCATATTTGAGGTTATTAGAGATGTACTAATCATTATTATTCATAAAATGTTGAAAAGTGTGCCTTTGGTATTAAGAAAAGTTGCAGCTCATGAGCAATTTCAAACTGTCTTCATGTGCAATTATTTCCTGTCTTAGTATTGACATAATGTTTACTATTAGTGTTGCTTGAGACAAAAGAGTAGCTAGAGACACTAGCATTGTAATTATGCTAGGACCTAAATCCTCATTGACATGTTTATCTCAACCGTTAAAATCACATAGTTCATCTTCCTCACTCACATTTCTGGGCTTGGCTAATAGTCATCTAGTATCTCCTTCTCTGTGTCCTTTCAACAACAGAAAATAATAAACTAAACTACATGCCTTTGAAACTAGAATTCTGGATATAGAGTCCTTTGTGGTGAAATGCACTGGCAGGAGATTTGGAAGATGAAGTAAAACAGAGGCTATATTCTCACTGCTGTTTTAGCCTCAAATGAGATGGAGACATTCGTGGATGACAAGCAATTGTGGTACCCAGTCTCAGCATTTCTGTGCCTGATCACAGGCTTTACTACTGTAGAATAACAATCAGGGACACAACTGTGGTACTTTGACTTTCATTCGACTCTCGGTAATAGCCCCTGCTTTTCACTCTTTCAGTCATTGAAATCACTTGTAAGCCTCTCATTGTCTGTATTGAATCCCTTTTCTCTTTAAATGTTTAATGACTTTTGTTTTCTGTATAGAATTCAGACTGATGCTTTCAGTCTTTCTCCATTAATCTCCTGATGACTCCATCAGGCTTTCTGAAACAGCATGAACCATTGACAATGTGTGCCCAATATCTCCCCTTCTTATTGGCCATGTTTTTTTCAGTGGGTCATTTTCCATTCAAATTTGCACTGCCTTTTTCCTCACTAATTTAGTTCCATGGAATATTTTCCTATAGCACAGAAAACATTTAACATTCACCCAATTCTTCTGTCTTCTCCCTTCTCTAATTTTAAGAACTGTGAAGAGGTCAGGGCAACTCTGCGCTTTCTGCTCCACATGTATCTTCTTCCACATGCTTTTTTTCAATTATAACTCTTTTGTATCATGTCAATAGAATATAAACCTTCAAGAAGAGCAAATGTCATAGATTTAAAGCCACAAGGGATTATGGATGTAATGGTTTATATGGTCCCTCTGCTTACTTTTCCACAGGTTTCTAAAGTAATACATATCTACATAGGTAGCGATTTCTCTTATCTGTTTTTCTATCCTACTTTATTACCATCAATCTAATTAAATTTTTTTGATTTTCAGGCTTAAGTAGTGTCTTAATCTGTAATCCTTCCCCTTACCTTCAATCTCTCTCCTCCAAAATTGCTGAAATCTCCATGTTACAGCACAAATCTGATAAAAAATTCAAACGCCAAGCATTTCCTTAAATTAATCCAAACATATTCAAAGTCGTTCATAGTAGGAACCAACTCATATTACCAGTAATACCTCTTGTAATCTCTCTTTACCCCAAGTAATCATATACAATTTTATTTCCCCATGTCCATGCTATACTTTCCAATATCCCACAAGAAAGTAAACTTGTATACTCTTCCATTTAAAAAGTGATCCATTTAATAAACATAGTGACCAATATTTAAAATTGTTTGAGACATTAATTATCCATATTTGCTAGAGCTACTTCTTTGAGGAGAGAGATTTCTTTATCTCATATTTGATTATTGATTTTCTATATATTCTTTATTTTTATTTTTTGAGACAGAGTCTCTCTCTGTCACCAGGCTGGAGAGCAGTCGTGCAATCTCGGCTCACTGCAACCTCCAACTCTCAGGTTCAAGTGATTCTCCTGCCTCAGCCTCCTGAGTGGCTGGTATTAAAGGGGCCCATCACCACATCCAGCTAACTTTTGTAGAGATGAGGTTTCACATGTTGGCCAAGACGGTCTCAATTTCCTGATGTCGTGATCCACCCGCCTTGGCCTCCCAAAGTGCCAGAATTACGGGCGTGAGCCCCTCACCCGACCGATTTTCTACATATTCTTTAGGCTTATATGGACCGTGAAGACTTCCATGTCACCTCTACATAATTTTAAATTCCCTCTGAAATGTATTGGCAGTTAATTTCTTCTAACATTTATTTTATGTAACTTTGCCTCCGTTATATTAAATTCTAAGATTTCTCAGTAGATAAATAATATTGATTTTTGTTTTCCAAAGTGCTTATGTCTGTCTATAGAATATTGTATAATTCATGCAATTCACAATTTTGCATAAACTTTTTAGTTTCAATGGCTCAAATTATTTTAAATTGTTTTTCTGAGTCTCAGCTATCTACTAAGAAATTAGGTCATTTGCTTCTACAAAATATTACAGTATTAGTCTCCATACCAATATTTTAAAATCCATTTTTGAGATGATTTATTATAGACCTGGTGTGGCTTTTATATTACGTTTAATTTTCCTGTGTTTTAGTAACTCTAAGAGATGAGTTTTGTTCTTTCTTTTAGTTGCTATTCAATTTCTACTGTTTTTATAGGTGGTTTCGGTGTAATATCATGTAAGCATCAGAAAGTGAATCATTATTAAATAAATCCTCTATTCAACTTTTAGCTGTAGGATTTATAGTCTGCACTTAATGAAAACTTATTGGCTAAATCTCCTAGAATTAAAAATAGTCGCACCGATTTTTTAATAACTGAATAATTAAAGAAAAAAGTATGCTAATTTATTATGTTTGCCAGTTATCAATTAAATCACTTCATTTACTTTCTTATTTCTGTCATAACCATGTAAATATATTTTAACAGGTTTTTTTTTAAGATTCTTAACATTGCCATCTGGTGGAGAAGTGGAGATTTTTTGTTTTGTTATGGTTGTTGATGTATTTTTTTAGTTGATAAAAATTACACATATTTGTCAAGTACACTAAGTTTTGAACTATGTGGAATGGAAAAGTTGAGTTAAATAGCACATGCATTACCTCACCTCTTTGTCATTTTTTGGTAAGACTTAAAATTTACTCTCTTAGCAATTTTCAAGAATGCGATTCATTGTTACTAACTATAGTCATCTTGTTGTACAATAGATCTCTTGAACTTATTCTTCCTATCTAAAATAAATTTTCCACCCTTGACCAACATCTCCCTGGCCTCACTGCCCCAGCTCCTGGTAACCACAGTTCGACTCTCTATTTCTATGAGTCCAACTTTGTTAGATTCCTCCAATAAATGAGATCATGCTGTGCCTGGCTTATTGTAGTTTTTAATTACAACCTTTGTAAAAGTATCATTTCATATATATGACATTTTAAAATATCAAAGTAGAAAATGCCTCATAATTTATATATTTTAAAATCTTAATGACTTTAGAATTTGATAATTGCATATATACATATATCATTAGCAACCTACATTTTTATATGATAGATATATATATCAAAATTGTAGAGGGTATGTATATATATAATACACACATACATATATATGCAGTATGTACGTATATGTTTATGTGAAATTAAATATATAGATAAACAATTTTCAATTGAGAACACAAATTTAAAATAGTATTTTCAATTGAGAACATGAATTCAAAATAATATTTTCAATTGCCTACAGCCTGTGAACCCAGCAAAATTGGTGGTATCAGGCATATGCATAAAACATCTACTCCTTGATCTGATGATGTCCAAAACTGAGCCTGCTGTGACTCTTTATAAGACACAGTGCAATTTATTGAAGGTTGCAAGGAAGTGATATTGGTTTCACAATCAATAACTATTGATGAATTGATGTAATTGAAAAGTCAAATATGTGAAACATTTAAAAATATTAGCCAATCGCTTAATGGTTTATTCCCTGATTTTATAGAAACTGGGAGTAACTTGGAAATTTTACAAGGCATTCTCTTTTATCAAATAGAACCGTATATTGCCTTGCTTTGCCATGGCTATGATAGCTGTGGTCCAGCAGATGGCAGCACTTGCAATATTATGACATTAAGAAAAAAACTCATTTAAACAATAAATACAAATATTTAATTTTTATCAATATTTATAAATTTACAAATACTTATGTGTTTATACATTTAATTTTATTAACCCTATAAAAATAACATATAGCAAACACAATTTACTGAAATATTTAAGACACATTATTCATGACAAAAAATACTAACAGAAATATAAAATCTGCACTAATAAAGTCACAAAATGTATGGAAATCCAGTTTTACTCACCAAGTTTAGAATATTTTTGTATTTAAAATAAAAATAACCTATTGTTTGTGTAGTACTTTCAAAGAACCTATCACTTGGCAAGCATATCAAGCTTAGATTATCTCCAAATCTCACTAAAACTATTTGCTTGGTGAATGACATTTTAAAACTATATGTCTTCAATTATTTTAAATAAAATGATTTATTCATCAGTACATATTACTTAACCACAATTGAGTAAAACCTTCTAATTTCATTTAGAAATAGTTTCACATATGTTGAATTTCACATAACATAAAACATCAAATTAAGAACCCATGCTTATTAGCTGGGCATGGTGGCAAACTCCTGTAATCCCAGCTACTCGGGAGGCTGAGGCAGGAGAATTGCATGAGCCTGGGAGACAGAGGTTGCAGTGAGCCGAGATCGCGCCACTGCACTCCAGACTGGCTGACAGAGTGAGACTCTGTCTCAAAAAAAAAAACAGCAGAACCCACGCTTATAAAATTTTCTGTATTTTGTTAATTCTAAAATAAGACTTTTCAATATATGTATCCTTCTCTCCAAATTAAAATATGCTTGCAGGAAAAGCATTTCAATTGGTTAGAAATATGTGATATTGATTATTAGATGGGTGAAGCAAGTATCTTTATTTTGGCATTCTTCGTGTCAGTCAAAAAATCAGAAATTCTTCCAAATATGTGGAATTTCTCTAGGATTTAGAAGCGAGGATTAAAACATAAGATGCACAGCTATGTCACGCCACAAACTCATCCGAAGAGGGGAGAGTAAAGGGAAACTTTCATTGGCAAAAAGTGAAGTTCACATAAACTGCATGGAAACAGAGTTCGTTGGTTTCAGAGAGTCAGTGAGAGAGTTAGTGTCAGTTCACTGGTGGAGATGCCATTACTGGGTAGGTGTTCCTTCGAGTCATCCGGGGTTACTTTAGAAAGTCCTTGAGACAGTCTGTCTTAAACATACAAGCATGAACCCTCCCCTTTTTCTCTCCTGGCTTTGTATGACAAAAAGGGATTTCATCCTAGTTTCATATTTGTGATATATACCAACTAGCAAAAGAAAGAACAATGACTAAAAACTTCTAAAATCCAACAATACATACTGGAATTTAAATATTCTTAAACTTAACTAATGTGTGAATTACGACGTTACCCACTTTCCCTTATTCATATCCCAAGCCACTGCATCCTCCAAGTCACTGATGCTTATAAAACAGTCAGTTAACGTTACTTAAATAATCTCCTTTTCCTCTCGTTTGTAGCTTCTCATTGCTAATGTCCTCTCTATTACTTTGAGATTATCTCATTATTGTCAGAGGCTGCCTATGTCTTTGCTGTTTGAGCCTCAGAGGAGTTCAGTATCCTGTTTAAAAACGGACATTTCTCCCTTTTGATCCACACTTTCTCACATACTAACAAGCAAACAAATCCTGTGAACTTCCCACCCAAAACTTTGCATCATGTGGCTCTCCTTGAAGACAGCTTCTTGAAAATTTGCTTATAATCTCTCTGACCACAAATCAACAATTAACACCCGACTCCCTGACACACAAAATTAAACCTAAAGGCATCATGAGTTTGGGTTCATTCCGTGTGCCATAATAACTCAATTGTCTGCATCACTTTTTCTCATCAGTTATAGTATACATCCTGACTTGGGCATACAGTTTTCCCTACCATGAAACAAAACTGATAATGTTCTCCAATTGTCATGCTTCAACAGATATAACCAAAATATTCTAAATTCCTTTATGTAAAACTCTACCTACAAAATATTAAAAGAATGGACTGAATATCAACATGTATCCATGTCCATCTATCTCCATGCTAGCTTCCAACTTACACACATAGCACGGACCTCTACAAGATCTCTTGACCCTAGTCAATCTTTCTCATAATTCCGTGAAACTAGCTAGTATAATTTCATGGTGGCTAATATAATTCTTTTCGTTCTACGTAAGATGAACATTTTGTTGATAGGTCAGTTTATATTTCCTCTTGATTACCCTAAATTGTCACATCAGTCATTACTTAATTACAAGTACATAAAATACATACAATTAGTATGAGTAGCAGGGGTTTTCTCACTCTCTAACTCTTTGAAACAGTACCATTAGGGAGAAAGACACTGTCAGGTACTAGGAAGCATCTGAGAATGTAGTTGTTTTCATGCTAATGAATTAGACTATGATAGTCTTATAGACATTAGTAGAAACTATGAAGCTCCTGGGTCAGAAACAACACAGTTTACTATTCATAGCTAGAGCAGTACTCAGGATTAAACATTTTGCCTTTTCCCGAAACAAAATTCATGCAGGGTAATGAAATGAAGACCAGGTATTCCCTGCACACACAGTGTGGATTGATATAAAACACCCGGATGACCCGGAAGACGGATGACCCAATCTTCTTTGAGCTTTCTTGGCCAATTTGCCTATCCTCCCATTCAGTGAAAGACATTATCTTTATTACCTTGGAAAGTCATTCAAATCTGCTTTAGGAAGGAGACATTTCTATTTTTACTGTCCTAGAATGTAAGCAGATCTGTTCCAGGTAAATGAGACATCCCTATCTTCCAAGGCTATCCATTTATAAGAACAGTCTTGAAAAGATAGTCTGGAAGACATTCGTTGTTAATGCCTAGACATGTATATACATTAGAGACACATGGATTTCAATCATTTCTTTAAAATAATATGAAATTACTCCCATTTTTTGTATCATTTTGTTTTCTTTGAGTGTTGCCCATAATAAACAATCCTAAAAGAGGGTGATTTTTTCAAAAAACAGTTTATTATTGCTCATGGTTCTGTGGATTATCTGGGCTGACCTAGGCAATTCTGCTACATGTGCTGTTGGCTGGAATTGTTCATGTAGCTGAATCTAGCAAAAGCTCTCCTGTTCTTGGAACACCCACGGCGGTTTTGCTCATATATCTAACATCTCAGCTTGTTTAGGCCTTGGTCTCTAGCAGGAGAATGGGATGGTTTATATAGTATTCAAGCCCTTAGGAACAAATGTGAAAGCTGCAAGGTTCTTAAAACCTAAGTCTGTAACTAACTTCCAAAATTCCAATGATGAAAATGCATTTGAAATCTAGTTCAGATTCAAAGCATGGGGACATTAATTCTACCTCTTGATGGTGTATAAGGATGGGAAGATTTGTTGGTGGCCATGTTTTCTGACAATCTAGCATACTTGTCATTATGTGCTATTTTGTGTAAGTGTGCAATTTGTACCCTCATTAATGTATTCACATTTGTGATAAATGAAGTAAATGGTAAGCAGAAAATAATAAGGATGTTCTGGGATTTTTTAAAAAACAATATTGACTTTTTGACAGCTTGGCCTCAAATGTTTTAAAACAGATATATGTGAGTTTATACTTTTCACATTAAAAGAGTGACTATTGATGTTCGAAGTTTTCCTAGATTGTACTTATGATGTGTTACTCATATTAGAAGGAAGTGCTCTGCTAAATTATTAACAGTGAACTTTATTATGCAGATCATTTATCTCATTCTTACTAAAAAGAAATAAGTAAAATAACCTTTATTTAAGTAGTTAGAATTGACCAAAACTGTTTCGTCATTACTATTTTAAAATCAGGTAGCTTTACCTCAATTTGTAAATTTCAGTTGAATTTTCATTACATAAATTAAATATGTTTAGTAAACCCATTCCATCAACATTACTTAATGCTTCTTCTCACTCTGAATATATCCTGTATCTGTGGTTCCCAAACTGCATGTTGAGTGTATCACAGTGAACTTTTAGGGTTGCAATAAGACATTTTATATTTTCAAATGAAACACAGAAATATTCAACATCTGTCATATATTATACAAAATATTAACTCAAGGTAACTTACAGTTTCAATGTTAGATAATTCTGTATTCCTTTAAATTATATCACATCTCTACAAAGCTGGAGTTTTGGCACTTACTATGACAGAATACAAGTGATACCAGAAAGGGGTCCTGATTCAGACCCCAAGAGAGAATTCTTAGATTCCATGCAAGAGATAATTTGGGACGAGGCCACAGAAGAAAGTAAAAGCAAGTTTATTAAGAAAACAAAATAATAAAAGGGTGGCTACCTCATAGGTAGAGTAGCAGCATAGGCTGCTTGACTGAGTAAATATATGGTTATTTATTGATTATATGCTAAACAATGGGTGGATCATTCATGAGTTTTCCAGGAAAGGGATGCGGATTTCTCAGAACTGATGGTTCCTTCTCCTTTCAGACCCTATCAGGTAACTCCCAGACATTGCAATGGCATTTGTAAACTATCATGGCGCTGGTGAGAGTGTGTTTTAGCGTGTTAATGTATTATAATCAGTGTATAATGAGAAGTGAGGACAACCAGAGGTCACTTTCGTTGCCCTCTTAATTTTGGCACATTTTGGCTGGCTTCTTTACTGCACCCTGTTTTATCCACAGAGTCTTAGTGTAACTACTGTCTTCTGCAAGAATCTATATTATTATCTTTAAAGCAAAGCTTATTCTTAGACTAAGAATATTTTGTTCTTAAGATATCATCAGGACATTCCCTGACTCTATTAAATCCTGGGTCTGTTCAGTAAACATTATTAACCTATTTCCTTGACTGTGAATATGCTGTTGACTAAGAATGCCCATCCTCCTAGGAATACAGTCCAGTAGGTCTCAGCTTTACTTTACCCAGCCCCTCTTCAAGATGGCTTTGCTCTCATTCAAATGTCTCCGATGCAAGTACTGTGGAAAGTTAATGTGCACTATGAACATACAATTATAATACATTATTGACTTTCAGTTTGGTGTTCAGGCAAATAAAATAATCATCTTTTATTCAGTTTCTCTCATATTATCTAACGTGGTCATTTTAATCATTCAGATACAATAAAGACATTTTATTTAGGATATTTGTGATGAATTAAGTGAATTTTTTGTTAATAATCTGAATGATAATCTGTCAAATGTTTGATTATTCTGGTCTAATGTGACAGGTTACAATTCAACCATTCGACCATTACACTTCAGTTAGTCAAACAATAAGTAATTTATAACTTAATTGCTCTTCCTTGAGTCCTCCTCCCCTTTGGGTATCCTTCTGTTGGTGAATATTTCCATGTGTGGGTGGGGAGGCACCCACCAAGAAACACCTTTAAAACTTGCTAATCAATGGAATCTCAGATTCCCATTAGTCTTTGTTACGTATTATCTCATCTTTTCTATTTCCAGACTGGCTTTTCACGAGATATACAGATTCTATTTGGCCTAATAGGAAACACAATGCAGGAATCTGCTGCTGCAGTAATACAAATTTCTTGTACACCCTGCCTTCTTTGACCTGATACCAGTCTACCAGCTCTCCTTTCACATCCAAGATCACTCAGTTATCCAGTGGCAAAGGAGGATGGCATATTATGTGTATCAAAATATCTGCCTCTCCTGTCACCGCTGCATCAATGTTCCACACGCAATGCTCCACACCTTTCTGAATAAGAAAAACTGAGAACAGGGCTTCTTCCAGAGTTCAACATAGAGACGCTAGAAAAACACCCTTGCCTTAGGATTCCATTCAGTCTGCTTAGTACATCCTTCTACATGACCTGGGGACACAGAAGGAAATCAGGGCACATTTGTCTAGGCTTCTACTTCCTTTCGGTCATCAATCTTTTTGGTCCATTATTTTATCCCATGTGTTATATCTTCCCTGTTTCTGATGTAGAATTTTCTTCTCCCCATCTCCTGGAGTTAAAATGGCGCAATGAATATTATAAAATAATATTTACAAAAACATAGACATCAAATCAAATTGAGATTTCTTTATTGGAGCTCAAATGCAGGAAATTGAGTTAAAGTCCTTAGATGATATCATATTCTCATTTCAATTTAATATCGTAAAACACTGTTTAAATGGAAATTCTTCTAAATGCTTTGGGTTGAGGCATCAGAAGACCAAGATAAATCAATATTTAGTAAGTATCTCCATATCCAAAATGACATGGTAATTAACATATGCAAGACTTGTAGGAAGATATGTATAAAGCTGTTTAGAGGTGCAGAGTCAACATAAGCCTTCAGAGTATAAATAAGTTTGGGGTTATTGGAAAAAGAAGAGATAATCTCTTTGGAAAATTCTAAAATTTATCATAAGTATCCTAAAGAAAATATTTTTATTGCCAGGCACGGTGGCTCACTCCTGTAATCCCAGCACTTTGGGAGGCCGAGGAGGGCAGATCACGAGGTCAGGAGATCGAGACCATCGTGGCTAACATGGTGAAACCCAGTCTCTACTAAAACTACAAAAATTAGCCAGGTATGGTGGCAGGTGCCTGTAGTACCAGCTACTTGGGAGGCTGAGGCAGGAGAATGGTGTGAACCCAGGAGGCGGAGCTTGCAGTGAGCCGAGATCGCGCCACTGCACTGTAGCCTGGGTGACAGAGCAAGACTCCATCTCAAAAAAAAACAAACAAACAAAAAAAAAAACCGGAAAACATTTTTATTATATCTGAATGACCAAAATGATCACATTAGATAATATGAGAGAAAGTGAATAAAAGATGATTATTTTATTTGCCTGAACACCAAATTGAAAGCCAATCATTTGTTATAATTGTAATGTTCACAGTGCACATTGACTTTCCACAGTACTTTTAGAATTTTAGAATTCTGTGGCATTTTCTTAAATCTCCATGTAGAGGACAAATATGTTATTTCTTTTCATTTACAGAGAGAGGAGCTTCCAGGAGACCACTCAGAACTTAACCTGTGCCTCTTGATTCTGAGTGATGCACTTAGGCTAGACCCAAACCTGGACTAGGCTGTAGGCTAGGTCTCTGACGACAGTCTAGTCTAGGGAACTAGGCTTTATGAAGAATGACTAAGACTCCTCTAAATTTTTTGGGCAAAGGATGACCAATTGTTGCTCATGAACAAGATGTACACAGAGAGGGAAATAGCAGGTCTGGAGCCATTATGGGAAGTTTCCCTCCCCTCCCCCACCAAAACCTTCCTGCAGGCATAAGACTGGAAGTGACCTGCTAGGAATTGTTAAGTGATAGCACCTGAAGTAGCCACACAACCACAGGTCCATATCAATATTCTTCATGCATGGCCAATCTACCAGTTGATTGTTCTGGAAACAGAATGTTCTCTATCATCTGAAAGAATCAAGCAGAAAATGTGAAGGGGCTGATGGCAGCTGGCCAGGAAACCTGTACTTTCATCAGCTCTGTAGCTCTTCATGGCTTCTCTATTGAATTGTGTCCCCTACACACACCTCTCACCCTTGGTTATAACTGCTTTCTCTATTGTGGAAAAATGGGTACAAAATAGGTGTCCTAGACAGGCATGGTGGCTCACGCCTGTAATCCCAGCACTTTGGGAGGCCGAGGTGGGCAGATCACCTGAGATCAGGAGTTCAGGACCAGCCTGGCCAACATGACAAAACCCTGTCTCTATTAAAAATGCAAAAATTAGGCACGCATAGCGGCACGCACCGGTAATCCCAGATACTCGGGAGGCTGAGACAGGAGAATTGCTTGAACCCAGGAGGTGAAGGTTGCAGTGAGCTGAGATCATGCCTACTGTACTCCAGCCTGAGCCACAGGGCAAGACTCCATCTCAAAACAAAACAAAACAAAACAACAGAATAGTTCTCCTAAGTAAAAATGGAATGAAACAAGAGTGACATTTAAAAACTTTTGCTCAACTTAGTCTGCTATACCCAGATATTTTCTATTACAAGCTGTCTTCACCTGGACATATATCAAATTATGGAAGCTTTGTTTGCCCAGGCATTGTCAGAGTTTTTTATTAGTTTATAAGATCCATACTTATGCCTTATTTCATGACTTCCTAGGAGTTGACTGGGGAGTAGAAAGCCTTCCATCATTAAAATTCCTTTCACTTATATTTATTTTTCAAAGTTTACCACACACATTTCATGGCGTGATACATTATGTGTGTTTTTATTTATTTTAGCTCTGGGGAAAAAAATAAAGAGGCATCTGCAGTTATACATTTGGCCTTGCTGTTCAGAGGAAGCAGAGTATATGAAAATCTTTAATCTTCCATGTGTACAGCTCATAGTTTCCTACCCAAATGTTCACTAATGAGGACTGAAACTGCCAGAATCCAACATATATTGTCTCTTTTTTCAACAAACACTCTCTCTCCTGCAAACACACACACAATCAATGAGCCCTTTTCTGACTACTTTTTCTGGAAGCTTCAGCATAAATGTCACTTCTATTTGGAGTCTTGCTTAAATTTTCAAATTCAGTTAGGTCCCCATATTACAAAAAAAATTATCATCATTCATAATCGTTATTAACCAACTATATATATGTCTGTGTGTGTATGTGTGTGTGTGTGTATATATATATCTTTCCTATTGCTACTCTGATTACAGTACAATCTAGAAGTTCTGGACTCTTTTTTCCTGTTGACTGTATGCAGCATCCAGTGTTTTGACAATGATTAGGTTCTCAGATAATTTTGTAATAAAGTGATGAATTAATTTATGATGATTGTCATTTAAATAAACTGTGAAAGGAGAAGAGTAGTGAATATCAAAATCCAGCTTTCAAAAAATCAAAAATCAAAATTCAAAATGATGTCAAAGGTAAGGGGATAGAGATGGATAGAGGTATAGGCAGGAGTGTGTGTGTGTGTGTGGTCATTTAATGGTGGGGCAGCAGTGAGTCATTTCACAGTGAATGATTTTTAAACTGACTTTGAAACAAAACTACAAATTTTTGTTGTGTTACTATTTCTTAAATAAGATATTTAGGTTTATTTGTCATTCCTATTTGCAATAGCAGCATAGATCAAAGATAATGTAAAATTATATATCACTTAGCTTACTAAAAAATACATGTTTTTTAAACAGAGAAGGCTTTAAATATTGTTGCCTTATGGACAAATTCATTCAAGTGAAGAAATAAGCCTCTAGAACAGCATTACTTGGAATTACTCAGATTTATCTACATGAGGGTTTGGGATAAAACTCCACATTAAGTGAAGGAACAGATGGACAAGTGTTATATTTTTGGCAACCTGTTTTTCATTATATAAACTAAATTGACTGTTATGCATATGTGTGGGCAGAGTACTAAGTATCTCTTTGATCTTTCCCATTACTGCAAATAATACATGTCTGTTACACAGATGCCTTTTAAAGTACATATAAAAACAGTTGGCATTTATCCAACCATTTTGTTGCTTTGATATTGATTTCTAGACATGTTAAACGTTATAAATGAGAAAGTTAGTCAACACTTAGTTGGTCAGAAGTTATTTATAAAATTAAAAAATTAACTTATTTTGATACAATTATAATAGTATACTTTAGTTCATGTTTAACCCCAAAGGAACATGATTACATGTTTTGTACAACCTTGTACATGATTAAAATAATCTACAAAGCAACTCCAGTTTGAGCTTATTTTCATACATAGCAACATTTTAAAATTAGAGATACAGAAAGAAACTGAAAAATGTTTCAAAACAAGAGCGACAAAAGGAGTTCAGTAAATTAAACATAGAACAGTTCAAAACACAACAAATGTCTTCCTTGATTACAAAAATTATGTAAAAAAAACCTACAATATATGTGATTATCTATTAATATAATTATAAAGCTTTAATGGGCCAGGCACAGTGACTCACACCTGTAATCCCAGCACTTTGGAAGGCCAAGGCGGGCAGATCAGGAGGTCAGGAGATCGAGACCATCTTGGCCAACATGGTGAAACCTCGTCTCTACTAAATACAAAAATTAGCCGGGCGTGGTGGCACATGCCTGTAATCCCAGCTACTTGGGAGGCAGAGGCAGGGGAATCACTTGAACCCAGGAAGTGGAGGTTGCAGTGAGCTGAGATCTCGTCACTGTACTCCAGCCTGGTGACTGAGCAAGACTGTCTCAAAAAGAACAAAAAAGAATAATTTTTAAATGACAGGAATAAATAGAAACACATGCCATATCCCAGTGTGGGAAGACAGACTATAAGAATGCTTGTATTCTCCAATGCATTTAAAGTACTAAATTTATTACCATCACAAATATTAGCTTGACAATTTGATTAAAATATCTGTCTAGATGAGAAAAGTGCATGTGCCTAGCCACATTTTAGGACAACTAAAACAGGAAGTTATTCTTTTCTGATAACAAAAACACATGTGCAAGAATGTAAAGTTTGGCACTGACAATTGAAGCTTATCTTCAAACTCAAAAGAGCACCTGACAACTTCAGTATCTCTTGAAAACCGCAAGCAACATGCACGGACAAATATTTAATTAGCCATCCACTGCATGTAGAACACATGTGGGACATAGTTACATGAAAGTGTTCTCTTGAAGACTTATGACCTCCACCAGATCACCTCAGGAGAACAGTGTTACTGGTATTTTCTGTATTATTACCTTATTTGCACTTATTTGGAATTTACTATCATCCTCTTCAAGGTGAAGAAACCGATTGAGAAGGGAGCAGAAGCCTATGATCTTTCTAACTTATTTATTTTATCCTTTTCTTCCTCTTTCTCATACTTCTTCATATCTAAGGGGAGGCTTTCTGTAAGTTTTTCTTTTCTGGAAGGGACTTCTATTTAATCATATTCTTTTTCAGTTTTAGGCGAAATGGGATCATTTCATGTTTTATCAAAAGAAAACCTACATCATGCTCATAAATTAAGAAAAATATAAAATACTAACACCTATGTAATTTAAAAAGAAATTGTAGACAGAGACAAATACAGTAAAGAAATGATACTAGTACTAACTTCTAGTTTGTACGAATGGCCAGTTAATTCAGAGCTCCAATATAATGAAGTGGATATTATATACATCACTTCTAGGTCTAGCCCTGTAATGGTTTGTCAATTCTTCAGGCCCTCTCTCTCATTTTCTCTGTCTCCATCACTAGAATAACTTAAGAGCCCTAGAAGCTGTGAGAACCACAAATGTAAAGAGGCAGGACTCTAATTACTGCTTGGAGCAAAGTCACACAAGAGATTCCTGTTCAGAAACAACCGCACTGGAGTCTGTGCAAGCAAGAAATTCATTTTATTGTATGAAGTTGAGATAAATTGAATTATAAAATTCATTGCAATCCATATGAGGTTTTAAAAAAGTAGAAATAAAAATGGGGAGCCAACAATAAAAGTTTAAGGTTTCATTGTGTAAATCATTAAACTTGATATTCATATAAATAATAAGTTAACTCCATTGCTAAAATAATTTTACTGGATTGCAAAGCACTTTATGCCCTTTCCTGGATTTATACAAATTAATTTAACCTTAATTTTCTTTGCTTCCTGTGATTAGGAACACATAATTTTCCAAATATTTTAGTCTTTAAGTTTCTATTTTTTCTTAATTATCATAAACAGTAGAGAAGACTAATTGATATCTACATAATGTTACTACAATAAATATAATTTTAGTAAACACCTTATTAAAAACACAAAAGATTCTTTACAAATACAAAATAATGATATATTCCTTTGAGTGTCTATGCTCTGCTTTTACCTTGGGAACAAAATATTGGTAATATAATGTTTTATTTAGATCATTTATGATATGACTTTCTGTATATTGTGATTTGTATTATTTGTTATTATGAATTGTAATTCATCTAAATTTACGCTGTACTTTACTATAAAGCTATTGAAAAAACAATATATTAGGGTCAATAGTTTGTCCCTGTCCTGAAAATCTATGACATTTAAGGTATTTTAAAATAATTTTCAATCTATATAGAAAAAGAGTTAGCATTCCAGGTGACATTCATAGGCCATATATTCCTGAAGCAGCTTTATAGAAATAGACTGATTTTTGGAAGGATAATTTATTATATACAATTATTACATAAATTAACTTTTAACAGTTTTTTTTTATCATTTCAAAAATAATAAAATGTTTTCTTAAATATACATCTAAGGATTACACAATTTTCAAAGACGGAATGATTATAAAACATTTTAATGAGCTTTAGTGTTTTAAATGAATAAAAGTATTATATCATTTATATAGGTACATTCTTAAATGATTTTCACTAGTATTTTCCAACAGTAGAGGGAGTTATTGAACTACAAATTACAATTTTAACATACACATCTTTTGCAGAATGATTTATAGCCAGTTAGACATCTGATTTTGAACTTGTTTTTCTTGAAAAAACACCTTTCTTACAAATACTTTAGGAAGATATTTTCTCTTCAGATATGTTTAACAACCCACAACCAATAGTGTTTTTAAATTTGAAAATTAATAGATTTATATTATGCTAATATATCACTTGATATTTTACTTAACTGTCTAACTTTTAAATGTCAAGTAACTCAAAACTAATGCATTTTATGTTTCATTAAAACTGACTGTGGCAGTAAAGCATGATCTTTTACACTCAGCCAGACCTGAATGGATGCCTCTGTTCTGTTATTTACTAGCTGTGTGGCCCTCAGCAAGTTATTTTCCTTTTCTAATTTTCACTCTTTTTACCTGTAAAATAAGGATCATAATAATATATCATTTACAGGGTTGTTGTGAAGACTCTGTCTATATACATATATATACACACACATATATGAGTGTGTGTGTATATATATGGTGTTTACCAAGTAATTTTCCATTAAAGATGGTCAATATACATTTATTAATAATCTTGACATTATGATTACTACTTCTAGAATTTAAGAAATAATTATTAGTCAATGCATAAAATACATAAATCTTCAATTATAAATCATATACAACTAAATTATATAAAATAGTATTCATATACACATACTTTGTAATACTTTATGTTCTAGAGTAAAATACACAGCATAATTTATAACATTAAACATGCAATTAAATTTTGTCTGGTACATGATAATCATCCTAATCTTACTTGTAATATAAAATTTCCTTTTCACGTTTTTGATTTTATTATAAGAACTGATTATTTATTTTAAAATGTTAATGTTCTCAAAACACATGTCATCTCAACTATATAATATTTTTTAAATGAGATTAAAGAAATAAAATGTGGGGAATAAGATAACATTGATATAAAGTAGATATAATCTTGGAAGACTGTTATTTAATAACTTCAAATGATATAAGATTGAATTTAATTACATTGAAATTAGGAGAAACTGTGGATTTCTCTGTGGTTCATAGCATTTGATGATTGCTATGTCTTCTGTTTCAATCCAACATTATTCTGTGCAGGATAATTAAATCTAGCTCTTGTTAAATTTTGCCACCTCATTTTCTGATTCATTTTATACTTCAGTATAATATATCGTATGTTTCCACTATTATTATACAAAACTGTTTTCCACGTTAGTAAGTCCTACAGCTGAGGTTTCTACCATTTAATTTAATTTTTGGGGTCATGTAAGAATCAGTCATTGTTTCTGGTAGATACTAGATTTGAAATAGATCTGTAAGTACAGATAAGACTTTGACAGGTAAGGTATGCAACAAATAATGTAAACTTCAGGCAAAAGAAACAGTTTAAACAAAGACAGTCTGAGTAGTGGAGGAATAGAAAGGATATTATCTCTATACAAGGAATATATAATAATTTAATGATTCCGGCCGGACGCGGTGGCTCAAGCCTGTAATCCCAGCACTTTGGGAGGCCGAGACGGGAGGATCACGAGGTCAGGAGATCGAGACCATCCTGGTAACACGGTGAAACCCCGTCTCTACTAAAAAATGCAAAAAAACCTACGCTGGCGAGTGGTGGGCGCCCTGTAAGTCCCAGATACCTCGGGAGGCTGAGGCAGGAGAATGGCATAAACCCGGGCAGGCGGAGCTGGCAGTGAGCTGAGATCCGGCCACTGCACTCCAGCCTGGGCGACAGAGCCGAGACTCCGTCTCAAAAAATAATAATAATAATAATAATAATAATAATAATTTAATGATTCCTCAAGGCTATAGAACCAGAAATACCATTTAACTGAGCAATCCCATTACTGGATATATACCCAAAGGAATATAAATCATTCTACTATAGAAACACATGCAAATGTATGTTTATTGCAGCACTATTCACAATAGCAAAGACTTGGAACCATCCCAAAATCTCATCAATGATAGACTGGATAAAGAAAATGTGGCATATACACACCATGGAATACTATGCAGCCATAAAAAGGAATGCGTTCATGTCTTTTGCAAGGACATGGATGAAGCTGGAAACCATCATTCTCAGCAAACTAACACAGCAACAGAAAAACAAACACCACATGTTCTCACTCATAAACGGGAGTTGAACAATGAGAACACATGGACACAGGGAGGGGAACATCACACACTGGTGCCTGTCAGGGGTGTGGGGAAAGAGGAGGGAGAGCATTAGGACAATTACTTAATGCATGCGGGGCTTAAAACCCAGATGACAGTTGATAGGTGCAGCAAACTACCATGGCACATATATACCTAAGTAACCTGCACGTTCAGCACATGTATCCCAGACTTAAAGTAAAATTTAAAAAAAAAAAAAGGATTTAACTGAGAGTCAAGTTATGGAGAATTTTGGATTTTGGACCGAGTCAAACTAGTAAAAAAAAAAAAAAAAAGAAAAAAGAAGAACCTTAATCACTAAAACAGCCTAGTCATGAATTTATTTGCCAAACATTAACAGATGATTTTGAGCTGGATAAGGACAGTTCAAAAGTGGAGAGTCAGTCTTTTAGGAGAAACCTGAGCACTTGAGAAAGATGTAGAGATTATCTGAGACAAAGTACCATGAGAATGAAGTTCGGAAAAGGGAGGTGAAGGAAATTAATACATTTTCTATAGACCTTGGAACACCAAGGTAAAATGATAAGGTTATCTTATTAAAATATGCACCGATAAAGTTTAGTCTATAAGAATTTTCTTATGTCAAATGATCATACCCAGAAGCCAAGGTTCATCATTTTAGAATCACATATGGAGAATTTTCATTAAGAGCTAGGGAAGATAGGCTTATATCAAAACATTTTGGCACATCTTAATATATTTTGCAATTTATAAAAATATGACCATTAGGCAGGTGTGGTGGTGGGCGCCTATAGTCCCAGCTACTTGGGAGGCTGAGGCAGGAGAATCACTTGAACCCAAGAGGCGGAGTTTGTAGTGAGCCAAGACTGTGCCATTGCACTCTAGCATGGGTGACAGAGTGAGAGTCCATCTCACAAAAAAAAAATATATATATATATATACATATATATGAATGACCTTGGTCCAAATGTAAAGCAGATGTTGTCCTTTAGTCAAGCAATATGGTTTGACTGTGTCCCCACCCAAATCTCACCTTGAATTGTACCCCCATAATTCCCTATTTCCCACGTGTTGTGGGAGGGATCCAGTGGGAGATAATTTGAATCATGGGGGGCAGTTTTCCCCATACTGTTCTTGTGGTAGTGAACAAATCTCATGAGATTTGATGGTTTTGTCAGGGGTTTCCGCTTTTGCATCTTTATCAGTTTTCTCTTGCTGCTGCCATGTAAGAAGTGCCTTTCACCTCCTGCCATGATTTTGAGGCCTCCCAAGCCATTTGGAACTGTAAGTACAGTTAAACCTCTTTTTCTTCACAGTCTCGGGTATGTCTTTATCAACAGTATAAAAACGAACAAATACATCGGGATAAAACAAATAACTCATCACACCATAAGCAGTATTAATAAATTTACTTCCTATGTTTTCTTTAACATTGGTCTTCCGGAAGAAGATACAAATTTGTTTCTGATAATATGCACTGTCATATGTAAGGATCAATATTTTATTTACAAACCCAATAGTAGTGTTTGACTTGCCTATTTTTATTTCAAGTGTTCCACATATTAAAGCATTATCAACATCTGATTATAGTTAGCAAAAGAGAGATATATTTTCAAATTTATTTACTTGAAATATATTAGATATTTGTATTCTTCCTAGTTAAATTAGACTAATTAAAAATCTAGGACATTTATAGTGAATGTATTATGTTGATCTTATCATGGTCTGTGGCTCAGATTATAATGAAATCATCTACTGTTTATTTAAAATCAAATATATACATGTTTATAAAACCCACAGGTATTTAAATGATGCAAAGAGCTATTTGTTGTTCACTTTGTTCATACATATTAGGTTAAGACAGAAATATGAATTCATTGTTTATTTACCATTTATTTGGATATTGTATTAAATATTTAAATAAGCTATGGAAATGTACATTAATGCAAAATACATGCCTAAATAAACTCAGATTCACCTATATAAAATGCTTGCTAAGTGAGATAAGTTGCCATGCATGTATGGTAATAAAATTAAGATATGAATCAATATATAAATAAAATATATTCTCCTCAATATCTAAATAAACTAAAATTTATGCACCATCAAATGTTATACCAAGCTATCAGTCTGGTTTCAACCAGAGAAGCAAAACCTCTAGAAGACATAGCGAGACTGACAGATGGATTTGTTAGAAAGATAGAGTTGTTATTACAGAATTGTGACAGCTGGTGAAGCAGTCCCGTAAAGCTATTATCTCTGTGTCTAATGCTGGAGTTTGAAGTTCACAGAACAGGCGGTCAGAAAAGAAGGTCACAAGGAAGCTGGAAATCATTATGAGCTTGAACCCTATAAGGACACACTGAAATCCATGTTCATTCTTGTTGACTCTGACCTGAATGATGAGGGTGTCCTGCAGAAGCCAAGGCCTTTCATCACGGAGCCAAATAAACACACTACCTAATAAAAGTTCATTATATATTCCAATAATTTATGATATTTTTAATTTTTAAAATTTGTTTAGAACACAATGATCATTAATAAAATTATAGCTTTATCTTAATCAGTATTCAAAATGATGAACCAAATCAAACTCTTCCAACAAATTATCTATTAATTTGGCTCTCATCCATCCTGGCATCAGGCATTATAGTATAGCCAAGGGGCAGGTGACTCTACTATCCTAGAGTTTCTACCACAGACACATTCCAGAGGTCAGTGCCTAATATATGATCTGAACTCAGACAACTTGTACTGCTGATATGATCAAAGTAGTCAAATTTCTCATCCCTTGCTCCAACACATCCCTTACTTGGTTGCTCTGGGCAGTGTTCAGTAGTTCCATATACTCACATAGCTGTTTTGATTTTTGAAGGCCATTTGCAGAAGCACTTAAACAACTTCTAGATCATATATGCTGCCTCCAAGGATATAGATGGACTACAAGTATTCATAAAAGCTTTGTGTACCAATAAATAATTTCTTTTAAAACTAGTAATATTTTTATGATGCTTAAATTTTATCACAACTCTTACTCAACTAACCACTATACCAAAACTTAGTTCCAGCCTCCAAATATTTTCTAAGATTTTTGATATTCAATATTCCTCTATTAAATTAATCATGTTAGAAGAAAAGGCCCATGAGTGATTGGTATTTGTGGCATTCTACTATAATGTGTTACACCAATATATGTTTATTACAACATGTAATTGATTCTCATTATTTGCAGTAGTTATGTTTTATAATGTTATCATGAACACTGAATCAGTGAATACTTACCCATTGCTCCTAGAGGAAACAAAGGAGTAGGTTCCTGCCAGCCTCTGGTCACAGCACTTTCATCAACTGATCAATCCTTAAAATCTATAACATTGTTTTATGTGTGTTTATTTTAAAACACCTTGTTTCATGTTTATTTTTGATTCATTAACATTGAACTCACGGCCAACAGCACTACAACGTATGCTTCAATGAAGTTTCTCTAGCACGTATATTTTTCTCCTTAAGGCACATCCTTGTCTTTTTTTTTTTCTTTTTTGAGACGGAGTCTCGCTCTGTCGCCCAGGCTGGAGTCCAGTGGCTCAATCTTGGCTGGCTGCAAGCTCCACCTCCCGGGTTCACGCCGTTCTCCCGCCTCACCCTCCCGAGTAGCTGGGACTACAGGCGCCCACCACCACGCCCGGCTAATTTTTTGTATTTTTAGTAGAGACGGGGTTTCACCGTGTTAGCCAGGATGGTCTCGATCTCCTGACCTCATGATCTGCCCAACTCGGCCTCCCAATGTGCTGGGATTACAGGTGTGAGCCACCTCGCCCAGCAAATTTTTTGTTTGTTTGTTTGCTTAGGAATATTTGAAAGTACTTTAGCATTATGCTTGCGTGACATTTTAATCAGTGAAATCACCAATAAACAGGAAAAATGTGAAAAAGGTAGCACTAACTATACTGTGAAACTGATACATGTTTATAATATAAGAACTGCAACAAGAAGACAGTGTTGCTTCCTTCTTTGACCTCTGCTGAGAACTTGCACATCAGGTGACTCAAGCTTTTTATTGTTCTGTACTTTCAGAAATTTGCAAATGGTGAGATTATCCATTTGGGTGTAACAAAAACATTTTAGTGATTAGGCAAATTCAAAAATACAGAATCTGTAAATAGTAAGAATTGACTACGTTATCACTTAATGTTTACACTTATCATAGTTATTCTTATGCTATTTGTATATACCAATATGCTCAAGACTACCAATATCAGTCATGAAACATCAACCTGCAAGAACTGCTGTGAAAATGAGCCATGAACTTTTCCAAATGATATATAATTGTATTCATGAAAAAAGTGGTGATAATACTGTGAATTTTACAATACCCCAAAAGAGAAACTAATAGCAGTTTACCTGACTATGAGTACGGAGACAAAATATACCTGATTATGAGTGTGTATGTGTATATAGATACACACACATATGTATACTATATATATATATTCTTGAATGTTATATAACTTATATAAAATGAAGCATTTTAAGCATTCATATTAAGATATGAATCAATATATAAATAAAATATATTCTCCTCAATCTCTAAATAAACTAAAATTTGTATACCATCAAATGTTATACCAAACTATCAGTCTGGTTTCAACCAGAGAAGCAGAACCTCTAGAAGACAGAGAGATTGACAGATGGATTTGTTAGAAAGCTAGAGTTGTTAATACAGAATCATGACAGCTGTTGAAGCAGTTCCATAAAGCTATTATCTCTGTGTCTAATGCTGGAATTTGAAGCATTTTATATAAGTTAGAAACTGATCTTATTGCTTATTTTACGGTTCCCAAAAGTTCTTTACATTTTTGTTTAGTGCAACACATAAAAGAATTCTAAAATCAAAGGTTCACTTTGAAACTGACTCTTTTTTCAGCTATAGGGTAATTATGAACAACTGACTTTTTCTGAATTTTAATTTCTTTATGTATAATGGAAGTGTAAGATAACATCTAAAACACTTTTAGGTATGTATCAGTGCTTAGTGTGATTACAGTAAACAATAATTTATTGTGTATTTCAAAATAACTAAAGAATGTAGATTGGAATGTTTCCAGCACAAAGAAATAATAAATTCTTGAGGTGATGGACACCACAATTACACTGCTTTGATCAGTAGACATCATACGCTTATATCAAAAATATCACACGTACCCCATAAAATTGTTTATTATATACCATAATAATTACAAACAACAATTTAAAAGAGTCCTCAAAATTGTCTATATACAGGTACTTTTGCATTTATCAATGTTAACGTAAGGATTCTGAATTTATAGTATTTTAATAATTTTCATATTATCATAAATCTGCGTAACTTTCTTAGCTACAAAACTACTTTACCTATCTAGAAGAGGTACAAAAAAATCAAAAATTTTAAAAAGACTTCAGTATAAGACAAACAAGAAATCACAATTTTAATAACCTAATTATTATGCATATATTGTTGAGAACATATTTTCTCAATCCGTACATACATCTAACAAACTTGTACATTTGTTTTAAAGGCATGATATATGTGGGTTTTCTGAAAGCAGTAAGAATAGAAATTAACAGTGTGGGAGAGGATCCACTATGGTTTAAGTTTATTTCGTGAAAAAATAACAACGTGGTCACCAGTGAGGAATACAGGTGGTCTAACTACCAATTCGGGTAATAACTAGTATTCATAATAATACCAAGAAAAATACAAAATTTAATATATAAAGAGTTTAACAAAAGACAGTAAAATTAAATCATTGGGAGGATAAGAAGTATTAAGTTGTTAGGTGTGTTGTGAGAAGGGAGAGAAGGGTGATCAAGAAGTGATATAATCACAGCCCTTTGTCATGTTTGGTGAACACAGGCTCTCCTGTTTCAATCCTGCCCTTGTTTGTTCTTCAGATATCGCAAGAGTCTGGTGCACACCTATCCACATTACTAATGCATGCCCACCCCTTCAGTTACTGAAACATACCTGTATCTATTGTGGAGTAGGAAGGAGATAGCACAGACAGAAGGAGTTATTTTTATTATAAAGGGAAGATTGCATATCTACTTGGAAAATCTCATAAAATATTGAGGCCTACCCTAATTAAGGAAGAGTAAGGAGCTCCTGAGATTCAGAGCATGGAACATGAATCTGATTCTTAATACTTTTGGTCTGTGTATTGAACTAGAGGCTCTTTCCTCAGGCATATCTGAAATAAACAAAGTGGGAGCTTACATAAACTCACTTCCACTTATTGTCAGTCCTTATAGCAGCTTGATTCTCATCTACAGAGATAGAAGGACAAGAAATATGGATGACTAATATAATGTAGTCTGATGAGGAAACTGACACTTCTGTGCGTACCTGATCATTCAACAAATTATAATTATCTTTCGTTATATTTAAATACACATGTGCTCCTTGATTTAAGATGGAGTTACATACTGATAAACCCACATAAGTTGAAAATATCATAAGTCAAAAATGCATTTAATACATTTAATCTACTGAACATGTAGCGTAGCCTACTTTATGCATACTCAGAACACTTAAATCAGCCTATAGTTGGGCAAAATCATCTGGCAACATAGTCCATTATAGAGTAGCAGTCCCCAACATTTTTGGCATCAGGGACAAATTGTAGAAGACAATTTTTCCATGGGCCAGTGGGGCAGTGGTGAGGTTTTTGGGATGATTCAAGCACGTTACATTTATTGTGCACTTTATTTCTGTTATTATTACCTTGTAATATATAATTAAATAACTGTACAACTCACCATAATGTATAATCAGTGAGAGCCCTGAGATTGTTTTCTTGCAACTAGATGGTCTCATTTGGTGGTGATGGGAGATAGTGACAGGTCGTGAGGCATTAGATTCTCATAAGGAGTGTGCAACGTAGATTCCTCACATGCGCAGTTCACAATAGGGTTCGTGCTCCTATGAAAATCTAATGCTGCGTCTGATCCGACAGGAGATGGAGCTCAGGTGGTAAAGCAAGTGGTGGGGAGCAGATATAAATACAGATGAAGCTTCCCTGGCTCACCCACCAATCACCTCCTGCTATGCAGCCCAGTTTCCTTTTTATTTTATTTACTTATTATTTATTTATTTATTTATTTATTTATTTTTGAGATGGAATCTCGCACAGTCGTCCAGGCTGGAGTGCAGTGGTATGATCTCAGCTCACTGCAACCTCCGCCTCCCAGTTCAAGCAATTCTCCTGCCTCAGCCTCCCGAGTAGCTGGGATTACAGGTGCCCACCACCATGCCCAGTTGATTTTTTTGTATTTTTAATAGAGACAGGGTTTCACTATGTTGGCCAGGCCGGTCTCGAACTCCTGACCTCGTGATCTGCCCGCCTCGGCCTCCCAAAGTGCTGGGATTACAGGTGTGAGCCACCGCGCCCAGCCGTGCAGCCCAGTTTCTAACAGGCTACAGATCGAGTCTGTGGCCAGGGATTTGGGGTCCCTGTTGTAGTGTATCAGGTGTTTACCCTCAGGATCATGGTGGTTGGCTGGGAGCTGTTGTTCACTGGCTCTGCTCAGCACAGAAACAGAGTGTCCTACTGCTTTCCCCTGAATGTGTGTAGCTTTCACATTATCATAAAGTTGAAAAATAATAAGAACTATCCTATGTTGGAGACCATCCGTATATGAATCCTATAAATGTATGTAAAAATATAAATGATTCATCTTTGTATTTTCAGCTGATGCAATGGTTTGCCCCCAATTGACATTAATGCTTACATATTGAATAGGATATGTTTTCAAAAGTATTTTATTGAAAAGATGACCAAAAGTGTTTCTAAAAATTGGTTTCTATTATATATAAAACCAAAACTTGATATTTCTATAAATTGTATCCACTTATTAAAACCATTGTTCTGAGTAGCAGTCATCTGCAGAATGAACAAATTCAGAAGCCAGAAGGAATTGAATCACTGAGAATCTAGACTTTGCCTCTTCATTTTGTGCCAATAGATTTATTACCTTACCTCTATATGCTCCAATTTTCTCATTGTAATAGTAGTTGCCCCACAGGTATCTTTTAAGGATAAAAGGGTTATTATGTGTAGATTAGCTACAGTGGTTACATACATGTGGAGTGCTCACAGGTATACATATATACGCCTTATTTTTATTAATGTTATTAATTAAATACCTAAGGTTAAAAAAAGCAAAAAACCATGTAGGATAGTTTGATTCTGCTTAATAACTGCAGCATGTTCTCTCCCTATCTTACTTTTTTAGATAAACTTTTAATTCTTTGTAAGAACATGCTGAGAGATGGTTAATGATTCCTAAAAATTCAGTCTGTAATACTTTGCTTCTAATCATGTTAAATGTGGTTGTTCATTGTTTCTTAAAATCTATTTTAAAACATCAGAATAATAATTATGATCGGGCAATAGAACAACTACACATATAATCTATATATTTAGAGTAAAACTTGAACAGTAGAGACATGCTATCCAACTTTTGCAGTAGGTAAGAATTTTTTTAAAAAAAATCCACTAGGGGGTGCTAGAAGAGTAAAAATGTCTTGAACAAGGCAGGTGTTAAGAATGATTCTTTTAACTCTTATTAATATTACACAAATCTTCAAGGTTGGTTTTAGATTGAAAACCCTGTTTTCATTCCTTCCTTCTTCACCCAAATCAAGGATTCTTAAAAAGTAATTTCTACTAACATCAAAGATTAGTCCTATTTTGTGGAAGACGTGTCTCTAGATAAAAGAAGAGCAGGTAAGTGCTATTTTGAATCAATTCATTTCTTAAGAAAGACATGCTAGGTTTTAAATATGATTTTGCCACCAAATAATTGTTTGAAGCTGTGGAACTTCTTAAATTCAGTAAGTGAGAGCTCCAGAAAAAAAGAGGGACTGCTAGTTAAAAATGCTTCTCTGATTGTTATTAGTCCCCTCCCCAAAAAAAAAGACACAAAAGAGTATTTCTTTTCTGTAGTCAAGTGACGTCAAACTTAAAACTATTTTGAAAAAAGAAATTTGAAATCCTACTTAGTGCAAATCAATATTTTATAAAGATAGAATTTGGATTCATATTGACCAGGGAAATCTGATAGAAAATATTCACATTTTATCTTATTTTTCCTCCTATAGACTGTTATTAGGTCAATTCTCCTCTCTTCCTTGTGAAAAAGCAAACAAAATCTGTCCATTTAAACAGGAATAACTTCATACAGCTATTTGGTTAATAGATTTTGTTGATTTTCATTATAATTTTATTAGTATTTGTGTATTATTATTATATCATAATAGCTTATGTCTTATTTCAGTATATGGAAACATGAAAATTACAGCTAATGCTGCCCTTATTTTCTTCAACAAAAAATATACATGATACTGTTTTATACGATACTCAAACTTTTGAAAATGTTCTAAAGAAAATAGTTCTAGAAGAGATAGTGGAGATTGATAAGGTAAGATGTATACAGTAAAATCATCAAAAGATAATTACATTTACAAAATATCCCTATTTATCCTTATCACCTAAAGTTTTCACATAAGTACATATGTAAGAAGTGAAATGTATTTCTGTGTGTTGACTATAGACTGATTCCGAACGAATAACTTTCTCTTGGTAACTAAGTGAATTATTTATGATGCAAATGTTTAGTTTCTAAGTTATGTAACACTTAAAATGTTATTTACCAAGATGTATTATATCTTATATTATTTTGGAATTTTTCAGTAAAATTTCTGCTAACAAAAAAGCCAATATCATTCAGCAAAACCTGTCACTAATGATTTATTCACTATCTAGGTTAATATAATACCCACTGATGGCAGTAACAGTTCAGTAAATGCCTTTTTACGTTAATTTCATTGTTACAAAGTCAAAATGTACAAACTTAAAAATGTACCAATTTATCTCTCGAACTATGCACTTCTATTTCTCAGCAAATGTGTACCTTACCAATTACTTTCTTTATAGCATATAGATGCAGTTGTAACAAAGTATTTTATTTCTATCCAGACAAATGTAAAGTTTGGCATTTAAGTTTCCATGTCAACTAATCAACCTTAGGTTGTCATTGGCATTATTGAAATTCTTTATCATTTTAGATGTTTCTTTTGATGTCTAAAAATAACATTCATATTAAATATGTGGAGTAAGCAATTAGTTTTTGAATAGCATCTTCTTGAGTACTATTTGTGCATATAAAATTAAAAAGTTATTACATTTACTCAACTATATGGAGATGATCTCCAGAGAGATGATCTCAAATAATAGTAAAAAAAAAAATTAAAAAAATACTGTCTAGCTATGCTTGTTATGGATAATCATGATTTTGACAGCTTTATTATAAGTTGAAATAAAGACAATTGACTCTTTGTAAAATGGTTGTATATTATAATTTTTTAAGATTATAACTATTAAAATAAGTTTGCATCCTTCAATGACACAGCAATGGGTGATAAGCAGAGGCAGTGATGTATGATTTGTGATGGACAATGGAAGACACCCAGGAATTTAATCTGTCCTGCAGGTTGTTCAACAAGCATCTGATCTATCACACATATTTAATTCTGTGGGATTTGCCTACTATTACTATTAAGCATCTGAATATAAAATAATTTAGTTACACAGATTTTCTTAGTACAATTACCAAAGAACATTTGGAAATATACAGGGGATCAACTTATTTATTTTAATTTTAATCTTGATCCATAATATTTAGTTATATGGGTGACAAAAATCTATCCAAATACATTCCTGAAGAACAAGGAAGTAACTATCTTAAGATTACACAATGGTGAGAACATAAAAAAAAAAATAAAAAAAAAAAAAAAAAAAAAAACTTATTTGACTGTTTTCTATGTGCAACACACACTATAGTGCTATGGAGAAAAAATATGAAGTAAACATAAGCCCTTCCTTAGAGTGTCTCCCTACAGTCGGAATAACTCACAGTCTAGCATTATTCCAGCGCACCTTGCCATCTTGCACTTTGTTCATGACGCATCATGAAAACATTTATTCACATTTTTTGGTTCATTTTTCATGTATTTTTTAAGTTTGCTTAGTCCTCCATTTGAAGTAGGAATTGTTATGAAATTTTTCAATAGGATTTATATGAAGACAGACTGGTCATAGCTTAAGCTTTCAGAGGAAAGTTACTGTTTTGTTTTCTTTTAGGTTTTGCCAGGTTAAACAAGGGTATTAGAGAATTCCTCTGTGTTCATTGAATTCAAATCACCAAGAGGAAGTTTTTATTACAAAACTTCTCTTAGAAGAAAGCACTCCCTTTATCAGTTGTATACCTTTGCTATTAGGTCAAATTAAGTATGAAGGAAACCTACAACTTACATAACAAATCAAACTTCTTGTTAAAGGCACAATGCAAAAGGCAAGTTTCCTCAACATCCATCCAGTTCAATGTTATCTTCATGGTGAGACCTTCCTCAAATTCCCCAAAGTGACTTACTTAATCGCTTCTTCCTCTGTATTTCCATAGTGTTTTTTCTTGTCTTCTTATCTATGATATATCCATAAAATATTATATCTATCTTATACATTTCCTCCAAGACACATGACTTTTCATTGAGATAAGTCAAACATGATGAACATTGTGCCAATGACATTCTTATCTACAGATGTGTGTATATTGCAAAAGTTAGGAAGATTTTCTATTATTCTTCATCATCTAAAAGTTAGTCCCTTAGTTTAATTGTGTGTTGTTATCGGCAGTCAAGATATCCATAATAAGTAAACTCTTATTCTTAGGCAACAGAAAAAGTAATGTTTAGAAAGTGTTTTCGTCCTCTTCCAGTGAAACATGAAAGAACACCCTGGGTTCATAATTTGAAAATTGTGTAGCATACAATTTTGAAAGATGAAAGGCAACATTCTTCTGTTATTATTTTCTATGAATTGGATTTATGTAAATAAGTCAATTCTATATTTAAGTCGACTTTACTCATTGTTCTTTTAAATATTATTTTCTCATTTTATAAAATGATTACATGGGTATACAATAAAGAGAATGGAAATATAAAATAAACATTTGAGTTAAATTTAAGCTATGGAATTGCTAGTGAATTTTATTTTCCTTATTTATTTTGCATTTTAAAATTTCTTAATGAAACAAAGACACTTCTCAAAAGGTATATACAAACTTAAAGAAAACTTTTGGTGGAAAATGAGAAACATAATTTTTTAAAAGTTTGTAAAATTAGTCTATCAGGGTCTCTGGAGACTGTGCATTTATGCGTTATTTATAAGTGTTTGTAATATTTTATTTTAGTAGCATTATCATGAGTTTCAGTGTAATTTCCTGACAGTACAAAGAAAGCACAGCCCACAATAATATCTGTTTCCCAATAATGTGTTTACCATTCCTTTCAAAACAATCATATAAGTATGTAAAAAGTGAAACTGAGTTAAGATTATTTATTTTTTTCAAACAGCGAAATGACTAGCTAATATTTAAAATTCCCTATAGTATTAGCATCCTCCCCAAATCACCAAATTTCATACTGTCTAACTTCAGAGTATTGAAATATGCCTCAGTCTATACCACAGATGGTATAGCATTCTCTCCCTGCAAGCCTTTCGGATTTTTGAATTAAACTCAATCCCATATGTCTTCACTTTACCTCTTAAATGTGACACTAAAAAAGGTGGAAAGCCACCCCAAGTTGGAAAGCCACTCTGAGGTGGAGCTGGTCCTACTTAGAATGAATAAATCTCATTGTTTCACTTTTTTCTTTTCTTTTCCAGTGCTCATTCTTGGTGTTTTCATTGTATTTGTACCATACACATTATTGGTTCAACAAATTTCATAAAACATTCTACCACCTAGTCTTTCAGGTCATTGGATATTAAGATGATCTCCCCGCATCCATGAAAGGAGGGAGGGAAGGCCTTCACTTCCTATGTCCTCATTTACAATAAAATATGCTGATTGTAGGCTGCTGCTCTAAAATTAATAACAGAGATAGGTCTATTTCTTCCGACTGCTTGGTTTTCTTCAATGCAATTATAATACTTTCATGTTGGCCCTTTCGCAATACACACTCTGAAAGCAGAGATATTGTTAAATGTCACAATAACACATAATTTACAGGTTGTGATTAAAAATAATTAATTAAAAAATTAGCCAGGATTGGTGGTGGGCATCTGTTATCCCAGCTACTCGGGAGGCTGAGGCAGGAGAATTGCATGAAACCAGGAGCGGAGGTTGAAGTGAGCCAACACAGTGCCACTGCACTCCAGCCTGGGTGACAAAGTGAGATTCCTTCTCAAAAAAAATTATTATTATTAATAATTAGCCTCTAATCCTAGCACTGTGGGAGGCCAAGATGGGAGGGACACCTGAGGCCAGGAGTTTGAGAACAAACTGGGAAACATGGTAAGACTCCTGTCTCTATAAAAAAATAAAAGAATCAGCTGGGCATGGTAGTGCATGCCCCAAGTCCCACGTACTTATGAGGCTGAGATGGGGGGATCTCTTGAGTCTAGGAGTTGGAGGTTACTGTGAGCTATGATTGCACCACTGTACTCCAGCCTAGATAACAGAGTGAGACCCTGTCTCTCTATATAATAACAATAATAATAATACATAATAATAATATGAAGTTACTGGGGAACAGGCATAGATTAGGTGGAAAAATAAATACAATTCATTGTTTATTATAATCGTGTGATGAATTTATTATTAAAAGTACACTAAGAAAGTACTTTCCCATTGATTAATTGGAAATTAAAAATATTGTTAACGTAAGTGTTGTTCAATAATCATTAGCACATAACCTGCCATAATAAACATTTTGGAAAGAATGACTACATTACTGATTTGATATAATGACTGAAGAATTACAGTGAAAAAAAAAAAAACCTAGAGAACAGCAGACTTGTCTACAATTTTTTCAGGTGTGCTAGTGTATATTTTAACTAAGTTTGAGATAATGCTGAGTAATTCATTATCAACATTACCACTTTAAATTAAAAGTTATAGATTGCTCCTCAAAGAATTATTTTTCTGGTTTTCTATTCCCAACGAAAACTTATAGAATAAGTGAATAATTTTTTAAAAGTGTTTTAGTCAATACTTCTCTCCCTTACCATTGTGGGGAATTGACCAGCAATTATTACAATTGATAATTTATGCACTAAAAAGACAAGATGTGTTATGTAGGAAAGGAATTCATGATAAAAAACTTCAAATTTCTGCTATGCGTATATGATGGATAAAATAGATATATGATTAAATTGAAGGACATGAGAGAAACATGTGTCAATCTACAAAGAAATTACTTTCGTTTGTCCACATGTAGGCTTGAAAAATTTTGCCCCACATACTATGCTACTAGAATATTTCTCCTATGCACTTGACTTCAAAACCTAAAGGAATGAATGTGGAGAATTAGGACTACAGAGTTGGGAGGGAAATTATTCTTGCCCCTTCATTTTTTATTGATTAAAATTCTAATTTCTAACTATCTATCTAAATCATTACCTTGATTTAGTTAATTTGGCCAGCAGCTAGCAGGAAATTGAGGCAAAGACTAATTAATCATATTTAATTTCACTTATACTCTTCATTCTCTTATTTTTTTAATTTTTACTCTATTTTCCAACCCCCTCCTCTGTATCATCATCTCTTTTCCATGTTAAAGCATAAAATGCCATTAAAATAAATGAGAAACTTAATTACTGGGAAATATAAAGGAAACAGAGGATATTGAAAATTCCCACAGAGCCCTTATATTTTTAGAGCAAATATACCACCCTGAGACTATAAAACTATATGAATCTAAGTGTATATCATTAAATAATAATGTGCTATTCTTCTATTTTGATGATTTAAACTGTATCAGCTCTCCTTTTTAAAAACAGCACTTTCTGAAATGACACCTACTATTAAGGCCACTAGAATCTGTGTTTATTCTAAACAAAATAAACAAATAAAAGACAGCATCTAGTATATGCACTTGGGATGTTAAAAGTTCAGGCAGGTAGACAAGAAGAATAATTTTTTAAACCACAGGCTTTTGAGGAATAAGGAATCTGACAATTAAGAGTAATAATAGTGATAATTCAGAAACTTTTAAGAGTTGAAGAAACATGCAACTTTTAAGATATAACCTATTAAGAATAAATTCTCTCTGAGCTAGCACTATAGAAATCAGGTTATTGTAATATCTATGTATTTTACTTGTTTCATTTTGTCTGTAAAGATACAATTTTATATTTTGAAAGTGATAAACAGAACTTGATCAATGATAATTATTTTGTGTTTAAATATTTTTAAATATATTTTTAAATAATTATGCTTTTCTTCAAAATAAATAAAATAACTGGAAGAGCTTCATTTCTAAGTTTAATTATTGAATATTAGCTCTAGGGAAAGAAAATGAAGTAAAAACTTAGAGTCCCTAATATAAGGCTTTAAAAAAGTTAAATGGTGAATACAAAAATACAAATATTGCAGGGAAGCTGTTCGTGTTAACATTTTACAATCTAGTGAGTGCACAATTTCAACTATAAATACCAGATTTTTTTGAAAAAAAGAGGTGACTACTCTATAGGCAACATTCTTGTGTTTCCTGCACACATGTGTGCAAACACTACAGAACAGTGTTAGTTGAGAATTTAACATAATGTATTATTTAGCTGGCTATAATAACACAACGTACTATTAAGCATTTAAAACGATGTGTTATTATTTCCATCAAAATTCACTTGAACTGTATTTGGTATTGAAAGGGAGTGGAAAGACCATTTGCAGAAAGAGGAGGAGTTGAGCATTCCCAAGGTGGAGCTGTCTCGTGTGTTATATGACACTGGCAGATTAAAACGCTCTGATGGGGAAGGGCTTACAGGCTGAGTCAAAAGCCAAGAAGTCTCTTTATGTACGCCTACCTCCCAGCCCTTGGCAATCTGACTAATAACAAACTGAGCTAACAAGAAATACTAGAAAAGGAGGAAGGAGAACATTGCTGCAGCTTGGATCTACAAACTAAGAAAGCAAGAGTGATCAATCCCAGCTCTGTTAAACATCTTGTTTACTTACTGCATTCAGCAGCTTGCAAATGGTTAACTATATGCAAAAAAGTCAGCATAGCTGGGAAGTACGCTGTGAATTTTAATTGAGGGAAAAAGGGACAATTGCTTCAGGATGCTCTAGTGTGCACTCTGCTTGAAATATTTTCAATGAATTGCTCAGTATTCTATCTTTGACCAGAGGTTTTAACTTTATGAACCTATGGGACTTGACAAAAAGTGATATTTGAGAAGAAAGTACGCAGTGGTTGGTGTTTTCTTTTTTAATAAAGGAACTGAATTACTTTGAACACCTCTTCCAGCTGTGCGTTACAGATAACGTCAGGAAGAGTCTCTGCTTTACAGGTAAGATGGATGTTTCCAGGCTTTTCTTATACTTATTTTTGCATTATAGTAAAGTGATTGAATTTGTAGGTTCGCCTCCTTTAAATAAACAACTTTGCACTAAAGGATACTCAATTTCATTCTTGCTTACTGGCACAACTAACACTGTAGCAGATGCCTGTATTCTCTGAGCAGCAGACATTTAGTCTAACAGCTGGCTGTAGAGAAGAACAAATATAATATTCCACTATTCCTTTTACAACATGCAGTTTGTTGTTAGAAACTAAATATGTATGCTTTCTGAAGGATCGCTTCCAAATGTGAATGTTGAATTGCAAATATAAGCAGAATATTGAATAATTCTTTGCACTTTGTATGCTACTTATATTATTGTCTGACTTGAAAATATGTATTCTCAGAAAATATGTCAATGAGTATCTTTTGACCTCTTTACCACTGTATCGGATATTGTCAGTAGAGAACCACTTTCCACATTTGTGTGCGTTTCTGAAGAGATTAGAAACTGTTTCCTAGCACATTTTGAAGAGCACAAAATTCATATAGGATTTAAAAAATAACAAGAGTTTATCACTGAAGAATTATTTGGTATTTTCTCTGATGCTATACCTGGTGAAATAAATCTTAGTATCTCTTGGTAATTTATGAATAAGTACTTTTAGTGTTTGTGGAAGCTAATCCACAAGTTGAAGACTCCAATTACATGCTGCTTGTTTATAACCTCAGCTCACAAAGCTGTTTAAAATCGAACTATTTCCCTAGAGAAAAATAAAGTCTTCTAACTTTCTCTTCACATGGAAACACAGCATGTTGTTTTGTTTCTTTAGTTGTCTTTTGCCTTTCAGGAACTTTGTACTGTATGTGTTTTCAATAAAACACTATGTTTTCAGGGAATGAAAGTTTACTTTCAGGATGGTTGATTGGGTTCTGGTATGTTTTACCTGATTGTGAATGTTAATTTGATTCAGTTACTGTTCACATTTCAAACAACAAAAATGAAAACTGATTACTGTTTTGAAAAGTTGAATAGTCATAAGATGTGGTATTTATATTTCAATTTAGTTTATATAAAGTTAAAGTATAATATTTAAAGGAAGGAAATAAAATTAGATATCATTAGAGCTGTAACTGTTTACCTTGCATAACTGTCATTTAAAGGACAAAATCTTTTTAAGAATTGCTGTTTCAGATGCATTTGTTACATGTTTCAGGATTGGAATACATGATGTTATTCTGACCCATCCTTTTTTTCTTTTACCAAATTTGAAACACCATCAAAAAGTTTAATATGATACAGTTTGTTTCAGACTTCATTGTTCGTGACTTTAAGTCTTATAATCAAGGAGACCAGCTGCTTAATTATGTGATAACATTAGATGCCCTAAAGACTGTTTCAAAACCTCATTAGGAAGTCATTTGCTAGAAGTTTAGATGAAGCATTATTTATTCTTTTACAGCAGCCTGAAACGTGTGTTAAAGATTAATCATTTTCTTTAGTTTTATTATTTCAACCTCATCTATAACATAATTAAAAAGCAGTAAGAAATATGCTGCTTCTAGAAATTCAACATTAAATATAAGGATTTAAGTGAAATTTTAATGGTCACTCTTAAGTGTATATATCTGATACTATTACGCTTATACAAACTGCCCTAGATTGAATAATTAAAAGAGTTCTTATTGTACTATACTTTATTACCTGATCAAAGACATATTTTCCTCAAGGTTTTCAAAATAAACAATAAAATTAGTGTGTGTAAATATATATATATATATATACACACACACACACATATATATATTATATATGTAATTTTAAGCCAAAACCAAAGCAAGTGAAAACACAGACACAGTTATTAGATGTTATTGTGTGACACACAGTTCAACAATATAAAGAAAGACAATGCATGCTACATGCGGACATGTATACACACATACACACATGCACACATACACTCTTTTTATCATTTTTTACATTCCCTACAGTTCTCTATGCTTATGGCTAACAACTACATATTTGTCTTATACAATAATCCTCCAGCCTCAAATTTATGTTCCTTAAGGTTAAAAAAAAAAAGTTTTCAAATATGTAACTTTGCATCATAGTGAAGTGTCAATGCTCTAAGACGGCACCTCTCTCATCTGTTAAAACACAGGTTACTCATCAGATGTGAACACAAATTATGATACAATATTTTAAATTCCCCTTGACTGAAATTTTATATTTTGACCACAATGCAAGTTAAAAGTCAGCCAGACTTGCCTGTCTGAGTATTAGGAAGAAAAAAAAAAAGAAAAAACGATGTAAATGCAGCAAGGTACCCATATTTTCATGGTAGTCAGTCATTTGCGTTTTGGAGACAGACTTATTATTTTGAAACTGTCAGCTTCATCTCCTCCGCAGTTCTGCCCACTAAAGTCCCTTGCTATTGCGTTTTATTTTACAGAATCGGATTTCGTCACATGACAACATGAAGCTGTGGATTCATCTCTTTTATTCATCTCTCCTTGCCTGTATATCTTTACAGTCCCAAACTCCAGTGTTCTCAGCCAGAAGCTCTTGTGATTCTCTTTGCAATTGTGAGGAAAAAGATGGCACAATGCTAATAAATTGTGAAGAAAAAGGTATCAAGACTGTATCTGAAATAAGTGTGCCACCATCACGACCTTTCCAACTAAGCTTATTAAATAATGGCTTGACAATGCTTCACACAAATGACTTTTCTGGGCTTACCAATGCTATTTCAATACACCTTGGATTTAACAATATTGCAGATATTGAGATAGGTGCATTTAATGGCCTTGGCCTCCTTAAGCAACTTCATATCAATCACAATTCTTTAGAAATTCTTAAAGAGGATACTTTCCATGGACTGGAAAACCTGGAATTCCTGCAAGCCGATAACAATTTTATCACAGTGATTGAACCAAGTGCCTTTAGCAAGCTCAACAGACTCAAAGTGTTAATTTTAAATGACAATGCTATCGAGAGTCTTCCTCCCAACATCTTCCGATTTGTCCCTTTAACCCATCTAGATCTTCGTGGAAATCAGTTACAAACATTGCCTTATGTTGGTTTTCTTGAACACATTGGCCGAATATTGGATCTTCAGTTGGAGGACAATAAATGGGCCTGCAATTGTGACTTACTGCAGTTAAAAACTTGGTTGGAGAACATGCCTCCGCAGTCTATAATTGGTGATGTTGTCTGCAATAGCCCTCCATTTTTTAAAGGAAGTATACTCAGCAGACTAAAGAAGGAATCTATTTGCCCTACTCCACCAGTGTATGAAGAACATGAGGATCCTTCAGGATCATTACATTTGGCAGCAACATCTTCAATAAATGATAGTCGCATGTCAACTAAGACCACATCCATTCTAAAACCACCCACCAAAGCACCACGTTTGATACCTTATATTACAAAGCCATCCACTCAACTTCCAGGACCTTACTGCCCTATTCCTTGTAACTGCAAAGTCCTATCCCCATCAGGACTTCTAATACATTGTCAGGAGCGCAACATTGAAAGCTTATCAGATCTGAGACCTCCTCCGCAAAATCCTAGAAAGCTCATTCTAGCGGGAAATATTATTCATAGTTTAATGAAGTCTGATCTAGTGGAATATTTCACTTTGGAAATGCTTCACTTGGGAAACAATCGTATTGAAGTTCTTGAAGAAGGATCATTTATGAACCTAACGAGATTACAAAAGCTCTATCTAAATGGTAACCATCTGACCAAATTAAGTAAAGGCATGTTCCTTGGCCTCCACAATCTTGAATACTTATATCTTGAATACAATGCCATTAAGGAAATACTGCCAGGAACATTTAATCCAATGCCTAAACTTAAAGTCCTCTACTTAAATAACAACCTCCTCCAAGTTTTGCCACCACATATTTTTTCAGGGGTTCCTCTAACTAAGGTAAATCTTAAAACAAACCAGTTTACCCATCTACCTGTAAGTAATATTTTGGATGATCTTGATTTACTAACCCAGATTGACCTTGAGGATAACCCCTGGGACTGCTCCTGTGACCTGGTTGGACTGCAACAATGGATACAAAAGTTAAGCAAGAACACAGTAACAGATGACATCCTCTGCACTTCTCCTGGGCATCTTGACAAAAAGGAATTAAAAGCCCTAAATAGTGAACTTCTCTGTCCAGGTTTAGTAAATAACCCATCCATGCCAACACAGACTGGTTACATTATTGTAACCACTCCTACAACAACAACGAATACGGCCGATACTATTTTACGATCTCTTACAGACGCTGTGCCACTGTCTGTTCTAATATTGGGACTTCTGATTGTGTTCATCACTATTGTATTCTGTGCTGCAGGGATAGTGGTTCTTGTTCTTCACCGCAGGAGAAGATACAAAAAGAAACAAGTAGATGAGCAAATGAGGGACAACAGTCCTGTGCATCTTCAGTACAGCATGTATGGCCATAAAACCACTCATCACACTACTGAAAGACCCTCTGCCTCTCTCTATGAACAGCACATGGTGAGCCCCATGGTTCATGTCTATAGAAGTCCCTCCTTTGGTCCAAAGCATTTGGAAGAGGAAGAAGAGAGGAATGAGAAAGAAGGAAGTGATGCAAAACATCTCCAAAGAAGTCTTTTGGAACGGGAAAATCATTCACCACTCACAGGGTCCAATATGAAATACAAAACCACAAACCAATCAACAGAATTTTTATCCTTCCAAGATGCCAGTTCATTGTATAGAAACATTTTAGAAAAAGAAAGGGAACTTCAGCAACTGGGAATCACCGAATACCTAAGGAAAAACATTGCTCAGCTCCAGCCTGATATGGAGGCACATTATCCAGGAGCCCACGAAGAACTGAAATTAATGGAAACATTAATGTACTCACGTCCAAGGAAGGTATTAGTGGAACAGACGAAAAATGAGTATTTTGAACTCAAAGCTAATTTACATGCTGAACCTGACTATTTAGAAGTCCTGGAGCAGCAAACATAGATGGAGAGTTTGAGGGCTTTCACAGAAATGCTGTGATTCTGTTTTAAGTCCATACCTTGTAAATAAGTGCCTTACATGAGTGTGTCATCAATCAGAACTTAAGCACAGTAGTAAACGATGGGGGAAAAAAAGGAAGAAAAATAAACTCAGGGATCATTGGGAGAAGCCATGGCATTATCTTCAGGCAATTTAGTCTGTCCCAAATAAAATAAATCCTTGCATGTAAATCATTCAAGGGTTATAGTAATATTTCTCCATATACTGAAAAGTGTCTCATAGGAGTCCTCTTGCACATCTAAAAAGGTTGAACATTTAAGTACCCCGAATTTTCTTGAATTGCTTTCCCTATAGATTAATTACAATTGGATTTCATCATTTAAAAACCATACCTGTATATGTAGTTATAATATGTAATGAATACATTGTTTATAACCAGTATGTACTTCAAAAATGTATATTGTCAAACATACCTAACTTTCTTGCAATAAATGCAAAAGAAACTGGAACTTGACAATTATAAATTACAAACAGTGAAGAAAAAATATAAAGGTTGTAATTACATAGGTCATGGGTGGCTCAAAACTTTGAGCATTTGAGCTTAAACAAATGCCACTCTCATGCATTCTAAGTTTAAAACATTAAAATGATTAATAGTTCAGGTGGAATAAATAAGCATATTTTGGGGGGGTTTCTACACATTTTGTGTAGATAATTTTAATGTCAGTGCTGCTGTGAACTAAAGTATGTCATTTATGTTCAAAGTTTAATTCTTCTTCTAGGGATATTTTAAAAATGCTACTGAGATTCTGCTGTAAATATGACTAGAGAATCTGTTGGGTTTGCTTTATTTCATAGGCTTAATTCTTTGTAAATTTGAATGACCATGATAGAAATAATTTCTTGTGGCAAGTAATTCACAGTTGTAAAGTACATAGGAAAATTATTTTATTTTTATTGATGTATATTGATAGATGCCATAAATCAGTAGCAAAAGGCACTTCTAAAGGTAAGTGGTTTAAGTTGCCTCAAGAGAGGGACAATGTAGCTTTATTTTACAAGAAGGTATAGTTAGATTTCTATGAAATATTTATTCTGTACAGTTTTATATATTTTTGGTTCACAAAAGTAATTATTCTTGGGTGCCTTTCAAGAAAATTAAAAATACTACTCACTACAATAAAACTAAAATGAAAACTCTATTTTTTAAATGTGCGTTCTTAAATTAGCTTTACTTGTCATGCAATCCGTAAGGATTAACATACATACACACAAACATACAGACATATACACACTATGGGAGGTTTCTATTTGTTGTTTACACAAGAAGTATCTTGTTCATGGTATGAAACAGGCTATTTAATTTTTGGTATGATTAACAGGAAGCTAAATTTAATATATGTCTAGCAGTTTTCCCTTTCAAGAAAATCATTTTCTGATGCAATCCAAAAGGAAATGTTTTATTTCTATCCTTTCTAATTATAGAATCAATGAATCAATCATACCTGCACGCTTTCACAAGACATAGTGAAATTAATCAAGGTAATCTGGGAATGTTTTCTGAACACCACACAAACTCATGCACTGGGCTATGAAGCAACACATTTTCCATAAGGAAGTACTCCCTTCAATTTATTCAACAATATTTCAGTGATTCCTAAATGGTCTATTAAATATTTTGGCTTTTAATATCCAACTTTGCTCTAAAGGCAGAATATACATTATTTATTTTACTTTTAATGAGAAACCTTCTGGTTGATAAAAACAATATGGGCTGTGCTGCATGGTATGAAGACTAATTATGAGTAATGTAAAATCATATCATGAGCTTTTTTCTTTAAATTACTGTATATATTAATGGAAATCAAACAAGATTTATGTATTAAAAGGTTTACTGAAAACCAAAATTTCTTCATTAGCTTCCAAAGTTTGGAAGCACGAAGGTGGAAATTCTTTATGTAACAATTTCTAAGAGAAAATGTGTGTGCATATGAAATGCTTGATATGTATCTACTAAAAAATATTCAGCGTGGTAAATAGTAAAATCTCCAAAATAGTATTTTAAAAATTACATTCTCAAGAGAAGAACAAATAAAGACCAGAATTCATGTTATTGCACTTCTTTTACTCAATTGAGTATCTGCCAATATTTTCTAATTCTAATCAGGTACATAGAGGTATTAGGAAGACTTAAGATATTTCCATGCCTGGAGGACCCTTGGAATGGATCCATGAATGCAGACAGAGACATGCCCTCAAAAACATTCTTTTCTTAGGGATGGGGAAATATTTCTTTACTCTTTATTTGTTGTTAATTGCCTAAAGTAATAATGTTCACTCTTTAACTTATAATGAAGAGGAACAAAGTTGTTTAAGAAGCCATGTAAGTATATCCCCAAAACCAAAGTACAATCCTTATTCTGGATATAACTTAAAACTGACATCGAAATTACAATTGTTTCCAAAAGCAAGAGATGTTAACGGTTTAAATGTTTCATTCACAACCCGTTGTGGAATTTGTTTTCCTACTGGTTGTTGAGAGTTGAGAAAGATAATAATGGTCTCTAATTCTTTGTGATCTGTGAGANCAGACTTTTATTTATCTTGGCTTTGTTTCTTGATTTAAACAGAAGTTACACTTTGGCCATTGCACATCAATGCAATTTATGACTCATGTCCAAAAAATGAAATTTTGTTATATAGTGGTAGTAGTGTACAATCATGCTGGATAAATCTTTTTAATTTAAGTCAATTTATTTGATATTGGTTGTATTAATACTTATTTAACAAATCATTTTTTACTAAATTACATGAAATTACTTACTGTATATTTATAAAAGTGTTTTTCCAATATCTTTCATTTATCTCTATCAATGGGATGGAAATTTTCCTCTCTATAAGAAAGAATTATATCAGTGATGTTACCCTCTTTGAAAGAATCTCTTATATTATGGAGGAGAGAAAGCTCTTCCTTGCTGCTATAATATTAAATAAACTGCAGCACCATCTAAGCTGCCTTAAGCTGCCTGAATGCCTTTGCTCAATTAATTAAAAAGGCTTAATCCTTGATTCAGGATTAAGGAATGTGACACAAGCATCCCTTTGTCATTAAATTGACACTTTTAAAAATAATGGTTTATTCTCTCCTTTATGCCCTTCCATATATTATAAGTATATGTATGTACAAACACACACACACACACACACACACATACAAACACAGGTGAGAGAGACAGAGAGAGACCTAATGAAGGTGTAGGTCATCTCAATATATCTGTAATTTATTTTGCATTTTTCATTATTTTATGATAGCTAATAGGTATGTAATCAACAGCACTTTTTAAGAAGAGGAATACCACCAATTTGAATAATTGTTTTGCCATAAACTGTTTATTTTTTAATAAAAATAAACACAAATATCCAAAGACAGATCACCAAAGTTCCCCATATATGAGTTTCTGCAAGATTATTTTAGGAGATTGTTTTCTACATAAAAAGAAAATCGCCCATGTGTATACAAATGATAACTATTTGGGAAGGGAAGGCCGAATCTCCTGACAGTTAAGAAATTGTTTTACAGTGAATTTGAGGATTCTTCTCTATTTCTTTTCCCTGTAGAGCACTTCTATGAAGAAGTTGGGGTATCATAAAAGGACAAGCTTTTATTGTAAAATAAGACACAATTAAAAGACTTTCTCAGGAGGAGTGGTCTTATATCTGGCAGCCACATGAAGAATGATCTCATTGATACTTATATTATTTAACAATCAAATTTTTTTGGAAGCAACATTATCTGTCTTACAACTAGCTTTTGTAAAAGGCAAATTTTATTTATTATATTTGCATTCATTCTTATGTATAGGTAACATAAAGAAGATTGCCAGATGTAAAATCCTCTTCTAGCTGTTTTGAAAGCGAAATCAAACAGACAAATACTCTTCTGTTAGTAAATATCTTTCAGCAGATTAGTGAATGAAGAAAGGAAACAATGCAAAACAACAAATTACACACACAGGTTCATGTATTTCCAATTTAAATTATTTAAAATTGTACACTTTCTAAAGAGAGTACTTTTGTTTTAGAATTTTGAAACATGAACAGCATGAAGACCTGACCTTCCACAAGTAATTATTTGCCTCTTCACATCTCTTAAGTTCTACCAGTGAGAAAATGGATTATATAAGGAGTAAGGCATTTTGAATTGCTTGTCTTGTAGAAAATCTCTGGGCATTGACATGGCATTTCATTGTATTTGGTTTTATAGAAGTCTTGAAGAGACACTACACACAAAAATAATCATTCTTGCCAAAATGAACTTGATTTATTTTCAACTCACATTGTTATCAGTGATGAAATCACCATTACTGAATGTATGTTAAGTGTATTTTCATCCATTTCCTTGGTGTTGTAAGTAATCAAAAGACTTATAAGCCCCTGTTATTGTCTTTGCATAATAACTACTGCCATATATTAATACAGCAATACATAGTAGAAGAAAGTTAACACTAGGGTTCAAAGGAGTTCTGATCCTCAAAAATCAGATCAGTTTAAATGCTACATATGGCTTCATCCATGAAGCGTTCCATGGACACACTTGGGGCCTGGTCTTAGCATTCTGAAGTACTTTGGATTAATGAATATATATTTGAAGCAAACAATGCACTGTGATACAGCAAACACAATTCCTAGATATAAACACATCATAAACTTTATCTTCTCTAACTTTCTCATTTAGAAAATGAAGGAGTTAAGGGGTTTGCCTAGCACTATATAAGTAGTAAGAGTAACAAGGCCAGAATTGAAACCCTGTTTGATTGCTGCTGTTAATTTATATTGTTTGGTTTTATTCTCAGGGCAGTTGTCCTCATCAGACTCTTGTTATAAACATACATATTTACAGGCCATGTGAAATCACAGAATATGTATGTTTTGCCATTGTGCATACGTTGCTTCTATGTTTAGGTAGGACACTGAATTTTAACATCTTATTGAAAAAAATGAAGATATTTCACTAACTTTAGTCATGGAGTACCTAATTCTAGATTATTCAGAATGATATATTAGCAGATTTTAGCTACAGCTTTAAAAATGCTGACTGATTTATCAGACTGAACAACATGTACATCTGGCAACCAGAAACTCATTGTGTGCTTTCTTTTTTCTAATTCTGAAAATTAATTACTATTTATCAATACCCACTTTTAGGAATTTATGTTTTATTTCATAGAATAAAATATTGACAAAGTAATTAAAATACAGACAGTTCTCATGATAATGCATTGATTTAAAACTTTTACAAACAATATATGATTCAAGTGTTATTAGAACTATCATATACACAAAGATCATGGTGACAGACATTTTCATGTTTTAATGTTTTAAGATCTCTGACTGCAGTAACCTTTGTTTTCATGGTACAGTTTATAAATTAATGATTACTATCTCAATGAATGTCATTTGAATCCTGAAGAGACACCTACATAGTGTGAGGAATTTTGTTCCCTTTTAAACAGACAATTTTTTAGCAGTTTTGAGTTCACAGCAAAGTTAAGTAAAAAGTATAGAGTTGCCATATATCCCTTGTTCCCACACAAGCACAACCTCCCTAGCTATCAACATTTAGCAACAAAATGGTGTGTCTGTTACAATTAATGAACCTACTTTCACACATCATTATCACCCAAGGTTAACTGTTTACATTAGTGTTCATTTTTACATTTTCTGCGGGTTTTGACCAATGTACCCACAATTATAGTATTTTGTAGAATATTATCACTCTCCTAAAAATTGTCTGAGCTTTGTCTAGTTACTGATCTTTATACTGCTTTGATAGTTTTGCGTTTTGTAGAATGTCGTAGAATTGGAATCATGTAGTATATATCCTGTTCAAACTGGCTTCTTTCACTCAGTAATACACATTAAAGTTTCCTCAATGTCCTTTCATTTCTTGACAGCTCATTTCTTGCTGGACACTGAATAATATTCCATGATGTACCACAATTTATTTATCCATTTACATACCAAAGAAAATCTTGGTTTCTTCCAAGTTTTGACAAATATAAATAAAACTGCTATAAGTATTTGTGTGAAGATCTTTGTGTGGATATGCATTTTCTATACGTTTGGGTAAGTAATACCAAAGAATGTGATTGCTGGGTTGTATATTATAATAAGTCTATGTTTTGCTTTCTAAGCAACTAACCATCTTCCAAAGTGGTTGTAGAATTTTGCATTCCCAACAACAATGAATGAAGAATTGTTGTTCCACATCCTCATCAGCTCTTGGTGTTGTCAGTTGTCTGACTTTTGACCATTCTAATTTTATCTCATTGTTGTCTGAATTTACATTTCCCTGATGACATGTAATGTGGAGCATCTTTCCATATATTTGTGGCCATACATATACCTTCTTTGCTGAGGTTATTTGTTTAGGTCTTTCCCCCATTTTTATCCAAATGTTCATTTTCTTTTGTTGAGTTTTAAGAGTTCTTTGTATAATTTAGATAAAAATATTTTATTAGATATGTTTTGTTTTGTACTTGTTCTATGCCAGTCTATGGCTTTTTTTCCCATTTGCTTGACAGTGTCTTTTACAGAGCTGATGTTTTTAATTTTAATTAAGTCTAGTGTATAATGTTTTTTTGAAATAGAGCCTTTGGTGGTAACTGTATAAAGTCATCTCCATGCCCAAGATCATCTAGATTTTCTATGTTATTGTCTCAGAATTTTTGTTTTGCATTTTACATTGAGGTATATGATCCATTTTGATTTATTTTTTGTGAAAGTTGTAAGGTCTGTATCTAGATCATTTATTTGCACATGAATACCCAGTTGCTCCATCACTGTTTCTTGAAAAGACCATATATGAAAGATTTTTTAAAACCACCTACAATTTAAAAATAATTTCTTTATTTACAATATATTTCATTTTAGCCTTTACATTTAATACTTGATGTCCATTAATGCTACACATTACCGCATGTTTGAGGGACCATAACCTATAAGATAGAATTTTGCCTAATGATAAAGATTAATATCATTGGGCCTAAATTATTTGTAAGACTGTGGAGTACGAATGTAAAACAATGAGCCTAGTAGGAGCCTTCTTAGCTATGGTCTTTTTTCAAGGCCTGCATTATACACTAGTTTCCATTAATGATATCTATAGAAAGCTAAAACTTAGTGTTTGCCTACCAAGCACCTATACCCAGTAGTAGATGGTTTGCATATAGTTTCATCCTGATACAAAAGCTGCAGATAATACTGCTATTCCCAGTAAAGACAATGAGGCTCAGAAATTTAAACTGCCCAGAATCACACACATAGTAGTGGACAAGCTCAGATTTCCTGACTTGGAAAATTCTTGCTTCTATTGGCTTATCAGTCTTCATGTCACAATGATTTTAGGAAAGTGTTTAAAACTTGGATATTACTTATTGGATCGAAGCAAATACCATGTTCTCATTTTCAAACACTGGACACTTACCTCACAGTTATTACATTGTTTTAATTTTGGATATGTTTATTTTAGCTTCTAATTATGTATTAAACCTATCATCACTATAAAAAGTAACCTTTGATATTTTGCATGTCTGAATTATCTATGTTTATTTAGATTTTATTTAATTTGAAATAAATATTTAGTGAGAAACTTTTGCATTTTAGACACCAGTGAGGTGCTTTAATAGTGACTCTTTATCCAAATACAGACTTGAAACATCATATCAACAATAGTTATGAAAACAAAGTAAGGAATAAATTTGACTAATTTTGAATAAATCAATTTAAGTAATTGAAAATTAACAATATAATGTTTGCTTCATAAAGTTGGCTTTAATTTACAACATATAATTCCTAACACTTTGAATTTTTTTTTTTTTTTGAGATGGAATCTCACTCTGTTGCCCAGGCTAGAGTGCAGTGACGCAATCTCGGCTCACTGCAACCTCCGCCTCTCAGGTTCAAGTGATTCTCCTGCCTCAGTCTCCTGGGTAGCTGGGATTACACGTGCGCACCACCACACCCGGCTAATTTTTGTATTTTTAGTAGAGATGAGGTTTCACCATGCTGGTCAGGCTGCTCTCGAACTCCCGACCTCAAGATCCGCCAGCCTAGGCATCCCGAAGTACTGGGATTACAGGCATGAGCCACCATGCCCGGCCAATGCTTTGGACTTTTAACTCAACTGCCTGTTCTCTTTTGATACAGACACATCTGTAAAGCCTACTCTAGGCAATGCTCATATACTTTCATTAAGAAAGAGGTCACATTTTCTCAGCGTGACCTAACATTACACTGTACAAATACTCACAGCTCTACTCTGTCTTTGTTACTGTGTACTGACAGCCAATGGCATGCATAATACACTTGCTGGTCACAAGGGTATGCAGGCTCCACCTTTCTATTGCTCTGCCACACAATATGAAAGTAGATGCTGCCACTCATGTAAGCTGAAATCTTTCACTCACTGTCTGCCTTTGAGGTGGCAGGAATGCTAAAACTTACCTACCTATTTGTCCATGGCAGACTCAGCAATCCTCATGGAAAATTTTCTAAGTGGCATTAAAACAAAGGAAAATGAAGTAGGAAGAATTTGTAGAGATCAACTTGTGAGAAGTTACAATTAGAGAATGCTAAGCTGGCAGTTAAGAGGAGATACAGATGGTCTTTTGGTTCTTGCTTCCTTGCATTCAGGGCCCTTTTGCTTTCTTGGTGTTTATTTCCCCCTGGGCATCATGTTAACCTTCTACAGCCAACACTGCCTAGAGCACCACAAGAAATCAACCTCTTTCCCTTGGGCCATGCACTTACTCTTTTATTCTCTTAAGTGAATCACTCTTCCTCTTAGCCTTGTTGTGGTCATCTCCAAACAAACAAACAAAATATAATAACACAAAACAAAAGTTGGTTTTATCTTGGTTTCAGTCACACCAAGCTGAATGTTTTAGAACAAAGTTGTCCAACCTGTGGCCCGCGGCCACATGAGTCTCAGGATGGCTTTGAATGTGGTCCAACACAAATTTGTAAACTTTCTTAAAACACTGTGAGATTTTTTTGCAATTCTTTTTTTTTTTTTTTTTTTTTTTTTAGCTCATCAGCTATTGTTAGTGTTAGTGTGTTTTATGTATGGCCCAAGACAATTCTTCTTCCAACGTGGCACAGGGAAGCTAAAAGATGGGACACCCCTGTTTTAGAAGATTTAGCAATTGAAAAATTGAAAATCAGAAGCTTCAATAGGTAGCATTTCAGATAAAGTAATAAAGAAGCAATTTCCAGAATATAAAGAAAATATGTAGGCAAGAGTCAGCCATAGGCTGTTTATACCCATATGTCAAACTCAATCTCCAAATCTTACTTGACATAATTCTACAAGAGATAAGTTTGATAAGAATAATTCAGTTAGGAAACATGTGCCTAGTAGAGCCAGCCTTGGATCATTGGATCATCACATTTTGAAAGCTTTCTGAATCCTGTCTTTGTACTTTAGTATTTCACTAATTTTCAACCAATGTACTATTTCTCGCTTGCATCAACAGACTGAAAAGTTACCTTATTTAAGATGTATCTGGATCACTGATGATTCATCAATCTAGTACCTATATTTCTAAATTGTAAGGTAATCATAAAATAATATCTTTGAGTGAATGGGTACTCTAAGAACATCGAGTCTAGTTTCAATTTAAGTCAACTATTTCTCCCTACAAAACTATTTTATGTGATACTGGGATTATATGGACAGAACATTAGCTTCAGAGGCAGGAGGTAACTGAGAGGAAATAAATCCATAGTGTGACCTTATCAATGTATTCATCCATATTGTAACCTTATCAGCTTATTAAATCCATATGAGTCTTTTTTTCATAAAGGAAATAATAACATATTTGTAGAGTTGATTTTATGGTATATTATCATATATAAAATAATCTCTACTTGTGCATTTTTAGGAATGCTTAGAAATAGTTGTGCTACTGTGAAAGAGAAGAGAAATAAATTTAGTAATAGTAGTTAAATTCTCTGAATTTTATTTAGGATGCTGTTGGTAAAATGATAAGAATAATAATATTTTAATGATATTAAAGACTCACCAAGGCACTCTATGTGAAATAATTTTATAAATAACTCAGCAAAATTTAACTTCTATTAAGAACTCACTAGACCTAATTGTTAGAAAGTTCTATTCCACTTTCAACTCCAACATTCCTTCCTAGCATAATTTACTCTTAATATAATTTAACTTTTCTTTTTTTTTTAAGAAAGGGCCTCACTGTGAACCAGGCTGGAGAGCAGTGGCTCGAACATCGTTCACTGCAGCCTTAAACTCATAGGCTCATGCAATACTGCTACTTCATTTTCCCAAAGTCCTGTAATTACATAATTATTTATCTTTTTTATGATAGCTCCTCATATATCTTAAGGAAGACCATTTTGTCTATTTTTATTTCCTCTCATGGTAACTTTCACCTAGTAAAATGCCAGTTTTTTTCTTTTTTCTTATGCATGGTGAATTAGAAAAGAGATTTACTTCAGCTTAACTGAGTCATTTCCATCCCCCAAACATATAGAGGAATATAAACAATATGGAACAAATGAAAATGTATTTTATTAACAGACATTTTACTTCCACATCCATAAGGAGGTAGTGTCTTTGCAGATGCAATTAGTTGAGTTTATACTGAATTATAGAAGGTCCTAAATCCATTGATTTATTTTCTTATAAGAAGACCTACAAAGACATGCAGGGAAAATACCATGTGACTATGAAAGGCAGAAATTGGAGTGACAGATTACAAGCCAAGAAGCTTGAAGGATTACCAGAAGACACCAGAAGCTGAAAGAGTCAAGGAAAAATACTTTTCTAGAACCTTCAGAGAGAGCATGGTCCTGCTGACTAAGAAGTGGGGTGCTGGGGTAACAAAGCGCAAAAATCATGGTAAGTCACAGGTAGCGGCTGGAAGGATTTTGAAGCATATGATAGATAAAGCATAGATTCCTTTGAAGTGATTGTTGGTAGAAATACGGATGTTACATGTGATTTTGATGAGGACTTAGTAGGAAGTGAAGAGGATGGTAGAGAACGTTTCTGTTAGGTTGGTGCAAAGGTGATCACGGTTTTTGCCATTAAAAGTAACACCATCTAAGGTAATACACATGTCATCATATACAGAATGTTGCTAGATATAGGAATGTTAGTTAATTCTGGTAAAGTCACGGACTTGAAGAATCATGTCAGTGAAAACATTTCTAGGTATTTATTACAGCAGAACTCCACCGCTTAATAGCAAAATCTATATTAATTTACTGGTAGTTTTGGAGGAAAGTGCTGCAAGCTGGGTGACTTACCACAAAAGTAATTCCTTCTTTCACACACCTGGAGGCTAGAAGTTGGAAACCAAGGTGTTAGCAGGGTCATGCTCCCTCTGAAGATTTTAGGAAATAATGCTTCCTTGCTTCTTCTAGCTTCTACCACTTTTTGTCAATTCTTAGTTCCCTGGGTTTTAGCTGCATCACCCCAATTCCTGCCTTTAGGTTTTCTAAAATATTTGAAGCAGAGAAATTCATAATAAATCATGTAGTTGATTAATTAACCAGTACTTTTTAATGTATCTACTAAGATTAGCTTGGAGGTCCACAATATATTAGTCCTATTCTCTCACAAGATGTTTAAATATGGAAATAAATAACAGTAGTGTTAGTATAGGACAGTATGTGACCAAAAGCTAAGTGCTGTTTTCAAAAAATATACAAAAATTGAATATGAGTACAGCCAAATGAATAGAGTTTGGAATATTCAGGGGAGTCTTTGTGATAAAGCTCAGAAATGATGTTAATAATTACCAATTGGGGGATATGAAAGAAATGAAGTTCTATAAAGACCCTCAATAAATGAGTACTATATATACGAATAGGCAGGTGACATGAATAAAATAATTGAGGACTTTACAACTGATGCCTTCACCCCATAGACAAATAATATGTACCTCATTAAATGTCTGAATGTATCAAAACCTTAGACATTTCAGAAACAAGAAATAAAGTACCATAAGGCATATTCATTTCAATAACAAGAATAAAGTATTACCTTTCCACATCATTAAAACTGTTACATAACTGCTTTACAGTTCCATTTTTTCCTAATATATTTCAAAGCATCAGTTTCAAAGATCTTGCCTGTAAAATCACCTTCCTATTATAGACTGAGGAACGTGTATTTAAATATACACGTTTTAATACAGAAAACATAAAGCAGCTGAATGTAGAAAATGAAAAAGAATCTTGCAGAAGGTAAAATTTTCCTTCTAATTTCTTTGAAGCAGAAAAGATAACCATTGGATACTGGGGTTAACACTTGGGTAATGAAATCATAGGTACAACAAACCCCTGTGACACATGTTTGCCTCTATAACAAACCTTCACATGTGCACTCAAACCTAAATAAAAATTTTAAAAAATAGAATACTGAAGGATCATCGAAGGGGCTAGTTTTGAATTTTCCAATGATATTTAAAAAGCTGGCCAGGTGCAGTGGCTCACGCCTGTAATCCCAGCACATTGGGAGGCCAAGGCGGGTGGATCACGAGGCCAGGAGATCGAGATCATCCTGGCTAACACGGTGAAACCCCGTCTCTACTAAAAATACAAAAAATTAGCCTGGCGTGGTGGCAGGTGCCTGTAGTCCCAGCTACTCAGGAGGCTGAGGCAAGAGAATGACGTGAACCCAGGAGGTGGAGCTTGCAGTGAGCTGAGATGGCTCCACTGCACTCCAGCCTGGATGACAGAGGGAGACTCCATCTCGGGGAAAAAAAAAAAAAAAAGCTATTACATTTCTTAGTATAATATCTGATTTTAAGTTAGTACATACACTTTTAAAATAACACAATCTTCATTTAAATAAAATCACTCTGCATCAACTGAGTTAAGCGTTAATAAAACTTTTCTTTGTGAAGCATATAGTTTTTATATATTAAGATGGGAAAGCACAATGTAAGTACGAAGTCTAGGGAGAAAATTGAAATAAAATATATTATTATTCTTCTTTTCTATCCAAAAGAAAACAGAAATATAATGTCTGAATTTATCACCTGATTTTAAATTACTGTATATGCTTTTGTTAAATAAAATATGCATCTTTTTAATGTCAGCTGGGTTCATATTGCAAATACATTTCTTTATAATGCATCTCCTTTTTGTATATATTCAGATGGAACCCAGATAACACATTCACAAAATTTTCAAGGAATATGAGAAATATATGAGAAGAATATGAGAGTAATATGAGAAAAAATGATCACTCCAGGAATGCTGCACTTAGTGTGTTAGGAATGTGTTTGCTCCCTAATAAGAAGGTTACCTACACTAAAGGAGTCAAAAGATGCCGTTGCTGCATATAATAACAGAAAAAAAAACACCTGAAAATAACTGATTTCTAAATCAAAGAAAATTATTTTCTCCCTAGATCTGGTATTGAGTTATACAATTATGGAATACACAATCTATCAAAACAAAAAATGTAATAAATTGTCATACTAGGATTTGATAAAATGTCAGTCTCAGCACTTCTAGGGACAGCCTATTAAAAATGAAGTATCTGTCAATAGTGCTCATACATATATGTGTTAAGGTATTAATGCCTTGCAAAATAATCTCAAAATAAAGTTTCAAAATTATATTTATGCAGTTCATAGGTCTCAAAACACATGACTATTGATGCCAAGAAGATTCAGGATGAGGTAATGTCCAAATCCATATCTTACCATATATCCGGATGTGGTCAGACTTCAGTTTTATTACAGGGTCATAGTTCAACGAACAATTTCCTGTTGCCTTTGTTAAAGTTAATACTGCCTCTTCTGTATTCCTAATACCCTTCTTTGCAACGTTCCAGATTAAAGGAACATAGCATATTTGACTTTCTTAGCTGAATTTTCCCCTCTGCAATACATTTTTTTCTTTCCTCTAGAGAAAGAGAATTCTAGCAGAAAATAATTACAAATGACCTTGACCTTTCAAGTGAAAGATCAAAATTAACTTCCCCGATAATCAGTCTTTTAACTTTGGAATTTAGTAAAATAACACAGTGACACATAATTATGTAATTAGTAGTAAATTCAAAGGAAGCAAGTATAGATCTGGGGCCAGTGTTTCACCATAAAGTATTCAGTCTTTCAAAGCATTTTTTTTTCCTTACCCATCTCTCTAGTGCATGAGTCACATATACTTATAGCAGAAAAAAAAAAAAAAAAAAAAAGGCAAAAGAGTAAAATTAAAAGTACATAGGACTCAAACTTTTGTGACTCAATAATAAGAAAGAAATTACTAACTGATTATGTAAGATAGGTAAAGTCTTATTTGTAGACTTCATTTGGAGAACAATTATTTGCTAGAAAAATTCAGGAATATAGTGTAGTGTCTTATCTGGGAAATGCAATATCGTGTAATTCTCAGAGGTTACAGCTTCTTGTGGATACTTACTCCTCATTCATTTCAATTATGATAATCATAGATGGGAGATTCTAAAATCTAAATGAATAAGCAAGAGTGTCTTCCTTAAATCATACAAAAGGGCTCAGAAAAAAATGCAGATGAATATCAGTACAAATCAAATCCATGGTATTTTAGAGATTTTCAATTATATATTCAAAATTATCATTGTGAGCCAGTTTAATTTATTGAATATTTAAGTAGTATGTATGAGAAGACTCATAAATTGATCATAAGTGACCTATGAAATAAAGGAATTTCCAATCTTTCATTATTTTGACAAGAAACAACATAGATTAAGTGAACTATCATCTCAAACCTAATTTTAGTTCATAGCATCAATTTTATAAACAGACAAAAATCAATCCTTGCTGCTAATTAAAACTGACATTGATTTTGTGTTTTTATCCTCTTTTCCATTTCTTATCCAGAATTGAAAAGTGCTATAAATAAAGAGGAGGGGTTGGGCAAGAAGTGTAAACAATAGAGATAATTAGTTTGTGAACATTTTCAAATGAATCATCCTTTTTCTAAATAGTTTTGTCAAGATATCTGGCTAGTTTAAGAAAAAAATAGGTAGAAATACTGAGTGATAAAAAAGGAAAGTGTATACAGAATCCAAGGAGAATAAATACTAGTAATAAGAGGTATGTTACACCTCTATAAAATCCAAAATAAACTCTCTTAAATTTTAAATTGTTACAATATTTTATAACAACAAAGGCATTCTCATTTAATATTTTAAAAGATTAAAACTGTAATACCTCTTAATTGGAGGGAGCTTATAAATAACTGAAATTTTGTCTATAACAACTGCTGTATAAACACGGTTTAATATGACTCTCATTTCATTTTTTTAAATTCTGAAATCGGCTGGGCGCGGTGACTCATGCCTGTAATCCCAGCACTTTGGGAGGCCAAGGCGGGCGGATCACGAGGTCAGGAGATCGAGACCATCCTGGCTAACACGGTGAAACCCCGTCTCTACTAAAAATACAAAAAATTAGCCGGGCGAGGTGGCCGACGCTTGTAGTCCCAGGCTGTACAAGCCTGGTTCCAGCATCCATTTCAGCTTCTGCTAAGGCCTGGGGATGCTTTTTTACTCATGGCAGAAGACAAGAGGGAAGAGCAGATATGTCACATGGAGAGAGAGGTAGGGAAGGAAAGAAGGGGTAGGTCCTTGGCTTTTTTTAACAAACAAATCTCACGTGAGTTAATAGACTAAGAATTCATCCCTTACCACGGAGAGTGCATCAAGCCATTCATGAGGCGTCCACGCCAGGATCCAAACACCTCCCCTGAGTCCTCATCTCCAACCTTGGGTTCACATTTCAACATGAGATTTGGAGGGAAAAGTATCCAAACCATATGAATTATATACTAGTATATATTGATTGACTTATATTGCTATTTTGAGCTCTCCCTCGCTCCACTGTTTTTACAGGTGCTTGACACATTCACAATTGTGTTTTATTTATAAACTATTTTTGGAAAGATTAAAAAATAATCTAAAGACATGGGGTCAAGGGGAAACAAAAACTTGTGTGAGTAAATGTTTACAACTGTGATATAATTGAAAGTCTTTGATCAGATCTGACAAATTTAACACAGATGGTAATAAACAAATGCAGATTAACTAGTTTCATGCTTTAATTCAGTGTTCTGCAACTGTGGTAGACACATCTGCCCTCTGTGGAGAAACAGTAAACATAAGAGAAATCCGCCGGGCGGGGTGGCTCACGCCTGTAACCCCAGCACTTTGGGAGGCCGAGGCGGGCGGATCCCCTGGGGTCTGGAGTTTGAGACCAGTCTGACCAACATGGAGAAATTCGGCCTCTACTAAACATACAAAATTAGCCAGGCGTGGTGGCACATACCTGTAATCCCAGCCACTCTGGAGGCCGAGGCAGGAGAATTGCTTGAACCCGGGAGGCGGAGGTTGCCGTGAGCCGAATTGTGCCACTGCACTCCAGCCTGGGCAACAAGAGTGAAACCCCATTTAAAAAAGAAAGAAAGAAGGAAAGAAAAGTATTTCCAGAAGTTGTTTACACTGCTACTTAACGACATGTTCAGATTCACATTAGTGGGAGTGCACAGATTATCAAATTAGATTAGATTTAACAATTTGAAGACAAAAGCAGAGCCATAACAAAGAGTTGAAAGAGAATAAGATAAATAAGGGAAAAATATCTCTTCAAATAATTCATAAGCAGTACATAGAAACAATGATAAATGTTTTTTAGCTACAAGGAGTTAAGCCTTCAGGTAAAATATAATCAATTTGTTCTAACTTAATATGTTAGAAAATTGTATTAATACTTTATTTTCATTGAATTGTCTTGCTATTTAATTATAAAACCATAACAAAATATAAACGATTTATTAGGTATTTACTTTTATTTTCTTATATTGTTATTCTGTATTCAGAGGAAGTTAAATTTCTAAAACCCATGATATGAACATATTTACGTAACAGTTTTGTTAATTTGATTATAATTTTTTGTTTAGTGTATAATGTTCTAACTTTAAGCTATCCTGTTTTGAATCTGTTTTTACAATAATATAGGATGTTTTAATTTTCTACCTAGGACTAAACATTGTTCATATTTCTGAGTGATAAATTATAATATGCACCTAAGATATATTTTAGTTAACAAATTTTGCTTTGCACAATACAATTCAGTTTCTTTTATTTGTTTCGTTTTCTGTTTTCCAGTTTCTAAGTAATCATTTCATTTTAATTTGGAAAAGTATCATCAACAAATGTTCTCTATCAGAAAGAAAATACAAACCATTGATAAAATCACCGGGTTAAAAAGTGTATCCGGAACACTGAGCTTTAGAAAAATTCCAGCCAGTGAATATAGACAGATGCTAAGAATTGTACTCAATGCATATGATGGTTATTATTTTATCCTCCCTTAGTATGTTGTTTTTCTCCAGGTGAGTACAGTTGTCCTTTAGAATTGATTGGCTTCCTTCTTTAAGTATTTCATAATAGAAATACCATATACACTGAGCATTCTTGGTATCATATTTATTATATTGTATTTATAAATGCTACTTGTATTAATTATACCATAAACTGATGGTGCTGACATGAATCTTGGGATACCGTTACCACTCTGTGAAGGGAAGCAGGGATAACTTCGGAAATTAAATTTTTACAGCAGCAGCTTTTTGTCTGTGAATTGCATTCTTCTCTTAGGAGGTGTATTTTCGAGATTTTTTGACTTAATTCCAAGTTGATTTGCATTTCTTCTTCTTGGCTTTTCCTGGTTTGTAATGTTCTTGCTAACTGAACTGATAATTCGTGTCTGCCCCAACAGTGCCATAAAGAGGCGGTATTTATCAATGATTGCTTATGATTAAAATATACCTTTTTTCTTGGCAGCAGTTTATACACTTATTAAATAACATGTAAGATATATCCAAATTATTTTAAATCTCATATGAGGTAAAGAATCAGTGTCATTTTTAATTTCTCAGTTTAAAACTCTAAAATCTTTCTTTAAACTAATTGAAGAAGTTTCTTTGCAATATTATTATAGATAGTGGTAAATAATCTCAAGGAGAATTTTCTGCAGTTAGATTTTTTTCAAAACAAAACTTTATTTCTATTGTTTGCTCTCAGATTTTTATCTGTACTATGACTTCAGCCTTCTGATTGCTTTATCCATATCACTAGTGTGTCTATACAGCATTTACAATGAACTTTTTGTAAAATTTCCTTTGGCAACTATGGTTCCAAAAGTTATTAATAGTTATTATTTGTTGCAATGTATAATGGATTAAAATAAACCAAGCCCCCTCCCTTATGACCAGATATCTTGATCTATAACCGTCAGACATTTTGCACATGATGTTCTCTCTTCCAGGGATGATTCTTCTCTTCACTTTGAGTGGATAATGCTTTACATTCATTAGTCCTAAACTCAGCCTTACCTGATGCCCTATTGTGGACCAAATTCTTGGGGTATAGACACTCATATACTGTAATTGTCTGTTCTCATGCTGTTATGAATGCATACCCAAGACTGGGTAATTTAAAAAAGGAAAGAGGTTTAGTGGACTCACAGTTCCACATGGCTGGGGAAACCTCACAATCTTGGTAGAAGGCAAAGGAGAAGCAAAGGCATGTCTTACATGGTGGCAGGCAAGAGGGCGGGTGCAGGGGAACTCCCTTTTATAAAACCATCAGCTCTCATCAGACTTATTCACTATCATGAAAGCAGGATGGGGAAACTGCCCCCATGATTCAGTTATCTCCACTTGGTCCTGCCCTTGACACATGAGGATTATTACAACTCAAGGTGAGATTTGGGTGGAGACACAGCCAAACCAAGCACCATTACCTATCATTTTTCAAGCATTTATAACACTTGCAAATTTATACTTATTTGTACATTAAAACCTCAGTTTCAGAGCAGAGTATGAGCTGCATAAGGTCAGGTCATTTATTTTCTTTGATTACCATTTTGTTTTCACGCAAAGTGTAATATATATTAGATGCTAAGTGAATGTGTTCATAATGAATGAACAAATGAAATTTTCAAGAAGCAGTTTTTATTAGTCATAGAAACCTAATAAAAGAAATAATGCCCCAATTCAAAAATATACAAATAAAATAAAACATTATCATATTTTAGGAAAGACAATTGTGAAACATAGTTTGTGACTAAGATTAACTTATGTCTCATGTATGCTAGTTGAATAATTCTATGAAAATGGATTAATAGGTAGATTGCTAATTTTCTTGTTTCTAAAATTGAAATAAAACATGTACATTATTTAAATGGAGAATATTATGAGTGTTAAATAAGATAATGTAAGTATTTAACATGTTTGCTACATAAAGCTTAATAGATAGCATCTATTATTATCACCAATTATCATCACATGCTAACCTATGGTATATAGGTAATAGATAATAATGAACTCCTATATTTGAGTTTAGGAAGAAATTTTTACTTTATTGAATATTTATATAGGAATGGGATGATGAAGGAGTACATTATTAGCACATTTCCTTTTTTCTAGCTTTTATTTTAGGTTCAGCAGTACATGTGAAGGCTTGTTACATAGGTAAACTTATGTCATGGGAATTTGTTGTACAGAATATTTCATTACCCAGGAATTAAGCCCAGTACCCAATAGTTATTTTTTCTGCTACTCTCCCTTCTCCCACCCTCCTCCTTCAAGTAAACCTGGTATCTGTTGTTTTCTTCTTTGTGTTTGTGAGTTTTCATCACCTAATTCCCACTTATAAGTGAGAACGTTTGGTATTTGGTTTTCTCTTCCTGTGATAGTTTGATAAGAATAACAGCCTCCAGCTCCATCCATGTTCCTGAAAAAGACATTATCTCATTCTTTTTTATGGCTGCATAGTATTCCATGGTGTATATGTACCACATTTTCTTTATCCAATCTGTGACTGATGGGCATTTAACTTGATTCTGTGTCTTTGCTATTGTAAACAATGCTGCATTGAACATTCAGGTGGATGTCTTTTTATGGTAGAATTATTTATATTCCTCTGGGTATATACCCAGTAATGGGATTGCTGGGTGAAATAGTAGTTCTGCTTTTAGCTCTCTGAAGAACTGCCATACTGCTCTCCTCAAGAACATTTCTTTAGGTGTGTATTAATTCCATCATGAAGAATCAGTAAATAGCCTAAAGAATACATAACTCATATGGTTTCCTATAAAATAATAAAACAATATTTTGCAGACACTGAAAAGTGGTAGAATTCTTCACATAGTTAGAAATGAAAGAGTGTCCTAGAGATAAAATTGTGAGCACAGAAAGTGATATAGTTAAGTGAATTGAGCTCAGATATCATTATGCCATTCTAAGAAATGCAGAACTCATGATTACGCACTGAAAATGGATCAAATGCTCTTCACATTATCCTACAAATGTGGTCAACATAAAGATTTTATGAAAATGTTAACACACTTTAACACAGTAATTAGCTGGCTCACATGAAAGTGAGGCGTAAGCCTCTGCCTATCATTACTTTTATAGAACTGTTTGCTATCGGTCTGGGCATTAGTTCTCCATCATTTCTTAACAAGTTACTCCAAAACTTAGATTCTTCAAACGGCACATATTAATTACTTATTGTTCCTGTGGGTCAGGAGTTTTAAAGCAGATTAGCAGCATGGTTCTACCTCTGTCAGGTTACCATCAAGACACTGGCTAGGGTGCAGTCATTTGAAGATTGAACTGCACTCCTGCCTACATAGGTCTGTGGATGTTGGCAGAAGGCCTCGGTTTCTTGCTATGTGTATCTCTCCGTAGTATTCTTAGAGGATCCTCATAACACAGCAGCTTGCCTCCCCAGAACAAGTGTTCCAAGAAAAAGGAACATGTATACTGCAATGTTTTTTATAATGCAGTCTTAGAAACCACACACTGTTATTTTTCTCAATACCCTATTAGTTACACAAGTCATCCCTATGTGATATGGGAGGAGAATCCACAAAAGTGTCAATACTAGCAAGCAGTAATCAATGAGAGTTATTTTAGAGTCAGGTCACCACAGACTAGAATCATTTAGCAATCATAGTTATGATCGAATGCAATTAATGATCTAATTTTGAACATGTTGGGTTGTAGTTGACAGTGGTAGTTCCCCTTGTCTCTGGCAAATAAGTTCCAAGATCCCCAGTGAATGTCTGAAACCGCAGATAGTACCAAACTTTGTATCTACTATGTTTTTTTCATGCATATATATCGACAATAAAGTTTAATTTATAAAGTAGGCATAGTAAGAGATTAACAACAGTGATAATAAAATAAAAACATTCTAACAATATGCCAGCATCACTACTCTTGTGATTTGGGGCCGCTATTAAGTAAAAACAATGTTACTTGAACACAAGCACTGCAATATTGCAACAGTGGATCTGATAACCAAGATGGCTACTAAGTGATTAATAGCTGAAGAGAGTAGACAGTGTGGGGACTGTGGACAAAGGGATGATTCACCTCCAGGAAGGATGGAGCAGAAAGGCCCAAGATTTCATCATGCTCCTCAGAATGACATGCAATTTCAAACTTATGAATTATTTCTGGAATTTTCCATTTAACATTTTTGGACCATGGTTGACCATGGGTAACTGCAACTGCAGAAAGTAAAACTGCAGATAAAGAGGAACTATGATACTAAAATTAACATAAAATCAGATACTGTGAATTCTTTTAAGTAAACAATAGGATAAGTAATGTTTTTATTTCTGCTCCTATTTGACAGATTTTGATATCTCAATATCCCATTCCATTCTTCATAATTAACTCAGAATTATCTTCAAAGATGAAAATTAGATCTTTTCACTTCCTCTTTGTAAAAAAGAAAATACCCTTAACAGCTTGGCACTATCAAAAGGAGTAATTACATATTTTTCAGCTATCATCCATGCAAATGACTGTGATACTATAGGCAGTAAAGAGTATCCATGCTTTGCATTACACATAACTCAAATGTGTTTACAAGCTGGACCACTGGAAGGTACCTGTGGAGAGTTATAGCATGTGGCCATTCCAGCTGACTCAGGCCAACTTTCGATTGCAACTTTAGAGTCAGGAAATCCCTTCGATTCATATCTTTTACTAGGGATATATTTTCATCTAATTGATTTAGAAATAAATATCTGGCAAGTATAGGATAAGGATGATTTTGAATAAGAGTTTTAGCTTTACAACTAGCGTAGCTAGCCAGATTCTTGTTCCTTTACTTTTCTTGTCACTCGCTATTTCAGGAAGCCAGAATTCAATTTTTTTTCCTAAGAGGCAGTCTGGATGTGACCCCAGCAAACACTTAACAAAATTATAGTTGGTCATAGAACTTCAAAAAAATCCCACCTAAGTGATCATCACCTTGTCTGTTATGTTCATGCTAACGTTGATTTGAAGTGCATATGTTGCTTGGATACAGCAGTTGCATGAACTATGGGTCTTACACATCTAGGAACAAAATGTGGCTTGCATTTATTTTGTTGACTTTTCAACGCAATTTTCTTCAATGGCATTTCATCAATACAAAACCATTGGAGAACAATAATAGATATCTAAGAGTTAGGTCTGAGATTATCCTTTTCAAGATCTGTAAATATCATAGCACATGCTTCTGGGCACCAGCATTTTTGTTAAGTGGTCCAATTTCTTTGAGCTAGTGGTCCTGGCTAATACTCTGATGCCACAATGTGTGAAGCATCTGTTACTTCTTATCTGCGGTTAAAAGAATGTGTGGATTTTAATTAATCACCTGGAAAAGAGACTATTTATTCACTTAGATGGCAGCTCCTTCATGATTACAAGAAGCACATGAGGAGAGGCAATGCATTTTTAAGGGAGTGAAACACAGAGCCAAGTAAATGACTGACACATAAGAAGCATGAAGGAAAACATGTAACATCACATCCCAAGTGCCCTTCCAGATGTTCGCTTTTGTAATAGCGCGTTAACATAAGAAAATAGAACATTCTCAAAAGACAGTGATATATTAACTCTGCCACTTTCATTTATAAATAGATGCTATATATACAACTCTTTAACATCTTCTCAGCATTTTAAAAAGTGGCTTTTTTTATACGAAAACAGAAAACACAGGTTTGCCTTTGAACTTAACATCACTGCTGATTCACTTCTAGCTACTTCACTCTCCTTTAACAGTGTGCTTTTTGAGAGGTTATAAACAGACACACACTCACACACACAAAGTTTGCTAGGCTACTAAAATTTATTTCATTTTAAAATCCTAAAATAAGCTAACAATAAGATAGGAAACTAAATATAATAGCATTTATTGCCATACTAAAAAAAAAAAAAAACAATTGCTCACCAATGGGAATTATTTCAGCTATGCAAAGATGGTCATATATTAAAATATCAATTAATGCAATCAATCACATGAACAGGCTAAAGAAAAAAATCATATGATTAGATCAGTAGATGCAGAAAATTTATTTGACAAAATCCCACACCCATCCATAATACTCACCATGAAAATACTAGAAATAGAGATAGTTTCCTCAACTTGATAAGGAACATTTCAAAGAAAACAAAAACAAATCCTACAGTGAACATTATAATTAATTGTACAAAACTAGAAGAAGGAATAAATAAAACTGTCTTTGTTCACAGCTGATATAATTGTCTATGTATGTGGAAAATCCTAAAGAATAAACAAACAAACAAAAAACCTCCTGAAACTAATTAGCAGTTATAGCAAGATTGCAAACTATGAGGGTAACATACAAAAGATAATTTATCTGCCATACACATGCAATGAACAGTAGGAATCTGATTTTTTAAAGCCAGCACTACTTACATTAGCATTCAGAAATAAATACTGATATATAAATCTAACAAAGTATCTGCAAGGTCTATATGAGAAAAACAATGAAATGCTAACAAAAGATATCAAAGAAATATCTTAACAATTGCAGAGTTGTTCCAAATTCATACTTTCTATGAATTGTTCCAAATTCATACTTTCTATGAATTGTTCCAAATTCATAGAAAGACTAAATAGTGTTAAAATATCATTTCTTCCCAACCTGATCTGTAGATTCAATTTAAAGTCTGGGCAAAATCCGAACAAGTTATTTTGTGGATATCAGCTGATTCTAAGGTTTCTATAGAAAAGCAAAACACCCAAAATAACCACTGCAATACTGGATGTAAAAAAGGAAACATGTCAGACAGCTGACATTACCTGATTTCAAAATTTACTGTAAAGCTACAATAATCACAACAGTCTGGTATTCAATGGGAGAGAATGAAGAGCCCAGAAATATAGTCAGTGCATCTTTGACAGAGGGACAGTGGCAATTCTATAAAGAAAAGTAGAGTCCCTTCAACAAATGCCCTTGGAACAACAGGAAGTCTAGATGCAAAATAATGAATCTAGATGGAGACCTTACATCTTTCATAAAAATAAAATCAAACAGGATTCTAGAGCTAAATGTATAAGTACCAAGCTATGAAACTTTAGATTGTAACATAGAAAAAATCTAGATGATCCCAGGTTTCATAATTGCTTTTATAATACATTTAAAATTGACAGATTTGACTTTTAAAAAAGTTCTTTCAATTTGCAGAAGCCACTGTTAAGAAAATCAGTGAAGAAAATGCCAAAGACTGGTATTAGAATCTTCGCAAAACACACATCTAATAAAGGCCTTGTATTAAAAAAAAAATAGAGGTAACTCTTAAAATGTTACAATAAGAGAAAAGAAACAAAACTGGTTTAAAAAACACACTCCCAAAAAGATGTATAGATTGCTAAGAAGCATATGGAAAAAATGTTACACAACATACGTCATTATGGAATTACAAATTAAAATAAAAGTGATATACAACTACAAACCTGTTAGAATTGCTAAAATCCCAAATACAGGCAACCTCAAATGCAGTTGAAGATGTGAAGCAACATGATGTCTCTTTCGCTGCACCTGGGAACGCACACTGGTAGAGTGACTTGGGCAGACATTTTGGCAGCTTCTGGGAGAGCTACACATAGTCTTACTGTATGATCCAGCAATCGCCCTTCTTGATGTTTACCCGTATGATGTGAAACCTCATGTCCACACACAAATCTGCACATGGATGCTTATAACAGCTTTGTTCACAATACACACGTATCACTTCTGTAAAAGACGACAGTCATTTCCGTCTGAAAGAACATGACCAAAACAACAGACGTAGAACCTAAAATGTAAACAATAATGTATTGAGTATGTACTCATAGTTTTCATTGCAAGAGGTATAAAGCAGGAGGCACCAACTCTTCCCATTTCTGAATTGCCAAAATTTGGAAGCAACCAAGATGTTCTTAAATAGGTAAATGGATAAATAAACTGTGTTACATCCATGCAATAAAATAATATTCAGCAATAAAAATAAACTATCAAGTCACAAAGAGACATGGAGGAACCTTAAATGCATATCACCAAGTGAAAACGGGCAGTCTGAAAAGACCACATACCATGTAAAGACAAATACATGCTATTTTTTAAAAAGGTAAAAGTATAAAGACCATAAAAATATCAGTGGTGACAGGTGGTTAAGGAGAAAAGAGATAGATAAATAGATGGAAAGCAGGGCATTTTTAAGGCAGTGAAATTTTATATTATAGTGGTAGATGCATGAAATAACGCATCTGTCAAAACAAAAAAAATCTGTACAATACAAAGAGTATTTTTACTGTACAAATACACTAATATAAATGATGGACTTCAGTTAAACTAATGTATTGATATTGGTTCATCAATTGTAATAAACATATTACACTGAGAAAGAACGTTAAAATGGAAATGGTGTGGGGTAGGAGTTCCCGCCTGTGGGAATTCTGCATTTTCTGCCAAATTTTTTCTGTAAATCTAAACTTTCTCCAAGAAAGACATTTATTCCTCTCTGGTGTTCCTAACAAATTGAGGTCCTGAATAATTGCAAGGGAGACTTGGCTCCATAATTTATCCTCATACTTTGTCATCAGCAAAATTCATTTATAAAGAAGAAAATTGTTATGGCTTCTATATAGCCATAACAATATTAAAGTTCTTTAACACCTTCTAGATAACCTTGGTATAATGTTTTCAATACTCTCATTTTAAGAATATGGCCAGTTTTATGCAGTACAGGTAGGTTTCTTACTCAAAATTTGCTAATGTCAGACTTTAGTCATGTTAATTAAAGGTAAAACATTGTTGTATTGGATTAAGAAAATGGTTTTAATGCTATATGAAAACTCTAGATTTTATTTTGGGAATCCATAGTATTCATAGAACATCAAAAATAAGCTGAATAAAAAACATAATGTCACCCAACTTCGGGTTAATAACAGTATTGGAAGGATATGTTGATAGAGAGACAGCTATTTATTTGCTCTAACGTGAATTTAGGGAACTCATAGGGTTAATGTATTTAAATTCTAGTAATCCTTAAGAGGAAAATAAGTTTGCACCTGTGCAGTGCTGCAGAAAGATAAAAGAATATCTAGAAAAGGAGTCATCAAAACTTCAAGAAAGTCATGTAAATTTAGATGATAGAGCATACAAGCTTTAAAGTAACAAACACAATTCAATCTTTAGACCATCACCTGGGAAAGGACAAAGATGTAGACACAATGAGAGAAGATAAATATTATTAAAAGCAAAATAAGGAGACATGAAAAGTTTGTTTTATCTTTGTGGGACCAAAAGTTACAAATACCACATCAAAAAGATGAATGACTGTTTGACAATATAAAATCGAAATCAAGAACAATTAAATTATAAAAGGGTTGTGTTGTTTATTAACTCATCTATTTGATTAAATGTCAAAAGAAAACTACTTAAGATAATTGAAAAATTTGTATCTCCCTAACCCTAAAAGCCGTCCTTTCCGCAACCCCCAGAAGCCAAATACGCATTTAGCATAAGCAGAAAACGCATTATTTTCTGCAGAGGTTCGGGTTAAGCAGTTACAGCTGTGGACAGATTCAGAGACAGATATAAATCATAAAGCCACCAGATGAGCAAGGTAAATATTGACAAATACAATGGAAACCTGTCTTACTCCATTCCCCTTTTAGGGTTTTATCACTTGAATAAATGAAAGGAAGTGTTAAGAGAATACAGGTGGTGTGATCTGACATTTGAACAATAAAACAGCTTAATAAGAGTCCATTGAGAGGTCCTGAGGAATAAAGCACACAGCCTAGTATTAATCACAGACATTAAAAGAGAAGACTGTTGCACTGTTTGAAGCATGAATGCAATTTTGTTGTTATTATTTTTGTTTCATGAATAGAATAACATTTGTCAAAATAAGTGAAGTTTGTCAGTAGTTTCAACCTTCCTCCCTACCCAAACTCAAATAATCAGTTTCATTTTTCTAATGCTCCAAAATTGTCTTCATTTTTTTTTCCATTCATAGTATTAGTATAGTATTCAAATTTTTTAAAACACTCAATTTTGAATCTTTTCAGTGTCAATATGTTAAAATTAGGCAAAAACAAGCATTAATTACATTTTTAAATGATGAAATTGAAACAAAGAAAACTCAAGAAATTTAATTTTGGGCAACTTAAGCTAGAAATAAAAGGACAGGTGTTCAAATCCATGCCAGCCTGGGCCCAAACATCATACTCCTCGCCATCCTTCTAAACAATCTCTTGTTCCTCTCTCAACCTGTCCATGAGTCCTTCAATGTTATTTTCTTCTCTAGCCCTGATATAAATATGAAAGTATTGATTCCTATATAATATTAATTTATAGCACATTCTATTCCTTTATATTTAAAGAAACAAGGTTATTGTGAATAAACTAAAAACAAAAAGGCACATAATATGTTGAGTGTGGTGAGATTCAATATTTTGTTTCCTTACAATCATGAGATAAAACAAGCTAAGCTCCTTGTTGGGAACTTCCCTGTATATGCTAAGAAAACTCTTGATAACTTTTGGTGAGGAATAGCCTTGAAAGCTCCAGGTCTATTATTATTCTAAAATGAGAGAAAATAAAAATATGGCATATATTGAGTGAACTCCAAACTGAGCCCCCTATAATCCTTGACACAAATGTCTTAAAAGCTTCTTGATACACAGCTAGGCCATTAGTTATTATTTATTGAATTCATTGAACCAAGGTTTAGGATTACTATCCAGCTTCCTCCTGCTTATTTCAAGGACATTCCTGTATCAAATTGCTAAATCCTCATTCCAATCCCAAACTTATACGTATCCCAGATATCTTATTACCATCTTATATAGTATGTGTCTTTTAAAAGCTTGGTATTAGGTTAGAGCACCTTAACTCTCGTTTCTCTTTTGCTTTTAAGTTTATAATGATAGAAAATTTCCTCAACTACTTCATTCTACAAATCGTAATTGGTAAAATGAAGTGTTTAAGGCACTGAATCAAATTTTTCTTTTTCATACGTTTTCCTTTTACCACGAAGTCATACCTGTGGAATGAAGACTGTGCCTTTTTCATGTTAAAGTAGCAATTTCTCTTTAGCAGCAGAGCAGGTTGGACAAAATCTGTATGGCATCTCAAATTACTTGAGATTTACCTAGTGTATTTTTTCCTTTTTGTAAAGTTCCATTATGAGTTCTCATTGTGAGATGGATGGAGGTGATTTAAAGGCTACAGAATAGCAAACAATCACAGGTATAATAAGAGAAGGATAAACCATCAATAAAATAAAGTCAAACGAGCCTCACCTGTTTTATTGTTGGTTTTCTTAGTGAAGGGTACTCAAAATGTTTATTAATCTGTAACTCTGTTTTTGGTCTTAGCTTTCAAAATAAAAGCCTTTGCAGATGAGTATTTTAAAGGTTTATAATAGCTATTTTCTTATCAGGAAAATAAGTACATTATAGCACAAAGTAAAATTTAACGTACTTCTCGGGCTATGCTCACATCAGCAAATATATAAATGTTAAAAATGGTAAATTATCCTATAAATGTACAGCCAAATTGGTTTCATAAGATAATCACCAAGTTGTGCCAGTTGTCAAAAAGACTAAATACAAGCCACACTAATAAAGTTCACAATAAATTGCGAAGTGAATAAAATCAAGTTTCTTACAATAATGAATCATTGAAGCAACAATATTTCCTTTCCATTAGCAGGATATATAATCAAGCAATAGAAATTTATTCTGGTTGACATCTATTAACAAAGTTCAGAAATTTAAAAAACATACATTTACTCTCTAATTTTAATAATTACAAAAATGAATGTGATGGAGTACATTTCCAAAATAGTGGCGATTGTGTTACCATTAAAGTTTTCAAGAAAATGGTTAAGAAACTGAAAATGATAGTCTGTCATTATGAAAACATTTAATGCCACTGTATAGAGATATAAAGTTTTTCAAAAGATATCACGTGCATAATTCTTAAAAACATTAAAAAATGAAGTCTGTAGTAAGATTACACTAATGTCTAATAAGAAAATAATACAAAATTATTCCATTAACTGAAGATAAAATTCTAGGAACTCAGTTTGACTCATCATGCTCCTGAAAATTGATATCACATTAATGATGGAGATTGGATCTTCACTTACACTAAGTCAATCTGCCATATAAATTCCAACTCAATTTAACTTCTATAACTTTGAGTCATTCAATCTGTCTAATAAATTTCAACTTTTAATTTTTTCTAAAGTTCAAACTACTTAATAATGTTCAGCTTCTTCCCTCTTGTGACTTCTATGCCATGTGAGAACAATTCTTCCAGATATGTTTAATATAAGTGCATTCTGTAAAATAGTGTTAGAATACACATTTGATTTACAGACCAAAGTGTGTCAAATTTTTAACCACTCTGCATGAAAAATTATAAACATCTAAGAAACAGGGAACAGAGAAATGGCTTTAATGCCTCTCAAATGTAATGACCTAATGTATGACCTCCAGCCCTTTGCAAGAAGGTACTATCCACTGATCATGTAAAAGACTCCAAGCACTCAAGCTGCTATTGCTAACTAAATCAATGGGAAACAGAGGGCAGAAATAACTCCCTGCCATCTATACCACAACTTGGTGAAAAGTATTGAGCAACTATTTCAGCAAGAAGAGAAGTGTCATTTTTGGACTGTTGCTACATCTATGTACTATTACTTTTTGTCTCACCAGTTAAATAAGTAAACAGAGACCTCAGTGATATGTCTATGCAAATATATATATTAAATACGTAAATTGCACATATTTAAATGTATGTGTTTGTAATAATTTATAAATTTACATATAAATTTATAAGACATACATATAAACATAATAAGCATATAAGATTCTCAAAGAAGGTATCTTTAAGTTGAAAAAATGCAGTCATTTTTCCTTCTCTCTGATGTAGTGATATCTTTCAGAAAAAAAAAGTCATGGATATTGAGTTAATAGTTTAGGAAACATGACTATCAGCTATTACACCCATCTGCTTCTATGTGAAGAAAAAATATTCATTATGTTAGATTGTAGGTATCCCAGCAACAACTTCAGGATTTTTCTGTCACTGATTGAGAAAGGACAGTGTTTTAATGTTCTTGCAATATTTTAATGACAATACCTGTGATTTTGCACAAACAAAATACTCTAAAATATAGAGACCTTAAAATGTAAATGAAAACTAACACATATTTATGAGTAAACAATACATTTCGAAAATATATATAATTGCTAAATATAGCTTATATAATAGAAAATGAAGTAATTTATTTTCAATATGAATTTGTTGCTATTAACAAATCATGGAGGTTTTTTGTTTTTTTTTTTTTTAGAGTAGAGATCTCACTCTGTTAATGGGGCTGGAGTACATATCATAGCTCACTGCAGCCTCCAACTCCTGGGCTCAAGTGATCCTCCCACCTCAGCCTCCTGAGTAGCAATGATTACAGGCACATGTGCCACCACACCTGGTTAATCTTTTAAACTTTTTGTAGAGATAGGGTCTTGCTTGTTGCCCAGGCTGGTCTGGAATTCCTGGTCTTAAGCAATCCTCCTATCGCAGCTTCCCAAAGTGCTGGGATTATAGGCATGAACCACTGTGCCAGTCAGATCATGTATTAATTCTGTGATTGATCAAACAAGTATGTAGATATAAGATCTCACAAAGATTGTTGCCTAGGAAAATAATAAGTCATGCAAAAACTGGAGTACAACTATGGTGGAAGTAGCTGGAAGACAAACTGCTTTAAGCACAGAATACTGATAAATTCATTATAACTAATGGAAATTAGGTAGGCTTCAAGAATAATTAATGCAGTTGGTGAAAACTGAAGTGTAGCAGAACATCGGCTGTGGAAATTTTGTGAAAGAGCATTCTGAGTAAGAAAACTAGAGCAGCATAAACAAAATAAAGAGGTATAAGAAGAAAAAATTGAATTGTCCTAATGAAGAGTAAAGTATCGGTGAAATACAAGGCTGCAAAAATAATTGTTACTGAACTGTTACCATTGTTCATTTATTTAGCAAATCATAACTGAGCATCCTTTAATACAATCGTAGGGTAAGTTAGACACACAGTCGTGAACAAAACAAATTGGCACTGTTGCAAAACAAATTATAAGAAAATTAGTTCATTGCCTCCGTGATTTCACTGCAAGGTGCAGAGTGTTATGTGGTGACCTCAAAGGGAACCTTTAACCTTATGGCAAAATGACTATCTTGTCCTAGTTTATTTTCTTCCCCACTCCTTAAGATGCACATTGTATATCTTCCTTTCTTTTTATCCCTTCAACAACTTACAAGCTTACACTTGATGAATGACCTACGTGTTTATTTCACCGAGAAGTCTCAAAGATGTGTAAAGCCTTTGAGGCTGGAAGGAGCTTGACGCTTTCAAGGATCTGAGAAGGCTCTAAGACTAGCGTGTGTAGAGCAAAGGGTGATTGGTGCATGATGGACGACCTTGTAGCAAGGGGCCAGGGGCAGATCATGCAGGGGTTTTCATTCATGTATTATTCAACACATGCTTACGGATCATCTACAATAGATCATGCACTATTCTGATGCTGGGGACATAATGGTGAGAAAGATGGGAGAGATTGCTGCTGACATGGGTCTTAAATTTTAGTTGCAGAGTAAGAAAGTAAATGAATACACTTCTTAAAAATGAAATGAAATGCATGAAGATAATTTAATAGTGCTATAATCACTAATGAAAAAAATGGAAAATGTGTTAGCAAGTGACCAAATTAGGGTGTGGAATAGGAAATAGCTGTTAACTGGGGAGAAGTGTGAAGGCTTCTCTGTGGCGATATCACTTAGAATTTAAGTGATGATAAAAATCATGTGGTTAATAAAAACACATCAGAAAGAGTAGTAAAAACAATTTCCTTTTCTATAGTAACATTGGCATATTTAAAAGAGAGAGAAAAGTCAAATGTGCCTGAGTTATTGTGAACCCTGAAGAGTTAGGTAAGAGACAGAGCAAGTAAGAGCCACATGATAATTGTATGTGGGAAAGAGTTGAAAAAGTTCAAAGAAGAGTCACAGGATGATTGTCTGTATTAAATCATGCTTAATTACCATTTGCTAAATAAACAAATGGAAACTGCTCAGACACAATATTTTTGCAACCTTGTATCTTTCCAATACTTTGATACTTCATTAGAGAGTTTTCTATTCTGATCATAGTTTTAAAAAGACCACTTGGAAAGTTTTTATGGTACCCTTGGCAAGAACAGATATTGGATTATATTATGGAGGTAGGAATGGTGATAGAAGAAATGGTTTGTTTGGAATGTATTTTTCGTTACAGCTAAATGATGTTGTTTATAAAAAAAAAAAAAAAAATGTGGGAACTGAAAAAAAAAGAAAAATCCAGCATGGAGGGCTGTTTTGCAGAGAAAGATGGGCATGATCTTATTTATATGAGTTGAACTTAGGAGATATTTTGCTTTTTATTTTATTTATTTACTTTTTGTGATAGGGTATCACTCTGTTGCCCAGGCTAGAGTGCAATGGTGCAATCTCGCCTCACTGCAGCCTCAAGCAATCCTGGGCTCAAGCAATCCTCCTGCCTCAGCCTCCCAAGTAGGTGGGACCACAACTGCGCACCAACAAACCTGGATAATTTTTGTATCTTTTGTAGAGATGAATTTTCACTATGTTGCCCAGGCCGGTCTCAAACTCCCGGCTTGAGCGATCCTGCCACCTCAGCCTTTGTGTTGGGATTACAGGCTTTAGCCACTGTGCCTGACCATGAGATATTTTAGATTTGCAAGTGAGGAACAGAGTTGGCATTCAGAGTATAAAAGTCTAATTTAAAGTCTAGGTCAAATTTCAGTGATGTGAAATTATTGTTGGTATATAAATCCATGGGATTCTGTTAAGAAGAAGCACAGTAAAATCATTGGCAAGAGAATTAAGCCTAGCTTAAAGCCTAGTGGCTTTACTTTCCAACATCAGTTATTTCTTGTGAGCTATTTTGTAAACTTCTCTTTTAATGCTGAAGGAGACCTGCAGTTACCACACTACACTTGTCAGTTCCCTCCAGAAAAACAGAACCAATCAGAGATTTGTGAGAAGGGACTTATGGGGATTGGTTCGTTTGATTATGGAGGCCTAGCAGTCCCAAGATTTACCATTTGCAAACTGAAGAATCAGGGAAGATGGTGTCTTGACTCAGTTGAAGACCTGAGAGACCAGGGAAGCCAATGGTGTAACTCTCAGTTAGAGGCCAAAGACCTGAGATCCTGGGGAACCACTAGCGCAAGTCCCAGAGTTCAAAGACTGGAGAACAAGGAGTTTTGCTCTCCACGGGCAAGACAAGACAAGCGAGCCAGAGAGAACAAATTGCCCTTTTATCTTTTTGTTCTACTGGGGCCCTCTGCTGATTGGATGGTGCCCACAAGGGTGAGTGGGTATCTTCCTGAGTGAATTCACTAATTCAAATGCTAATATTCTCCTGAAACCCTCTCACAGACATATCCAGAAATAACGCTTTATCAGTTAACTATCCCTTAATCCAGTAAAGTTGATACCTAAAATTCACCATCACACCATTTAATTGTTAAGCAGGTTTGAAATGATTTTGCTCAGGTATTAAACTAATCCCTTGTTTAGCTTTATTTAAAAAGAGATTGTATGGTGTCTAAATGGAGACACAGAGACAGTTAGTCTGCGAAGTAAATGAATGTGACTCTGACTAAGATTATAGCAAATTGGTAGTGATAGAATCAGATTGTAGATGTGTTTTTCGGGTAAAGTCTACTTAACTCTAATCAGTTTAAGTTGACTGATTATAGGTAGGTAAGATGTGGAAGAAATAAAACAGATAAGCATGATTCCAGTTTTTGCATCTGACAAATTAGGAAGATACAATTGCCATCAACTGAGATGGAGAATACTGTAAGTGGAATAAGTGTGTTAAACTTGAGATGCCTCATAGAACTTCAAGTACAAGTAGGTATTTGGTGTTATAAGTCAATTCTGCAGTTCACGAAAGAGGTGTAGGTGTGAAATACAAGCATCTATATGGTGCTTTAAGTAAAGGCAAATAGATTACCAGGAAAACAGAAATAGATAGGGAATATAAGGGGACTGAGGACTGAGTCTGAGGACTACAGTATAAAACGATCTGACAGAAGTGGAGGAGCAAGTAAAGGTGATTGAAAGAAGGAGCATGGTTTCTTGACACTCATATTAAGTTAGTAAGTCACAAAAAATGGAATTATCTACTGGATCAAATGCTTCTTATAAGTTGATGAGAACAACAAAATGAGTTTTGGATTTTCCCATGGAACAGCTCTTCGTAACATTGATAAGAACAGCTTCTGAGACATATTGAAGAATAAAGTAGTATTCGAATGATCTTAAGAGGGAATGAGGGTGAGAAATTGAAGGCCGAATCGTAACTCTTGAAAAATTTCACTGCAATGAAGAGATAAAAATACTGCAGCAGTTGGTCTGGAAAATGAAGTAAAAATAATTGTAATGGGAAAATAATAGGATGTTATGTGCTGATGGGAATGATCTTCAAAAGAGGAATAATTTGATAATACAAGATAACAAAGGATGACAAAATCATTGTTCTTTAGTGTGAGATTAGACATCAGATAATAAGTGAGGGCTAAGTATAAAAATCTGGGTGACCTCAGATATTAAAGGTAAACATTGTAAGGGCATTTGGAAGGTTCCATTTGAGTTTTGTCAGATTAAATTCAAATTTATAACAATAAATTCATTTCAACAGGTATGTCAACCACTGTTTAGTTAGTTGTCTCTTGATACAGACTGATAAAATATTTAAGATTACCAGTTATAGGATTTACCAGTTGAAGAAGAGAGGGGTAACAGAATCTACAACATGTGAAACTGAATGATTAAGTTGTTGGAATATGGATTCCTACCTAAAAAGGAGGCTGGAAAGACATGAATGGGTTGGTGGATTTTGAAAAATCAGGAAAATCAATGTATTGGAAGTTTCAGTCAGAATATTTGAATTAAGTGACTAGAGAAATTAGCCCAAGAAGGAGCCAGTGGTCATATTAGGATGTCTGAAACAGATTTTTGGGGATGTTGCAGCTACAATAGTCCCCCTTTATCTACAGTTTTGCTTTACATAGTTTCAGTTACCTGTGGTCAACCAAAATCTCAAAATACTACATATGATAAGGTATTGTAAGAAAGAGACACCACATTCACATATCTTTTATTGCAGTATATTTTTTATAATTGTCCTATTTTATTATTAGTTTTTTGGGGTTTTTTAAAATCTCTTTCTGTACCTAGTTTATGAGTTAAACTTTATCACAGGTATGTCTCTACAGGGGGGAAAAAAAACCCATGCACACAATATACATAGGGTTTTCTGAGGTTTCTGGCATCTACTGTGGGTCTAGGAATATACCCTTATACAGATTAAGTCATGCTGTTACCATTGTATTGGTAATAGTATTTAATTACTCTGAGTAATTATAATTGATGGGAAGAAAGGTCATTGGAGATAAGAAAGTTAAACAGAAAGAGTTCATAGTATTGGGTAAACCTCACTTGTGAACTGATGGTCAGAATAATTGTGAAGAGGGTGACAATAAACTGAGTGCCAGAATTTATTTATTGTTTAAAGACAAGTATCCAGAAAGGTGGTTGATGGTAACAACATGGAAAGAAAGGGTAGCAGTGCGTGGTGGAATGAATTTTAAATTATTGTAGTTTTATAAATTAGGAGTAAGAGAAAACAAAACAAAAAGAAACAGCAATGGGAAACGAGTAATATGCCTATACCTTCTTCAGGCCCTGAAATATGTGAAGTGTTGTAGAAAAAGAATATCATTTGCTTATGAGGGCTATAGGAAGGGGGAAAAGTGTCATCAAGTCTATCTGAAACGGGAAAAGTTCCCTTGTCCACCTGGCAGGGCATGTGACGGGGGTGCGGCTCGCTTATTCAGTGCCTGACTGCTTAAACCCCTAGGAGGAGCACGTAGATGAACAGGTTGTTGGGAGCGTAGGTTCTGACCACACAGAAGCATCTAGGGGTGAATGTTTACAGCTCCTGAAGCCACGTGGGCATGTTACAGTATGCCCTTTTAGTTGTATCATCTGTAGGCGGCTTGTGTCTTGAAGAATGAGTGCAAGGTTTCATTCAATGGTGGAAGTAGCCCTCAACAGATAGATGGGGAGCCAGACAGGGTATGGAGTGGGAGGTGGTTTTTTCTGGGAGTCCCACCGCTCAGTGGCCAGACTCTCCTCCGACCACTCCAGCCAAATTCCCCTTGCTGTCCGTGTTGTTCTGCCTGTTGATGGCCTGCTGGCTTCTGCCAGTGCCTGTCAGTGTCCTCTTCAGCTCCTCTGGACATCCAGCTGCCTGTGTGCTCTTTTGCCAGTGTGTCCCTCTTGACACCCAGCCACTTGTGTCTGTGCCCTCTAGGGTCTTGGGGGTTTTATAGGCACAGGTTGGGAGTGTAGCATCCCAGGGTGGACTTGGAAAATGCAACATTTGGGTGCAAAGACAGGAGTGCCTGTCCTTACCGAGGTCCGTGGGCACAGACTTGATGGTGAACCCCTCGCCAGGAACCCGCCCTTCTCCTCCCAGCACTTCCCTGCCCCCACCCATACCAGGGGTTCAATTAAAGCAATAAGGAAAAAAGAATTAGAGAAGTAAGTGAGGCTATATGTAAAAGACCAGGCTTTAATGATATATTTTGGGAATCACATTAGATTTACAGAATAAAACGAGGGTAATTTTCAGAGTGAGAAGGTTTAATGTTTTTTCAGTAACTGAGTTAAAAAGGGAAGAGATATATGAAGGGATTGGTCTAGAATGTTTCCTAATAGTTCAAAAAAATTGACTAGTGTAATTTAAGTAAAATTTTATTACATTTTAAACTGGACATCTCAAAATCTGAGGGTAGAAGCCAAAGTCTCCAATTCCTTTGTGCATCCTTTTGAGGAAATCAGAAACTTTCTAAGGGGAATGCAGCGTTTTAAGGAAATAAGTTTCCAGACATTGAACTTCTTCATAACATGAATTATATTTGAGAACAGCTTTGGTTAAAGCATCATAATGTTTCTCCCTTTCCATTTCTTTCTTTCTTTCTTTCTTTCTTTTTTTTGAGACAGAATTTTGCTCTGACTCCCGGCTGGCGTGCAGTGGTGCAATCTTGACTCACTGCAACCTCTGCCTCCCAGGTTCAAGCAATTCTCCTGCCTCAGTCTCTTTGGTAGCTGGGATAACAGACATACACCAACACACTGGCTAATTTTTGTATTTTCAGTAGAGACAAACTTTCACCATGTTGGCCAGGGTGGTCTTGAACTCCTAGCATCATGTGATCTGCCCACTTCCCTCAGTGCTGGGATTACAGGTGTGACCCATCACGGCCAGCCACTCCCTTCCCATGTCTTATCAAAATCACATCGCTCCCGCTTTACAAAAACACACAAACAAGAAACCTATCTTTCCTTTATTTTCAAAACATTCTTGTATGCCAAACAAACAAAAAATACAAACTCATGGTATAGCTAAACCCTCTTTTAATAAAAAAGCCATGATCTATAATAGAGTTTATATCTTTCCCTGATGCATACATTAAGAGCTAAGAGTAATAAGACATCTCAGCATAAGTCGGAATGTTATGAATTCAGATACATTGGCAATTTGGGCAGTACAAGGGTTGATAATTTTCATGTGAGGAACTCATTGTTTCCATTCTCAACTATTGTCAAAATTTATTGTTCTTTATGGAGAGCCCATTGAAGTAAAGCAAAGAGATTGTTAGAAAGAAATATTGAAAATTCCAACATGTTTTTGTTTTTTAATTTACAAACCCATAGTTAAGGCTCTATATTTCTCTCTGTCTCTCTCTGACTTAAAAGTGGAATATTCAATCCTTGTAAAAGATATATAAAATATATTTTACAGCATGCTGGGAGATATTAATGGAATATTGAAGAGCATGCTCTCTGCATTTTTTTTTTTTTTTTTTTTTAAATTTTCTAAGACAGAATCTCGCTCTGTCGCCCAGGCTGGAGTGCAGTGGCACGATCGCGGCTCACCGCAAACTCCGCCTTCCGGGTTCACGCTATCCTCCTCCCTCAGCCTCCCAAGTAGCTGGAACTACAGGCGCCCGCCACCTCGCCTGGCTAATTTTTTGTATTTTTAGTAGAGATGGGGTTTCAGCGTGTTAGCCAGGATGGTCTCCATCGCCTGACCTCGTGATCCTCCTGCCTCGGCCTCCCAAAGTGCTGGGATTACAGGCGTCAGCCACCGTGCCTGGCCTGCATTTTTATCTATGTCAGCCATTTCTAAAGGGCTTAGTAATCAAATTCACCCATTGTACTATAGCCTGAATGTTTGTGTTCCCCCCAAATTTATATTCTAAACTCTAAGCCCCAGTATGACAGTATGAAGAGGTGGGGCTTTGGATGGTGATTAGGTCATGAAGGGTGAGGCCTCATTAATGGAATGAGTGCATGTGAGGACATAGCTTCAGAGCATCATCAATGAATCAGAGAGAGGGTCCTCACCAGACATGGAATCTGCTGGTGCTTTGATCAAGGACTCCCCAGCTTCCAGAACTGTGAGTAATAACTTTCTGTTGTTCATAAGCCATCCAGTCTATAGTAGTTTGTTGCAGCAGCCCAAATGGACTAAGGTACATATTATATTCTGTTGTGTACATTGCATAATTTTAAGGATGAAGTAGGTGAAAATGTCTTTACATCTGACCAATTAATTTTATATTTTTAATAAAATAGCACATTAGAGGCATTATTTCATATTTTTTAAACAATAAGTCAAACCCATAATACTTTTGTTAACATTTGTTTAGATATTTCTATATTGGAAATGAATATATATATTTTTCTTTGTTACCAGTCTACTGATTATCATTAGTGGCAAACCGCATTTCTGCTGGCTAATTAACTCATGTGATTCACTAGCTGCAGTTTGTAGATTCTGTCAAAAATGCACTAAAATAATTAATATGTGCTTTTTGAACACTGTATTTTCCAGTGTCCCTCAAATGACTCTTTTTGTTGTTGATAATGTTTGAATGTGATTTTCCACAAAAGGTTTCATACAACAATCTCAAGTGATAAAAAAAAAAAAAAAAAAAAAAGGAATTTTTTGAAACTGTGAAGGGCAAACTGAAATCTTAGGTTTAATGCGCTGTACTCCAAAAAACCAGCTGCATTTAATTAAGATTAATTCTACTCTTTCAGATGTTGCTGTCTTTTACTGGTCCACTAAAATGCATAATTAAAATATTAATTATTTTCAACTATTAAATAATGATACATCTTGAAATTACCCAATATATACATAAATCTTTATTCACAGCCAATGGCTAAAAACTTAAAATATAAAATGTCCAATTTTTATCAGGTTTTGTTTTCAGTCCAGATTTACATAAGATTTATTTAAGAAATAAATTAAAATACATGATAGAAGTCATTTTGTAAGTATTGGCAAATTCTTCTTGATATACTGCTAAGAAATCAAGAAAGTGAACTATTCTAGTGAATAGATAATAAGTTCTTTGCAATTTTGTTTAATGGTAGCTAACATAAGTCAGCACTTGATGAGCCAAGAGAATGAAATATTAACCCACAGATACATGGACAGACTGAAAATCAAAATCTGCATCCACTCTACTTTAGATACATTTCCAATGAACTGATCACAGAAAACTATTCAATAAACTTTAATTTTATTTTATACATACTATTTTGAGGTGTATATGGTACAGTGATCAATGTAAGACTTGCAAATATTCAAATAATATTACATTAGGATTACAGTCTGTGAGAAAATTGGAATGGAAATATGACTTAAAATATAAAATGTGACTATGTAAAATCTTTATTATTTTAGACGTGTTTGTTCAGATACTTTTTAAGGAATGTTATAGCATGTGTAGGTACCATGTTATTTAACATTTGAATTCTAATTTAAAATAACGTTATAGATTGGTTTTACACATTTAGTAGTACGTTTGTAGGTAAAGTTGTGTAATTTTATTTTCTAGTAAGTAAATAAACATTTAAAATATTGGAATGCAGCTGAAAAATGTGCAAGTAATCATTGTCAATTTTATAAATTAGGAAACTTACTAAAGTTTTTTGAACACTAAAAGCAACTGTAAAGATTTTGGGCTCATAATTAAAGCAGTTGAAAATTTTGTAAGGGTACAAATAGAAGAGTTATGATCATTGTCATTTAATAAATGTTGTGCAAATGAACTCATTTTAATCTCATATGCACCAAAAAGATATGATAAAATATGTGCTTTAAGTAATTTAATTTTGGAAATTATGTTTTAGTCAACAACTTACAACTACAACCATGCAAACGACGTGACATGATCAAAGAAAACAGCATACTTTTTGAATGGTTAAAGCAAGGTTTTGCGATGTGAATATGTGTACATGTGTGTATCCGTTTTATTTTTTATTTTAACAGACATAATTTACATGCTTATAGAGATATTATAGATATAGATATATGTCTAAATATAGAGATATTATTACAGAGATAGCAGTATAAATTAACCCAATGAGTATAAAACAAAAATATAATTTCATCTATAATCCCACCTGTGAATCTTATTCAAGTTACCTATATTCCAAAAGCTCAAGGTTAACTTAAGGTTAAAATCGCCAGAAAAATCCAGAAAGAATGGAAGTCTGAACCTAGTTTCAGAAGATCAAGCATCAGTAAAAACCTCAGAGGCATAACTTGATTACACTGTAGCATAGATGTTCATAATAATAACCTCGAGTCATCATATAAAGCTTAAATTATGTTCCTTGTTCTCTTTTGAAGATGGCAATTCATTATAAAATATGCTGTGAAAAAATAATCAAAAGGATTGTTTTTAAAATCTTCCTTGCTGAAAGTCTTAAATTTACATTTGCTTAAAAAGTTGCTATTTTGATATACTGCACTGTCCAACAATATCAAACAAAGCAGTCATTACTAGTTCCAGGTTACATGAAGCTCATTACACCTTAAAATATTTGAATGGACATTTTAATTTCAAATTCATTTAAAGAAAATCACAAGTTTCAGGAGTTTTCTAGAATTGCCTGGCAAGTATTTGACATTTATAGCATAAGATAATTTTACTGCATAAAGATGTTCATTTTCTGATGTTTCCAAGATTGCACATATTCTGAATTAACCAATCCATTTGATGTGAGGTAAAGAATAATGTACACATATATTAGATATTTAATGGTATACAGCTAAAATAACTTTGTGTTATTAGATTGTTTGGGCTGTTACAATCACTAATGGGTAATTTTCTCTCTAGCATTTTATAGATATCATTTATATATTTTTTATTTCTCAGAATGCAACATCAAAGCATTCTACGTTTGTATCATAATACAACATAAAAGACCTCTTACATTTTTTATTAATCAATTGTATCTGATATATGTTGAGGCAACCTCCTGAATCACAACAATTTAACCAATAAACTATATTACAACTTGATAAATTGATAATTATACAAAAATAAATGTAAAAATGATTATATTGGGCATGAAATGGAATATACATCAGACATTTTCCAATTTGCCATTGTTACCTTACTTAATATTAAAAGTAGATTCGCTTTTCGATAATCCCTATGGAGATTAAATAACAAACTTGAAGTCTTATTTTTATTATATTTAAAGAAAATGTAATCTAAAGTAAATAATAACTATCTTGACCTTAATTATGCAAAATATTTTAAATGGCTTAGTGTACACTGTCTAGAAGTAGCTACACATTTTGTAAAGTGGTTTATAAGACACAAAACAAAATGAGAAACAGAAACAAAAGTTTCCATTAAATAAACATTCAGTTCCTCAAGTGACACTCTTTTCTAAAAGAGACATCAGAAAATCTGACCCATCAATCACTATAAAATCTTATGGAAATGTGTCTTTACCAACATATTTAATACAAAAATAGTAACAATTTTGGTATGGCTATTGCCCATAATGTCTTTCATTGAAAGCCAATGGCATAACCAATTTTGTCAAAGCAATTCTTAAAACAGTCCAAACAGGGTAACACTACTGTCAGAGTACCTGAACATCATAGGGCATTATGTAAATAATCTAGAGTAATAGTTTACACTGTACACCCTTCAAAAATCCCTTCAAAATGACTGTTTCTTGCAATAAAACTTTAGGTAAGAATTAGGCAGCACAGACTTAAGGGTTATGTTATCTGATAACAATCTGGACTACAAATGTGTTGCAGACTGATGCTAGGTGCATATGCTCCAATTAATGAAGCAGAGTGTATAAAAATGTCAGTGCAAAAACAGAGCACAAGGTGGGCCAAACAAAGATTTGTGGATGGGGCTAAGACATTCTTGAAGAATGGAGTCCTTCGAGTTCTATGCCATAAATCAAGACAACAATAGACACAGCATATCAAAGCAGGTGTTCCTATTTATAAAGAAAATGTTATAAATTATTTGCCATGGCAGTAGCCAATCTCATTAATCCTCTTATAACAAATTCATTTGAAGTACATTAATTTCCTTTTGACTTTTAAGTTTTTCATAATTGGCAAATATATAGCTAAAGAAATAGATGAGTTTTTTCTTATGAAAAAAGTTAGCTGTAAGAATGTTAATTGTTGGAGAACATCTGCCAAAATGTAAATGATTTTGTTTGAGAATAGTAATCCCAAATGCATTCTTTCAGTAATTTCCTAGTAGGATTACATGATTTTTGAAATCACTCCCAAATCAAAACAATAAAGTGATGGGTTAGAATGTTGTCTATTGTCTATTCCTGCAGAGAATAAGCCAGGTTATTCTAGATGTTATGAAATAATGTACAAACAAAGAAAGGAGACTCAGATTTGTTTCAACTTTATACCTAAAGAATTTTTTCAGAATGTGTATTCTGCCAAAATCATAGGTGTTTGTATGAGTTCGGTTTAATATTTTAGGACCACTAACCAGGGTCCAAATATGAGGAAAAATGCAAGCTGATTCATTTCCAGTTCTTAATTGCAAAAGTGAAGTTCAAGAAAATATCAGTTAAAACTTAAAGTGTAAAATTATATATAGATCTCCAGTATTATCTATACATGGTGTACCAGCAAAGTATTAATGGTAACTAGAACCTAGAATTCACCTGTCCTTATGTAGAACATTTACCTTACAAACAGAATTACAGTTTTACAGAGAAAACATGTTTTATATAGTGACTATTAACATATGGCTTATAGTAACTTGTCATTTAAAAAATAAGGTGAAATTCATTATGTGTCAAGTTGAACTATCATCACCTTGTATCTTAAAAACTTTTGGAAGTTATTTTTTGTCACATTTAGACAAAAGAGCCAAAGATCATTTTAAAAGTTTATTTTGAGCTTTGTCATCAACAAAATATACTGAGAAATATTTTCTAGATCCTAGACAAATAAATATTGGAATTTAAACATTTAGATCAGGTGACTTTCTTTTTTTTTTTTTGAGACGGAGTCTTGCTCTGGTCGGCCCAGGCTGGAGTGCAGCGGCCGGATCTCAGCTCACTGCAAGTTTCCGCCTCCTGGGTTTACGCCATTCCCTGCCTCCAGCCTCCCCAGTAGCTGGGACTACAGGCGCCACCACCTCGCCCGGCTATTTTTGTATTTCAGTAGAGATGCGGTTTCACCGTGTAGCCAGGATGGTCTCGATCTCCTGACCTCGCGATCCGCCCGTCTCGCCTCCCAAAGTGCTGGGATTACAGGCTTGAGCCACCGCGCGCCGGCCGATCATTGTGACTTTCATACAAGGCAGAAAAATAATTAAGCAGGAATCAATCCTCTTTTGGCTTCTATGAGCTCCTTAACAAAACACAAGTCACAGAAAAGATCCCTATATTTCCTCATAAATTATTACTGCCAGCAAATATCATAAAGACTCATCCTTAACTTGACCTGGAAATGAGAATTTTCTAATAAAATTAAATTTGGTTTTGAAAATCCAAGTAGTTATTCTTTAACTAAATTTTATTTTTGTATCTTGGATATTTTTTCTCTAATATAAAGGGGTGTGTGTGTCTGTGTGTGTGCACGTGTTTGTGTGTGTGTGTGTGTGTGTGTGTACAGGTTTTTCTGAAACTACCGCAAAATTCCTGTCAACACAGGTACAAGAAAAATGAGCCTAAGGTCTTCACAGACACAGATGTGATGAAATTAGCCACTTTATCAACAATGTGTTGATAAGAGTAGCAAGGCAGATATCATCCCTAAGGCATTCAAAATATTGTTTTAAGCCTACCCCATTATGCATTCATTACATTTTTGTAGAAGGATGTTTATGCCATTAAAAAAATGATATAATAGAAAGTGAAAAAACCATCTCACAAACCAGTTTATCCATGATGATTATCATTTCAAAATGGTTATTTCTAAACAGTATCTGGAAGGTGATAAACTGAAATTATAAAAGTGATTATTTCTGGTTGGTTAAATAACAAGCGTTTTTTTCTCTTTTATTTAATATTTTGTATTTTCTAAACTATACCTAATAAAAATTTACTAATTATAGTAAAAAAGGAAATAAATCAATGTAAAGATTTTAAACATCATCAGTAGTTAAAATGTATTTTACTTTATATATCTTGCATCTCATGTGCATATTGAGAAGTATAAATGTCCACTAAGATATCTCTCAGGAGGCCAGGTGCGGTGGCTCACACCTGTAATTCCAGCACTCTGGGAGGCCGAGGCAGGCCGATCATTTGAGGTCAGAAGTTCGAGACCAGCCTGGCCAACATGGCGAAACCAGTCTCTACTAAAAATACAAAAATTAACAGGGCGTGCTGGTGGGTGCCTGTAATCCCAGCTGCTCAAGAGGCTGAGGAGAATAGCTTGAACCCTGGAGGCAGAGGTTGCAGTGAGCCAAGATCGTACCACTACACTCCAGCCTACAAAGTGAGCTCCGTCTCAAAAAATAATAATAATAAAGATATCTCTCAGGGTTGGCTGGGTGTAGTGGCTCATGCCTATAATTCCAGCACTTTGGGAGGCCAAGACAGGAGGATCACTTGAGCTGAGGAGTTTGAGGCTGCAGTGAGCCATGATTGTACCTCTGCACTCCAGCCTGAGCAACAGAGTGAGACCTTGTCTATATACATAACAAACGGAAATGGGTAATTGTAATTTAGGCTATGAATCTGCAAGATAGAAACAAGAATATAATGTAGTCCAGTTTTGTACCACATGGTGCAACTCTTCATTATAAGATTTTGTGTATAAATAAATATGGTGAAATTCAATCTCATTTAGATTAAGACTAAAGAATGTGGAGTCTCCTGACTCATCTTGAATCCAAATTCTGCCTTTTACTACATTTGTGATCCTAGTAAACCACTTAACATCTCATCTTCACACCTCCATTTGTCATTTATAAAATGGGAAGAATGACAAGGTTGTCACAAGGATTATGTGAGTGAATACAAGGAAATCCTTCAGGACGGTGACTGGCAGGATTGTGCGTACACAATTTACATTAGTTAATATGTTTTATTTTTTGTTGTTGCTGTTGCTTTTATTATTCATTCCTAGTAGAATTAATCAAGGAAAGATACTTTTTTCTTTTCTTGAGTATTTGAGTATTCCAGGTGAAGATTCTTTCCAATTAAGACGTTCAAATTAGCAAATTAATAAATTATGGTGTGAGGGTAACAAGAATGAAATCCAGTAATGCTATTATGAGATTAATTATTCACCCAATAAGATAGTATTGCTCTACATTCAAAGGGAATAATAAATACAGGTACATTTTGGATAAGTTTATGTTTAATTCATTTATGTGAGAATTAGATCAATATCTGAAAAAAATCCTTTTATTACAGTTGGAGACTGACGCAAATTGTATCCTGGGTTTTTAAAACTTGTCATCGGAAATCACATATATCTGAAAAACACTGTATAATAAAATCCCAAATATATTTTCTTCCTAAAAGCAGATATGCTACCAGTAAAATAAATTAGTATAAAACATAGAAGATAACTTTGATGATCTGTCCCTTAAAAATAGGATTTTATTACAAGGTAATTACTTCAGTCATTAGAATGCTAGGTTTCCTGCTACGAGGTGGGATGAGGTAAGATAGTTACAAGACACAACACATTGATTAATTTGTCTTTCATTAGATTCCCAACATCTTCCTAAAAATGGAAGACCTGTATGGGGTCACAGTGGTACCGAAACACCAAAGATTTGGTCTAGGTTCTGCTGCTTGCTCCACAGAAAACCAATCACTGAGACAACGATTATTGCCGAGGAAGAAGGCTTTAATCAGGGACTGCAGCCAAGGAGATGGAAGACCAGTCTCAAATCCATCTCCCTGATAGACTAAAATTAGGGGTTTATATAGCAGGGAAAAAATGTAGCAATGTATAGGAAAACAGGAGCTCCTGATGCCTAAGGAAGCAATCATAATGAATGAGGGGACTAGGGTCTCACGGTCTGTAGGTGGTGACCTGGTGAGTTTCTTCGATACTTTTTGAGAGGCCTCGGGGTCCTTTACTGAGGAAGGGAACTCAGATAAAACAAATTTAATCTTTGAGCTTTAAGACCAGAAGGGTCAGTTTCTGTGTGTATACAAGACTGTACACAGACACACAGACACACACACACAATTACACCCCAAGCAAACAAAACACGAAAATCTACTAGACCGATTGGAGTCAACTTAAGTATTCTTCACAAGCGGAATAAAATAAATCATTGGACATGCATTCTATGCAGTTACTCTGAAATAGTTAAAGGATAAAGTCTGTATATATGACATAAATATATGTGATATATCATTGATTAAAATAGCATATTACTGAAAATATGTGTGAAATAAATTTAACTTGGCCAGGCACCATGGCTCATGCCTGTAATCCCAGCACTTTGAGAGGCTGAGGTGGGCAGATCACAAGGTCAGGAGTTCAAGACCAGCCTGAACAACATGGTGAAATCCCGTCTCTACTAAAAATACAAAAATTAGCTGTGCATGGTGGTGCGCCTCTGTAATCCCAGCTACTCAGGAGGCTGAGGCAGGAGAATCACTTGAACCTGGGAGGTGGAGTTTGCAGTGAGCCGAGGTTGCTTCACTGCACTCCAGCATGTGTGACAGAGTAAGACTCCGTCTCAAAAAAAAAAAAAAAAAATTAAAAAAAAAAACATATATACACCAAAATTATCTAGAAGAATACAAGTTGCTAAGCTTGGTAATGAGTTTAGGGTACATTTTATATAGGAAAGGGTAAGAGAAAGGGTGGTAAAGATTAGACTTTCTTTTTGTATTTACAAAGAACATGCATTACGAAGAACTTTAAAGGATATCATTTTATTATCATGTTATATTATTATATTTACTCATATTGTGAAGGCATACACTTCTATATGGCTTTGCTCAGATAATCAACAGAGGATCAAAATTGAAAAGAACCATCTGTAATTCAACTCCATTAATACTTTCAAGTTGCCAGGTAGCCTCATCAAAGTGAACAAGAAGTGGTATAAGCTATGTGAGACTGGTTATAAAAGTGCGAAGTACTCACCACTCCTTTACAGTAGTAGCCATGTCTGAGAGCAAAGCCAAGATTGTATTTTAGATTAGCAACAGTCAAATGATGGGATAAAGGTACAACAATGTTTAGATGTTTATGGAACAAATAACCCTTGAAGGACTTAATCGTGTTTATATGTATTCTTTAGTATTCTTCTGTTGACATTTTTTGGGAGGTAAGGTAACAATGTGATATTACTAACTTACTTGTAAGAAAGCTCTTTATCCTCTTTCCATATATATATATATATTTAGACAGAGTTTCGCTTTTGTTGCCTGGGCTGGAGTGCAACGGTGCAATCTCGGCTTGCTGCAACTTCCGCCTCCGGGGTTTAAGAGATTCTCCTTTCTCAGCCTCCTGAGTAGCTGGGATTACAGGCACCGGCCACTATGCCCAGCTAATTTTTGGTATTTTTAGTAGATACTGGGTTTCACCATGTTGGCCAGGCTGGTCTTGAACTCCTAACCTCAGGTAATCCACCCGCCTTGGCCTCCCAAAATGCTGGGATTACAGGCATGAGCCACTGCATCTGGCCCTTTCCATATGTTTTATAATAGCTTCAAATTCATGAGATGTTGGGCAATCTCAGGACCTGTAATCCTATTTTTTTCAGTAGTTTAGATTTTTATTATGGAGGTAATAAATTCATTAATGTTAAAATAAAGAGAAGAGGTTTAACTGAAAGTTGTTGTTTCCCAGATGCTGTATAAAGCGACTATCAAGCATTTTCCAGCATAACAAGGTTGAATAACTATTTTCATCATAGCCATTTTCCTCAGGTCACCTAACACGTCGTGGAACAAATGAATATCCCCATTCAATTTCATTTTCATTTTCACACAAGCCAAATGCATACACAAATGCATATATTTCAATTTACTGAAAACCAAATGATAGTGGTTACCTAATATTTTATATCCTTATTCAGAAAAGTAATCATACTATTTACTTGCCACTATGTTTCCTTGCAAGGAACTTCCATGAATGCTTTACCAGTTTGGTTTTCCTTTATGACATAATTTTCAGTGAAATAGTAAATAATTTTTGGGTATTCAAACATCTAATTGTTTCCAATTTAAGTGCTGTTTTTGTTTGTTGGCTTCTTTGTTTTGAACCTCAAAATTTGAGTTAATACTTAGAAAAAAATATTTATCAATCAAATGACTTATTAAATATGTGATTTTATGAAAAGAGATACACATACAGGTTGTATTATGACACATGTTGCATCATGTCTATCAGAATACATACGATACAAAACCTACATTAATTTTAAAGGCATACATACCCAAAGTGTTTGTGACATACTTTCAATCTCTATTTTTAATTTCAATTGTCTATTCAGTGTTGTTAATGTCAGAGAGTTTTTTTCATATAGCAAAATGTTGCTAAAATTGCTTGATTTATAAATATTTATTTTAATTACATTTGAAATTTATAAACCTTACTTATTACTCAGTTTTAACTTAAATATCTTATAGAGAAGCTTATATTTTTGTAATCACCAAATAATGCTGTTTGTTGTCCAATAGTAATTTTCAGACTAATAGTATTAAAAAGAAATTCAAACTGCTCGTTCCTCCAAAGTTGCTAAACTCAAGAATAACATTATATTCCCTTAAGCAATAAATAAGGAGTATACATTACATGTAACATTTATAAGCATAGAAGTAATAGAATAGTTATTTTTAAATCAATTCTGCATGGAATATTGACACACAATTTAGCTTTTTTTTCACCAAAATCTGAAGTAATGAGACTTTTTGACATTGAAATCACTAAGCTAAACTTGCTCATCATAATATCCAAAATGCAAGATCTTCATGTAATCACAGGCAATTTACATAATAAAAATATTATCCAAAGGATTATTAAGCTTTGCCTAAAGTGATCATTTACTAAATTAATTAATTAAACATAAAGATTAAATACTTGTGATGGATAATATTGAATGTCAACTGGATTGGATTGAAGGATGCAAAGTATTGTTTCTGGGTGTGTCTGTGAGGATGTCGCCAAAAGAGATCAACATTTGAGTCAGCGGACTGGGAGGGGCAGACCCGCCCTCAATCTGGGTGGGCACTATCTAATCAGCTGCCAGCACAGCTAGAATAAAGCAGGCAAGGGAAGATGGAAGAGCAGACCTGCTGAGTCTTCTGGCCTTCATCTTTCTCCTGTGCTGGATGCTTCCTGCCATCAAACATCTGACTCCAAGTTCTTCAGTTTTTGGACTCTTGGACTTAAACTAGAGATTTGCCAGGGGTTCTTGGGCCTTTGGCCACAGACTGAAGGCCACACTATTGGCTTCCCTACTTTTGAAGTTTTGGGACTTAATGGCTTCCTTGCTCCTCAGCTTGCAGATGGCCTATCGTGGGACTTCACCTTGTGATCGTATGAGTCTGTTCTCCTAATAAACTCCCCTTCATATATACATATATCCTATTAGTTCTGTGCCTCTAGAGAACATTGACTAATACAATACTTAATCAAATACTTATTGAATCGGTTAATTGTATGCATCAACTTGGATAGGTAATGGTGCCCAGTTGTTTGGTCAAACACCTGTCTGATGTTTCTGTGATGATATTTTTTAATGTGATTACCATTTAAATCAATAGACTAAGTAAAGCAGCTTACTCTTCATCATGTGTATGAGCCTTAGTTCATCAGTCGAAGGCCTCGAGAGCCAAGGCTATGTATGGTTTACCATAGAAGAAGCAATTATGTCTCAAGACTATAACACAGTCACCCTGCCTGAGTTTCCAGCTCTCAGATTTCAGATTCAAGATTGCATCATTATTTCTTCCTTCAATTTCCAGCCTGCTAGCCTTCTCTCAAGATCACAAACTTGTCATCCACCATAATTGTGTGAACTAATTCCTGACAGTCTTTTTCATCTATTTCTTTCATGATACATATATTTAAATGTCTTTCCTTCTTAGAATAAAAGTTGAAGTATTTACTACTGTGGCTTATCAAGACATAGGATCTCCATTCAAACTCAATTGTATATATACAAAAAAGATGAAGTGAATACATACACACACACATATACATGTATCTATGTGTGTGTATACATATGTATGTGTGTATATATGTTTTTTACATAATTAGTTCTGTCTCTTTGGAGAATCCTCATTGACTGGCTGACTGACTTACATGTGCCAGCCACTGAGCATGGAATAGTGAATATGATAAAAATACCTTTGCTTGTGAATTTAGTGGGGGCAAATGACAATAAGCATTGCATGTCATGATAAGTCTTGTAACTTTTAAGAAAGTAAGGGGTAAGAGAATAAAAGTAAATTGGAGGTGAACCTTGACATATGATGGTTAGATAAATCTTGTCTTAAGTAATGACAGAAATATGGATAAAGTGAAAAATACAAATAATATGTAGATTTGGAAGAAGAGTTTTGTGCACAAAAGCAAGAGAAACAGCAGTACAAAAATTGGAGCATTCTTACTGAGGAACTATAAGAAGGATGATGTGGCTGAAGAAATTAGTTAAGAGAAAGACTCTGAGATACAGTTTCAGAGAGACATCCAGAGGCCAAATAGGCCCATAGCCATATGTTATGGTCGAAATGTTTGTGTCCCCTGAAATTTATATGTTGAAACCTAATCACCTTTGTGGTTGTGTTAGGTGGTAGGGTGTCATTAGTTCATCAAGGTACAGCCCTCATGAATGAGGTTAATGTCCTTATTTTAAAGACCCCAAACAATTGCCTTCCTCTTTTCATCATTTGAGAACACAGCAAGAAGGCACCATCTATGAACCAGAAGAGTGGAGCCCTCACCAGACATAAAATCTGCTGGCACCTTGATCTTGGATTTCTCAGCTTCCCAAACTGGGAGAAATCAAGTTAGTTCTGTTGTTTATAAGCTATTCAACTTGTAGTATTTTGTTCTAGCAATTCGATAGACTAACTCACCATCTCACTATTGCACCACTGTTAGAAGTTTGTTATTGTCGTTGTTGTTTTTAGTCTTGTCTTTTGGATTCTGTTGAATACAGAAATTATTTGATCTAAAAAACACCAATTAATTATCTCAGTGTAGAAAAATCCCAGTGTGCCAGTTATGTACAAATTCACATAGCAACTAATTAGCCCACTACGTGATAAAACTGATAGTGTGGTGAGTGGTGGTAAATAGAAAGGAGGATGAAATAGTATCTATGCAAAACAATGACTCCATCATAAAGAGAGGACATTCCACTGCCTTTACCTTATCTCAGAACTTCAAGCTAGTGAATACTGCCAGACCTGGTAAATTTATTTAGCAGAAGTCCAAACTCAAAATATTGGTTACCTATCAATATTCAGATGGTACTTTGAGACCACTCATGTCTTTTTAATAAACACACACACAAAAAGGAATACTGTAAGCTTAATTTACTTATGAATAGATGGTACAATGGGGCCATTTTTGCAGATAAAAATCTGTGCTACTCCAATCTGTTCCAACAGATATGTCAGAATGTACACATTTTCTTTACTGCTTCATTTAGGCTAATGAGCACAAGAATTTTACTTACTTTTCTGCTTTGACTGTTGCTTCTGCTACTGATTAAGATTTTGTCTCCTCTCTATTCCATCTCCTAAGCTCCATATCATTGAAGGAAAATCTGTTTTCACCTTTTTCTAAGACTGATCTGAGTAATAACTCTAAAGTAATGGCATGGATTACAATAAAGAGAGATAAATGGGAAAAATATAAAATTAAATTTCCTTTACTATGCTATCTCCTGTCAACACTTGGTCTTGCCCATGGCTTTCTTCTTTCTGCTCTTTGTGCTCTTCTGCTACTCCTCTGAATAATCCATTTTGTTGTCCACCTCAGAATCTTAGTGCAATATCCATGGTACATGCCCAAGAGCCATCATTTTTAAATAAGGGAAAAAATGGAAGGTTTGAATAGTTTTATGAAATACAGATGATTCTGTGATCTAAGAGACCAAAACAGACACCACTGTATCAACTAAGGTGGACCCTAAGGCTAAGGAAACAAAGTTTTCTACAGGTCCAGGGTTCAGGGCTCTGCTGGCAAATTTCTAAATTCTTATTGATCTAAATTCCTTAACTATAGGAGCTATTAGAGCTCTCCTAAATCCGTTTTACAACCCAGACCACTACAACTCTGACTGGACAGAGGACCAGCCTTACAAACTTTCTTACCTAATAAGCTACTGCAGACCGTCAGTCAGTTTCATCCAGCTTATAGAGACTGTGCACAAACTGTCTTTCTGTTCTGTAGTTCACCTTTTGATGTAAAGAGCCAAATTCCACTTCATTTTATTGCTAAAACCTCACCCCAAAGGGAACACACAATGGATAGATGTTATATGTAGGTTTACTCATTGTGTATGTGCTCAGCTTCCTTCATACATATGTACAGCTTTTCCCTCAAATCTGATGAATATATATGACTCTGTTGTAAGGTGTAACTTACAACGTGACTTAACGCTGTAAGGTGTAAACACGACCTGTCCCTCCCCTCCCCAAATGGGAGACTTTCTTTTCCTGACTTGCAAACTGCTATCACCAGTAAAGCTCTCTTTTCTACCTTATTCATCCTAAATTAGCCATCCTTGTGGTCTTTTGTACAGTAATTCTTAATTTAGTTCTTTACATATAAAAATACCAGTTATGTTTATCTGCACAGTATTTTAGAGGTACTGGGTCTACTTGGCTGTCTCAGGTTAGGTTCTACCAGCCACTGACACAGAGATAAGATTATTAGGAAGTGCTTCTGCAGAAGTTTAATTAGGAAGGACCCTGGGCATCAACACCTATGGCAGGGAGAGAAGAGAAGCAGGCTTGGGTAGAGGTCTGAGAAGTTCAGATGTGATGCAATTCCAGCCACAACCTTGGCTGACCTCTTAGGGGTCTCTGGAAAGGAGTGACCCTTCAGAGTTATGATTTCCATCTGGATGGCCTGGCCTTTATATGCACATTGGTCAATCATTGGTTGTGGGCTACTCTGGGAAGGGGGACTTGGGAGACGCCTCTTTTTAGCTGAGGCATTTCGAGGAGAGCTGGAAACTAAAGATAACTTACTGATAACATTTTCAGCAGTTGAGGCAAAAAATTCTTCATTCCTGAAGAGAAATCTAAGCATTGCATCATGGCATCCAACACAGAGAGGGGAAAAGACACCAAGAATAAGGTGCAGGGTTACCTATCCAGCGCAATAATGGCCCAGAGTCCTGGGAAGAAAAATAGTTTAAGGGGCACTGAATGAATAATGATGTGACAGAAACAGTATTCATTGAACTTAAATGAAATCAAAGGCAGTTTTTATTATGCGACTGAAAAAAAATATATTCTTTTTTGTTTTTGTTCTCACTTCCCGGCCTTTTCCCAAATAATTGGCTCTAACAGACAACACACAAAAACCACAGAAGGGCTGCATGCTTGCCTTAGGGATGGGTGAGAAAAGAGGAAAGTATGGAATATTATTTTGTGTGTGTGTGCTTGGACCTGGAGGGAAGGAAGACTGATGGCAGGAAAGGAGATGAAAGGGAATTAATTCCCCAGGTTCAGAAGAAAAGTCAGTGAATTGCTGTGAAATCTCTCTGAACACATACAATATCCCCAGGAGGTTTGCATTGCCAGAATGTGAAGTTTTATACATTCCCATGACCAGAGTTTCTGTTTCTTCTCCAATCTGATCAACTGAAAATGTGCAGGAACGATAGATTCTATCTATCTATCTATCTATCTATCTATCTATCTATCTATCTATCTATCTTATCTATCTATATCTGAAGCCTCACCTGCCTAATTAATGATTTGGGGACAGCATCCACTATCCTGACAGATATTTTTCACATCTTAAATTAAAACTATGAGAGAAAAAAAAGCAACTTTTATAGCAGAAACTATTAGTGTTTTAGAATTACAGAGTACAAAGAAAGAAATCAGAGATCCTGAAAAGTCAATGTAGAAAAGACACAAGCTGTTGAAAGGTGTTAAAACATAATTAACACAACTGTTAAAAAGGTCAAATTATGAAGCTCACATTAATTGGATGTATATTGCATATTTTAACACATTGAGAACACAGCATAATGTTATTCCTGGTTCAAAGAGCATTCAAGAAGCTAAAATACTTGTAAGAAGAAAAAATTTCTGGGTTTTCTAAAAAGCAACTGCCTAATGTCTAATGGAACTATAAACTATCTCCATAGTCACTTGCTCAACTAGGTGCAAATTATTTGCATCTCTACTAGACACAAATCTACACGTTAGCCTGTGACTTCTCTGAATCATTTAATCAATAATGAATAGCAAACTGGAAGAAAGAATAACTTGAGTGTTAACTCGTATTTTACTTCCTTTTCACACATTCAATTCTACCCCTTTATTCAGCTATCCCCTCATATCATTTCTCCAGCAAAAATTCTTTACAGGACATGTCATCCAAGAATAATTTTTATATTTCATAAAGTAATAGATGAAGTAACTGGTTTTGCCTTTCATCATCCATTCAATTATTGAAACTGATATGTTTAATTATTGTTTTAAGCTAATTCCCACCATCCTAAAATATATTTCAAGCCCCTAGAATTAAGGAATCATGTAGTTTTCCATGTATTTTGAGACACGAACAAAATTTAGATAAACAATTGTTGTTTAAATATTTTTTTATGTCACTAATGTAGCTCCAATAAGAGAGAGAGTGCCTGAGTGTAAATTGTAGAGAAGAATTGGAATAGAACAGGGAAATAAGGCCAGAATCTTCATGTAGGGACAAGATAATTCCAAACTAAAAATATCTCAAAAAAAAAAAAAAAGAAAGAAATCAGCAATACTGACCCCTAAATTACATTGCTTATTTTTACTTATGCTTTATTTTGAATCTGACTCTATTTTTTTCCAAAAAAAGTAATAATATGATATACTTTTAAAATCAGCAAATAGTCACTTGCACAAATGTTGCTCTTTTCCTCTTAAGGGACAAAATATTCAGTACTGTATCAAGGATTATTTCAAGTGAACTGGCAAGATGAATAAAAACGATTCGAGGCCGGGCGCGGTGGCTCTACGCCTGGGATAATCCCTCAGCACTTCTTGGGAAGGCCCGAGACCGGGCGCCGATCACAAGGTCAGGAGACATCGAGACCATGGTGAGCCCGTTCTACTAATAAATACAAAAAAATTAGCCGGGCGCGGTGGTGGGGGCCTGTAGTCCCAGCGCACTCACGGAGAAGCTGAGGCAGGGAGAAGGCGTGAAGCCCGGGAGGTCGGAGCTTGCAGTGAGCCCGAGAGTCGGCGCCACTGGCACTCCGCCTGGGCGACAGAGCGAGACTCCGTCTCAAATAAAAAAAAAAAAAAAAAAAAAAAAAGATTCAAATTTTCCAACATTTATACTATGAAAAAAGAAAAAAAATCTGATCTAAATAATCTAATTTTAAAATTACAAGACGCTTTACAAACTGGAGACAGTAGCAAATTAAAACATTCCATTTTCAGTGTACTCTGTATTTTCTGACCACATAACATTCCTTTTCACAAATTTTACTGACTTGTCTGAAAATAAATTTCATTATTTTTAAAGGAAGATTCTAAACCAACTTTTCCTAGTGTCCAGCTTTTTTGTCTTTAGACAAAACTTATTCATGTAGATTTAGATTTTTACCATTTCAACTCTACTAATAATAGATTTCACTTTTGAGTGTATTTGATGTAACAAAAGATAATAGCTTTTTGTGTTTTTTACCACATTTGCCTTGCAATAACCATATGAAAAAATGTTTAATAAATTCTGTTTTACAGATACTTTCATAGAAACAAGAACCAACACAAGCACCTTCAAAGAACCACCATTCACCTAGTTACTTAAGACAAAAATCATTTTTGAATCCTCCCTTTTATTCAGATGTCATCTGCTCTGAAACCTCATTTGTTGCTTTAATGACAAAACAGTACCCCAAATTTATCCCATTAATATTTACTTCTCCCTGGAACCCCTTCCTTCTTTACATGGGCTTCCAGGTCAGCATTATGATTTATTCTTGATCATGGAAATGGATTCCTCAAGTCCTTTATTTAAACTCTGACTTCTCTGCACAGTCTACTGTGGCAACCAGATTGGGCTCTTTGTAAAACAAATTGTATCGTGCATTCCATTGAGCAGAATACAACAGCTTTCTTTACAATTAGAATAATACCAGCTCCTTCCCATGGACTACAAAGACCTACATGATCTGCTCTCTGGTTAATTCTTCATATATATATATATATATATATATTATTTATACTTCATATATATTATATGTGTGTGTGTGTCATTTCATGCCAGTTTCTTGTATATGCTAATTTTTACCTCAGAGATTTGAATATAGTTTACTTTGACTAGAATATTCTTTCTCCAACTTTCTCATAGTATTTTTTCACAAGCATTTTCATGATTCTGGTTAAATGTCTCATTCTGAAAGAGTATATCCTGAATACTTGTCTAAAGCAGTCCTCCAAAAGTCCACCGCAAAATTCCTCTTCCCTTGTCACAATCTGATGCTATGTAATTTTTTCCCGGAAAATGTATTACTTCCAGAAATATGCATATATACGTACCACCCAAAACAGATTGACTAAAAAATCGAATCCAGAGGTTTTCCGCTGAAGCTATCACTTGGTGGGCTTCTGCAAATTCCAGGACCATCGAATCAAAAGAATTTTGCATATATACGTGGTGGGGGGTAGGAAAGGGACAGAAGATCAAAATGCTTTTTATACAGCTGAGAATAATAAAGGAAAGCTTGTTAACGTTTGTAATACCTACAATGATGTTTCCAGCCTGGCCTAATGGTACTGTGCTATAAACATTTTACGGTTTATGACAGCATATTATCAGCCCACGGACAGTTCTATAAGCCACTAATAATATCGGAGATCCTTAAATTTATCTATAACAAACCCTGATTTCCCTTATGTTGATTTCTCAGTGTCTCAACATATTTTCCTTTAATTACAAGCATTAAATAAATTATTGAATTTGGCAAGCAACTTAGGAAATCACTAACAATCACTTAACATATTTAAAATAAGCCTATGTAGATTAAAGTCATTGAGAGCCTGCCTACATTTAAAAGTATCATTTGCAACCTAAATTGTCTATCAGTCTGTATAATCAATGGTAAAATAAAACTCTGGTATAGTGTTGCTTTAAAAAACTTTTGAGGATTCTGCATTATTTAAAATTTTTTTCTCACAAAATATCCATTCATTGATTTAAATAACATTAAACATAATAGGAACTGTTCTTTTCTCTCCTTTAATTGTGCATATTATATCTATTTCTCCTATTTTTCCTTAGATTTTAAGTTAAAACAAACATAAAATGAGAAGATTTTTAAACCCCAAACCCACAAAAAAATGTAAAGTTTAGAAAAAAATTCAGGTATTTTTTTAAACTCTTTTTCCTCTCAGGCTACTTTTTGGAGAAGAAGGGGCTAATTGATTTCTATTATTCCTTCATTGGAAAATAAATTTATTTTGGTAGTATGAAAGAAAAACACGTACCAGAATAGTTAGTAAAGTAATCAAATTATTTGGTAAGAGTAAGTGTGTCAATAACGTCTATTTACATTATGTTCCCCTCTCTCTTAATCTTCCTCTCTTCTCTCTTTATCAAAATAAATGTAGGGTATTAAAAAGTCAGTGGCTGATTGATTAATTTTGTTGTTGATGACGATTTATTTTTTCCAGGTGAACAAGACACCTTGTTTCCTCATTTAATTTATTGCATGACTTTGAAAAGCCTTCTTTTCTATGCATTTTCATACATACTAAAAGTAGGAATAGCAATTCAGGTTTTTAATGTACTTAATATTAATTATTAAAAGGTTAATCTTAAAAGCTTAACTGAGTTTGAAAAAGAGAGTAATACATAAGTCATTTTACAATCCACTTTTAATTATTCTAGTCAAACTACATATTAAGAATTAAAAATGACTGATAATACTAATAAGTTACATAATTATTTATTTTTATTAATTGTTAAATGAACAAAAGAGGAAAAGAACAAATTGAGGAAAACTTTTGCTAAAATCAAAAGTTGTTATACTATTAATAAAATTCACAAATAACATAAGTAACATTTTGTTATTACTACCAATTTTTAATGTTGCAGAAAATAAATGATAATATGCATAGTTGAAAAGAAACTTTATTCTAGTTTAAACATGTTCAGTGATCTTTAAAAATACATTAACTTGACCCAAAGCACTCATTAACTATTAGTGATTGTCAAAGAAGCATCAGTGTATTCCCAGATGTCAGAATGCTGAATCATTGTTACATAGCATAATATATAAGAAATCAAGTAAAATAAATAATTTAAAAGAACAGGCAAAATGACTAAATGTAATTAAATAGCTAGGAGAATTCTAAATATGGAAGTTTTTATGAAGGAACCAGCAATCTGAAACCCAGATGTTAAGATAGGTAATTCAAGCTTATTGAATGCCTGAGAGAATGTGCTATGGACATTTTATTTTATCATTTAATCGGTCTACCATTATCAGAGGTCATTACTCTCATTTACAGAGTAGTTAACCAAGAATGTGGAAAATGGAAGTCAACCTTCTCTGACCAGTGGGAAAGAGCCAGGCTCAAACTTGGCTCTCTCTAAGATTTGAGTCCTTAATTTAGTATTAAGCACTAAATTCTTTCCCTGAGAGCTTGTCCGTCCACACTTGATGGTTCACACACCCATGGACATGCCTTATACACATTTACATAGTTTTTTAACATTTGCTGAGGTAGTCATGCGTTACTTAATGGGGGTGGAGGGTGTGTCAGGGTTGTAGGGGGACACATTCTGGGAAATGCGTCATTAGGCAATTTATTTGCTGTTGGAACATCATAGTATGTACTTTCACAAACCTCCATGGTATTGCCTCCTACATACGTAGGCTATATGGTATAGCCTATAACTTCTAGGCTACAAACCTGTATAACTTGTTACTATACTGAATACTGTAGGCAATTAAAACATTGTGGTATTTGTGTATGTAAACTTATCTAAACAAACAAAAGATACAGTAGAAATATGGTATAAAAGATAAAAAAATACAACTATGTAGGGTACATACCATAAATGAAGCTTGTAGGACTGGAAGTTGCTCTGGGTGAGTCAGTGAGTGAGTGGTGAGTGAACGTGAATGCCTAGGGCATAATAAATTAACCTTAACTTATTGTAACTTTTTTCTTTATGAATTTTTTTAACTTTTGGCTCTGGTGGTAAGAACACATTAATAGTTTAAACCACAAACATATTGTATAGCTGTACAAAAATATTTTCTTTCTTTATATTCTTATTCTATAAGCTTTTTTTCTATTTTTAAGTTTTCCTTATTTTAATCTTTTTTTTTTTTTCTGTTTTTTTCTTTTCAGGGGATACATGTGTAAGTTTGTTACATGGATATATTGTGTGATGCTGAGGCTTGGAGTACCAAATTGATCCTGTCACCCAGGAAGTGAGCATGGTACCCAATAGGTCGTTTTTCAGCCCTTACTCCCTCCCACCCTCTCCCCTCCAGTAGTCCTCAGGGTCAATTGTTCCCATCTCTATGTTTATACATACACAGTGTTTTTCTTCCACTAACAAGTTAGAACATGTGGTATTTGCATTACAGGAATTTTCCTTAGTTCAGCTAAAAAGATGGGGTCCTTGTCCAAAACAGCCATGAAAATTTAGGCTGGCAGATGGTTGCAGAGGGTGAATAAAGCAGGGTTTTATTGGGTGAAAAAGAAGAAAAATGAGAAACAGGAACTGTCTGCAAGTCCAGGGTTGCCCACTAGAGTGTTTCCTGCCCACGGCTTAAATCCCAGGTTCCACATAAGAAGAGGAGGGGCCAGGTTCCTCCCCTCTGCAAAGGGCTTGAACTTCTGTGCCTCCACCCCAGTGTGCATTCCCAGTAAGCAAGTCAGTTTGAGTATTTCTGGGGATCCCCTCCCACCTGGTTGTCTCATTTGGTTTTCTCTTTCTGAGTTAATTTGCTTAGAGTAGTGGCCTCCAGCTATATTCATGCTGCTGAAAAGGAAATAATTTTGTTTTTTTGATGGCTGCATAGTATTTCATGGTGTATATGTACCACATTTTCTTTATCTGGTCCACTGTTGGGGAGCGTCTCGATTGATTCCATGTCTTTGCTATTGTGTATAGTGCTGTGATGAACATACGAGTATGTGTCTTTTTGGTAGAATGATTCATTTTTCTCTGGGATATTTTATTAGTCCATTCTCATACTGCTAATAAATACATACCCTGGACTGGGTAATTTTTAAAGGAAAGAGGTTTAACTGACTCACAGTTCAGCATGGTTGGGGAGGGCTAAGGAGACTTACAATCAGGGCAGAAGGGGAAGCAAATATGTCCTTCGTGGGGCAGCAGGAAGAAGTGCCAAACAAAAGGGGGAAAAGCCCCTTATAAAACCATCAGCTCTCATGAGAACTCACTTACTATTCTGAGAAAAGCATGAGCATAACCACCCCTATGATTAAATTACCTCCCTCTGAGTCCCTCCCATGAACATGAGGATTATGGGAACTATAATTCAAGATGAGATTTGGGTGGGGACACAGCTAAACCATATCAGTTACATACCCAGGAATGGGATTGCGTGGTTGAATGATAGTCCTAAATTATTTGAGAAACCTCCAAACTGCTTTCTGCTGTTGCTGAACTAATTTACATTCCTATCAACAATGTATAAGCATTTCATTTTCTCCACAACCTCACTAAGATCTGGTATTGTTTGACATTCTAATAATAACTGGTGGTGAGATGGTTATCTCCTTGCAGTTTTGATTAGCATTTCTCTAACGATTAGTGATGTTGAGCATTTTTTCATGTTTGTTGGCTACTGATATGTCTTCCAAGTGTCTGTTTATGCCCCTTGCTCACTTTTTAATATGGTTGTTTTTTGCTTGCTGAGTTGTCTAAGTTCTTCATAGATTCTGGATATTAGACCTCTGTCAGATGCAAAGTTGGCAAATATTTTCTTCCATTCTATAGGTTATCTCTTTATACTGCTGGTAGGTTTTTTATTTTTTGTTTGTTTGTTTCTGGCTGTGCAGAAGCTCTTTAGTTTAATTGGGTCACACTTGTTAATTTTTGCTTTTGTTGCAATTGCTTTTGAGGACTTAGTCATAAATTCTTTCCCAAGGGCAATGTCCAGAATGATATTTCCTAGGCTTTCTTCTGGGATTTTTATAGTTTTAGGTATTACATTTTAAGTCTTTAATCCATCTTAATTTTTGTATGTGGTGAATGGTAGGGATCCAGTTTTGTTCTTCTGCATATGGCTAGCCAATTATCCCAGCACTGTTTTTTGAATACAGAGTCCTTTCTCCATTGTTTGTTTTCGTTGACTTTGTCAAAGATCCGATGTTTGTAGGTATAAGGCTTTATTTCTGGGTTCTCTATTCTGTTCCATTGCTCTATGTGTCTGTTTTTATACTAGCACCATGCTAGCACTATAGCCTTGTACCATAGTTTAAAGTCAGGTAATGTGATGCCTCCAGCTTTGTTTCTTTTGCTTAGGACTGCTTTGGATATTCCAGCACTTTTAAAATTCTATATGAATTTTAAAATAGTTTTTTGGTCTATTTCTGTGAAAAATTACATTGGTAGTTTGATAGGGATATTGTTGAATCTATACATGATTTTGCAAAACATGGCCATTTTAAGAATACTGATTCTTCCAATCTATGAGTATGGAATGTTTTCCCATCATTTCTTTCCTATGATTTCTTTCAGCAGTACTTTTAAAACTTCTTTCTAAAAAACTAGGACACAAAGTAGGCCTGCACAAAGTCAAGACCATCAATGTCGCTGTCTTCTACCTACACATTTTGTCCCACAGGAAGGCATTCTGGGGCAGCAACATGCATGGAGTTACCTTCTTTTAGAATAACAGTGCCTTCTCCTGGAATATCTCCATAAAGGTCTTGTCTGAAACTGCTTTACAGTTAACTTTTTTTAATGTAAGCAGAAGAAGGACACTAAAATAATGGCAAAAATATATAATATAGTAAATATATAAACCAGTAACATAGTGACTTATTATTGTTATCAAGCATTATGTACTGTATATAATTATTTGTGCTATACTTTTTTACATTTGGCAGCCACAGTAAGTTGGTTTATACCAGCATACCACAAACACGAGTTATGCATTGTGCTGGTGCTTTACAATGGCTATAAAGTCATTAGGCCAATAGCAATTTTTCAGCTCCACCATAATCTTACAGGTCCAATATCTTATATGCGGACATAGTTGACCAAAACATCATTATGTGGTACATGACTTTATTCCAAAAAGACTCATAGTGGAGGTAGGTCAGTTTCTTTGGTATTTGTGGGGGAAAGATAAACAAGTTAAAACAACAGCAATAAAACAATTTGTGGAGAAGGACCCTGCTTCTCCACAAATGTCTTTTGCTTTATTACATGAAATCATTAATTTTTGTATTCTGACTTCATTGGAAACAGATTAATTAGGATTCCTAATTTAAAAAAGTAAAGGTAAAAATAACGAAATAATCTCAAGTCTTTATAAATTTTTTACTCTTAAGCAGGAAGAAACTGAAAGCTGATGTGCCTCAGCACACTGTCAATTAACAATCAAAAAGATAAAAGGATCTGAAAAAGTAACAGCATAATGATTAGGTACTGAGCAATTAGTTGTGTCTAAAAAAATTATGGACAGCAAAATAAAATATTATTCAAAACAAACCACCGAGGAATCCTGGCTAAAATAATTGCATGAATTTGTTATGGATAATTTTATTACTGATATGAGTATCCACATAAGGCAGTGATCAGTAATAACAATCTGTTTGTGATAAATAATAGGGGTTAGAGATTGATATTCTATAAATATTTGAACCTTGAAATTTAAGTTCTCCCCGTGATTCTGTTAATATGTTAAACATTTACCGTATTACAACTAGAAGTTTACACAATGAATCCAAAATGCTTTTTTGTCAGAGTACCTATAATTCATTTTCATCTTAAACTAATTACTTTGCATTAAATGTGACTGTGGAAATACACTTGGCATATTTTTCTTATCTCTGGACAAGTCATGAATTAATTTGCAAGGGAAAAAAAATCCATTCTATTCTCGTTATTTTAGCTATCAAATGTCAACAATATATTATCTAAAATATCAAGATGCCAATGAAAAAACTTAATGCAAGGGTGATTTCAGGCAGATTTTGATGAGTATTGCTTAATTTCACGGGTTTTATCTTATTTATGTTTTCTAAAATAACTATAAATATATCCATTATATTTTATATTTATCCAATAAAACTATATCTAAGTTACTTATTACAGTGTGCCAAGAAAAGCCAACTTCTATGTAGCACACACCCATACAAACTGCACTATTTTCTCAAGTGTTGTAGCCTTCTCTAATGGCTTAGTTCATTCAGGCTGCTATAACAAAATATCATAGACTGAGTGACTTATATAAAAACAGCAATTTATTTCTCACAGTTCTGGAGGATGGGAAGTCCAAGATCAAGGATTCTGCAGACAAAGTGTCTGATGAAGACCTGCTTCCAGATTCACGGACAACTGTCTTCTTCCTGTGTCCTCACATGGTGGAGGGATAAAGCAGTTCTCTGGGCCACTTTTATAAGGGCAATAATTACACTCATGAGGACTGCACCCTTGTGACCTGATCACCTCACCAAAGCCCCATGTCCTAATGTCAGCACATTTGGATTTAGGATTTCAACATATAAATTTTTGGAAAATACATTGAGTATATAGCACTCAATTAGACAGAAATTGCAATACTGGGAGGTTAGCTGTCACAAATCTTTGGAAGAAACGATTTTCAATGTTTACCATCATTAAGTCTGATAAAACAAACAAATAAACAATAAAAAACCATGGCATGTATTCATGTTTTTCAACATATGTAGGGTTTAAAGAAATAATCCTGGAGAAAAAAAATGGAAAGAAAATTTGATTTGCTATTTGAATTCTGCTATAGAAACAAATAACATTTTTAGAGACGTAATTGTAGACACATAAGTTCGTTTCAGAGACACGTAAGTTAGTTTTAGAGACACGTTAGTTTTAGAGACTAAAGTTAGTTTTAGAGACACATGAGTTACACAAATGTAACTTTTTTATTAACTGTCTTTCAGTATTTGGAATATAAAACCAAACATAGAGTGTGGGCCATTGTACTCTAATTGTATTCTGTTTTATGTCTAGGACCAATAAGCACATGGGCAGTTTTATGAGGAATAAAAATCTGAAATCTCAAAATTAAAGGCCCAGGAAAAGATTTCTCCAAGTCTTGGAAAGGTGGTGCTTTTCCAAAGCCGTTCTAGCCTAGAAGAAGGGAAGAAAATTGGTTTGGAGATTGTAGTACCTGCTTCTAAATCTCAGCAGCACTTCCTGACTTGCAAGTCTAAGCCTTGCAAGCATTTTAGAATAGAAGGCATTTATTTTTCAACAAGTCAGCAGTTCCTAACAAACACCCACCTGTGCACGCAGCCTTTAGGCTCATCTAAAGTATTCATGAGTTTCCTAACTTGCTGATAGCAAAGCTTCTCTGGTCCCAGGTTTTCAGTATGCAAACATTCAACTGCTCCTTCTTGAGAGTGAAAGTCTTTTTAATTGCCTCCAATACTTCATCAATAGATAATTTTTTTCAAAAGCCAGGAAAAAAAAAAAGAAAGAAAGAAAATAACTTCACACAATCTTTGTGAGAAGTATAACAAGCCTGATTTATTTATTTTTTCTAAACAAGATACAGAGCTGGTTACAAATTTCATTTCTGGGTATAAAATTTTAGAAATAATCATTTGAAAATAACAATAAAATTATAAAGTGATACAGTGCAAGTTTTACACAGACTGGGCAACAGATCTCATTTCGGAGAATCATAATAATTAATATTTTCTTAAATATACTGTCTTAATAAAGGAAATTATGTTATTCTAGGGTTCTAGATGCAGTATTGGTATTATTTGGTCATGCAGCCAATTAGTTATAGCCATATGACCAATTACTACAAACCCAGTGATTTTTGACAGGCTTTTAAATATATAATATGCCAAAAAAAAAAAGGGTTAGACGATAGACTGTCCCAAATTATCACATTATTGTGTATCAGTCCAGGAGTGGAGGAAACAGAAAAAAAATCATTTCCTAGATATCTCTTGCATTTTCTCTGCTGTGAAGTTTCTCAAGTTTCACACTATAGACCATTTCAGTCTCATCATTATTTACTGTGTTGAACTATCCTGTGTTTCACTGGTTGTTTCACATAAACTCGTGGCCTCAATTCATCAGAGACTAGTATCACTCTTCCCAAGATGATGATAACCAAAAACGTCTCAAATATTTCCAGAGGGTGCCAGATGTTACCAGATAAGAGTAGAGGAGTCAAAAACCTCCCAAATTGAGAAACACTGTTCTAGTGAGTAGAAACCTAAGGGCCAAAGTAGATCAAAGTAGGAAAAAACCATAGTTCTGTTTACTTAAATTGCAGAGCATATTGATTCTGCAATCTACTGAATAACAAACTAGTACTTGAAATTATTTTTAGAGTCAAGGTATATAATGTACATAATGAAATTAAAACCAATTACAGATGTTTGTGCCAATTCTCAATTAAGCAGGAATCATATGTGGAGATGAACTACAAAAATTATCTCTTAATTTTATTTTTGTAATTTTAGGTCAATTACTGCCCAATCATTAGAATTGGATCTCCTTATATTTCCTAGTTCACTTTCTTACTCAGATGCTTATGAATGTCACAGTGCCAAGAAAAGACTAAATAGGAAAAGCCAGGGCAAATCTTAAAGTGAGTCCTTAGTCAACCAATAGCGGGAAGCTGCTTGTGCTTTGGTAAATTTCCATGAATTACATACACATATCCTTGAGTAAATGCAGATCAAAAATCCATTTAACTGGTTGCTTAATTAATACAGGTTGAATTTATATATTGATAAGAAGATAAATTTTCTCTAACCTACTCATTTTTAGAAGATAATAAAACTTCTCTAACAATATCTAAATACAGTATTCTTAAAATGTATTCCATGATCCCAAAGACAACTATAGTAGGGCATAAAGAAATCTGAATTTACATGAGTCAGTGTGTTACATAAATGGTTTGTGGGTTTATGCAGAAGTCACTTATATGTGCTGAGGATACAGAATGGAAAAAGTTCTTTTTGTTAGGTTCTCTAAGAAATATGTCATCCCCAAATTCATCAATCCCTACCACTGTGCCAATTATGTTTCTAATATAAGATCAGAACAAATATGGTAATGTAGCAGAGCAGTGCAGAAACATATCAATCTGTCATTTTGGTTTTATGTGATTAAAAACATCAAAATTACAAAAGAAAATATAAAGTTAATAATTTGGAAGTTTTCAACTAGTTTCAAATATCTGATCATTAGATTAAGTAGATTCTGTCTATTGTATTTGAGTATTTTAAATCTAACTTCGTATACAATCTATTTCTAAAAGTAATAAATATATTAAAATATGGTATACTCTTTTAGCATTTGTGCACAATATGGATTTAACTTAATCTAGTTTTATTTGGACTCAAGATATTTAAGAGTTTTTTTTTCTTTCCTAAGTCCTATTCTTTTTACTAATATAAAACAAACAAAAAAAAATCACTTGCAAACAATCTCCTTCTAACTTTTTAAATGACATATTCTTCTTCAGAGGTTTAGAAATTCAGAATATTTACTTGAAATATGCAATTGCTTGTATGTTGCTCATTTTTCACTCTTTCCTTTTAGCACAATGACAATTTCTTATACTCATCATTTAAATCTAATGTGTTGATCTCTTTGTTCACATTCTTCTTTTGTACCTATGTTATGCGATAAAATTGTCAAAAGTACCAGCCATCATATTCATCTCTAACCAATTTTTATAATCTTATCTCCTGCCATTGACTATCACACTGTCCTTGAATAGCTGTAAGTTTTAGTTTTCTGAGTCTTTCAACATATTGTTTCTTCTGAAAAACATCCACTTCTCAAGGATAACATTAAGTGCCATCTTCTGTACTGTGCAGAGGGAGAGTTGGTCCTTCCTGATATCCCCACAGCCTCATCATGATGCTTCCATTACATATATCAATGAATGGATTTTCTCATTAACTTCTTTAGAGAACTTATCCAAACCATTTTTCTGTGCTTAGTATGTAAAACATGATCTGGCATATACATTGTGATCACTAAATCTTAATCACAGAATGAATAAATGACCATGGAAGTGGCTAATCACATACAGCCTTGATAATTTCTGGATCTTTAACTTACTTCCAAAAGTAATATGAAATCATTACAAATTATTAATAGTATGAATTAAAACATTTGCCTATGTAATTTGGAAGGCAATTGCCAGGAAATTGAAGTCTGACTGAGAGAGAAAAGGCAGAAAAGTTAAATTGGAGGGTTTGGCAAAAAGCTAGACAAAATGTAACAAAAGATTGAATTAGGTCAGTGTTAGTAGCTGTGAGAACAAGAGAATAGAGAAACAGTGTGTTTTTGTCTTATAATAATCTGGAAAGTGCAATGTACACTTAGTACATATTAGTATATATAAATAGTATATATATATTATATACTATTATATGTCAGCATTATTACATAAATTGTCTTAATAAAGGAAATAATATGTTATTCTAGTGTTCTAGATGCAGTATTGGTACTATTTGGTCATACAGCCAATTAGTTATAGCCATATGACCAATTATCTACAAACCTAGTGATTTTCAACAGGTTTTTAAATATATAATATGCCAAAAAAAAAAAAAGGGTTAGATGATAGACGGTCCCAAATTATCACATTATTGTGTATCAGTCCAGGAGTGGAGGAAACAGGAAAAAAAATCATTTCCTAGATACCTGTTGCACTTTCTCTGCGGTAAGGTTTCTTGCATGTAGTATATACTATATGTATGTAGTATACACTATATAATATACTATGATACTATATTAGCATGGTATATGATTATATAGTATATATTAACAGTATATAGTATATATTAATAACCATTTAATATATATTATTAATAGTGGTGATTAAGAATCATAATTATGTATACAACATAATGTTTAATAAGAGCCAGGTACTAAATAAAATGGCCTGCATACTTTATTACATATAATTTTAAGCAATTTTCTGCAGTAAGCATCAATAATCTTATTTTACAAATTAAACTAATTATTACAGGTCAGTAATGTTAGAACTAAAATCAAATGCAAGTCTATCTCTTGAACTGAAGGAGATATTCAGTAAGTTTAATGAGAGAAAATTAGATTTTGCTTAGGTATGGATAATATATAGAAGACAGATAATTTCCTAATTTTTAATCCAGTATTATAGAATGCCTACTTTAAGCTATTCTCTCAGTCACATCATATATTTTTAGGCTCCAGTGTTTCTGATAAGTTTTTAACTTGCTATTTTCACTCTAGTGGAAAAACCTAGCTCGTTTACAGTAAGATATTTACAGTGACTAAGCATGGTGAATGAGCAGAGTAATACTCCTTAAATTATAAGGTAGTGAGTCATAGATGGGAACTTGGAAAGAACAAGAAATATTCTGTATGACAATTAGAAACCTTAACGATCAGGATGCTAAGCTGCTGGACCTCATCCTACAAGATTAAATATATAAAGGACTTTGCATATACAAAAGACAATGATAGGAATTAAAGGTATTGCAAGTAAGAAATCATTAACTGAACATATGTTAAATATTAAGTAAACAATCTGAGGCAACTATCAAATATAAAGCTGAGAATAAACATATATCTCAGTGTGTAGAGGACAGTTCCTTTTATGCCTGTTGTACTAGTGTTTTATTCAGATCAATCTTTGTCCAAGATTTTTCAGTTTCTAAGGAAATGCTATAATTAGTTATATTGATATAAGCCAGATGTGTTTAAGAACTTCCACTTGGACTTCCAGTTTCTGCTATGATCTCATGTAATAATATGTGAGGAGCATGTGTTTATTTTTGTATGTTCTTAAATCTAAAATGTATCACAAAATAACATCTTTTTTTTCCCCCATTGCCTTCCAGATACGATGTAGTTAACACTTCCTATTTGAGGACTGTCTTCAGGGTGCTTGCTACTAAGAGAAATGTTCTTAGATAGGAGTAGTAAGGAAAGCTAACTCATTCTGGTTATAATCTTAGTGGGAGCAGGTTGAAATATTGCTGTCAGTTATGCCATGGTCCAAGTTACAGAATGTGATTTGCATGAAGCAATCAGTCCACAGTAAATAGGTTAGCTGGAAAACAGGGTAAAGTATAGGTTTAGTGTGTATAAAATATTTATGGGAAATAGAAGCTTCTATGTAGAGACAAATCCAAATGCTTTTTTAAAATTTATTCATTTGTTGTATAGTGTTAATCTGTACTTACTTTTATAGTAATGCAATTATTTTTATTTTAAAATAAAATATTTTGACAGCATATCAATAAACTAAAAAATGAAAGTGCATGTCTCATGAAAAATTACTATCCAAATTTCTATTTCTCAAAGTTGATGCCATGCAGCTTACACATTTTGGGAATCCAAGAATATCACAGATTACATGGAAAACAGACATCTGAAGTTGTTTCAGCATCTACTTCAAAATGTATTACTTATATTAAAAACAATATGTAGATGACAATAATATAACATGTACACTTGAAAAATGTACATTTATATACAGTTGTGAATATACATTTATATGTACCTGTGAAGCATGACTTTTCATTTAGATCAAATGATTTATTTTTAATTTTCAATTAGTTTTACTTTAGGGTATGTGAGTATGAGTGTTTATAAAAGTTTAAAAGAAAATAGTATTGATGTTAATGTGCTTAATGAATGGCCGGGTGTGATGGCTCATGCCTGTAATCCCAGCACTTTGGAGGCTGAGGCAGGCAGATCACAAGGTCAGGAGATTGACACCATGCTGGGTAACATGGTGAAACCCCATCTCTACTAAAAATATAAAAAATTAGCCTAGTATGGTGGCATGCACCTTTAGTCTCAGCTACTTGGGAGGTTGAAGCAGGAGAATCGCTTGAACCTGGGAGGTGGAGGTTGCAGTGAGTCGAGGTTATGCCACCGCACTCCAGACTGGGTGACAGAGTGAGACGCCATCTCAAAAAAACAAAAAACAAAAAACAAAACAAAACAAAAAAGAACATTTTGAAGTTAAATTATACCAGATCCACATCAATGTATGTACATTCATGCATTATCAAACAATTGTATGCATACCTAAATGGGACATATTTAGAACATACATCTAGAATAGCATAAAGCAGATCAGTATATATTACCCTTAAATCTATCATTTTATTTGTAGGAAGAGTATGTGATTTCTACAGGGAACATAATGACAGTTATTCTTTAAATATAGCTGGCACATATTCAGTGTTCTGCATTCAAACTCAGGTAAAGTTACATTTTAAAAACATTGGTGATATTAAAAAATATATTTTTAAGACACTGGCTAATTGTGTCTGGGTTTCGATTTTTCAGTTGCATTGGGTAAATAAATCACAAATAATCAGGTATATCACAACAAATGATTTTGGTAAATAACTTGTAGGATGAAATATAAAATTTTAGAGTTGATTTTTAAAAAGTATGAACTGTAATTGACTATATACACTCAATATATTTTTTAAATATAATCAACTATGGATATCTTTAGATGAACTGAATAATTGATATGCTGTCATATATGATATTATTTGGAATAAAAAAGTTCCTATGCAAAGTTATAAATTTATTATATTTGTTTAAAATATTTAATAGTCAAAATTTTAAATCCAATGCAATTTAAATACTAAAGTTTTAAATCAAAGGGTAAAGTTAATTTCTAAGAAAATATATAGTTGTGAATTTCAGCTTTCACTAATTAAAAATATATAAATATAAAATAAGTTGCATTTATTTGAAGTATTAAAGGTTTAAAAAAGGCAAAGAAATGTTTAATGTCTTTTGAAATAGTTAGGATTGCATAAGTCATTTTCCATTACAAAAGCCCTGATTTTCTAAAAACAATTTTGTTTCTATTGTCTCAGAATGACAAACCAATTAGATAGAAGGTGATATATCCACTGTCTCACGTGAGTGTTCCCATCACCAATACCTGTTCATAATACCACTCAATGAATTAACCTTTCAAATATGCAACTGTATTTCCTGCAAAATGTTTTTCAAATAATGAAAAAATACAAAACTTCACTGGCCTTTGTTATTGGCTTTCATAAGCATAAAACTTTTCTTAGTTTCTATTAGTTTTGAGTACAGAACAGATTCACCAGGGAAAATTTTTATTGAAATCTGATTGTAATCATTTCACAGTTTCAATCCAAATTCCTAACTAAGACAACAAGAAAAATATTGACTCATCTTCAAGGTGTTCTTCTATCCAAATAATAGATTATAATGGACTAGGAATGAGAATTGTGTGTTTCAAGCTTCATGTAGTTTACCTAGGTCCTATGCTGAGTGTGCTGGGTTTTGTACTTGTCGATCAGTAAGAAAAGAAGACATTGTTGATTTGAGTACACTTCACTGAAGAAGAGAGTTATTTTTACCAGGAGTGTTTAAAAACCATTTCTGTGGAGAAGTAACTATTCTTGCTCAGTTTGAAGAAAATATATAACATCGGATTTTTGACAGAATTTAATTCTTGCCATAAATATTGGCTTCCAATCCGTGTTAACATACATAACATTAATTCATAGCCCTCTAGCTAAATCCATATCGTAAACTATTTTGTTGGTAGGCTTTTAAAGAAACTCTTTTATTTACTCTATATCATAGATTTGGATGGAATTGTTTTATTCAAAATATATTAAAATTTTTGACAAATGGCAAGTTTTCTTTTCATAAACCAATGTTATACCTGAGGAGATAAGGATTATAAGTATTTAGCTATTTTCTATCAACTTGTGTTGACGTGTCTCAGAAACACAATTAGGCAATTTATAATTGGCCTCATTTTCCCATAGGCTTTGATTTTATACTTGATAATTTATTAAGAACTAGAGTGATCATGCTCAATGTAAATTTTACCTGTCTACACAAAAATCTCCTAGTTCTGATATAAAACTATTGAGGATCATAAGTTGATTTAAATAGGAGAATGCATGAAAGTCTTTGTGACTTTCAAATACATATTTATTAGGTCATTGGTTAGATGGGGAAAGGTAAAAATGATAACCTAATTCTTAAATTAGAAACTCAATTTCCTATTGTCTGTCTGGTTTGGAAGCCAGGTCACTCACCTGTGTTATCCACCAAGGTCCTGTATCCTCCTTCAGTGAATTCTGTTGCTGAGTAGGATTAAATTTCATTAGTATTATGCAGAACTACAAGGTATCACCAGCTGGTATGAATGACCAGTTTCAACTTTTGAATCACATTTATAATAAATATTTAACAATGCAGAAAGTACATTTTTCACAAATTAGCTATAAATTACCCATTTGAAATGTCTTCTAATTTTTTTTCTGAAACTCAACCACTACTCACCAAACCATATACAGTGGAATAATGGTATGTTCTCCAGCAAGAACAGGTCATAATACTATTTTTAGCATCAGAAACACTTCATAATATCCAGTAGAAACAAATAGAGGTATATTGTTCTATACTTTTCAAATTATTCACTTTTTTGTGGTCAGAGTACATGACCTAATTTATAAAGAGTAAACTAGAGTGTTTGCTTTGTAACTAATTTCAAGTAAAGTCTTATTACGTAATTGGGTACAAGCGATTAGAGTCATGAAATTTGACAAACGTTTTGTTATAAAATGTTTGTGTAAATACAGATCATTCTAAAACAAGATTCATAAGGTTTGAAAAATAAAAAGTACAGGATGTTTATATTACTTGCACTTACTACAGGCATATACCACTTCTGGCAAATGTGACCATAAGCAGATGGTCTTGATGTTCTTTCACTTAGCCTGATGTCAAAAGAAACTAAAGTGTAAACTGTATGAACCATTAGCTTCTGAAGACCTGATTTTCAAGAAGAGAACAAATTTTAGAACAAATCTAAATAGGTAATTAGATCAAGAAAAAATAAGCATAATTGGATTCGTAATAATTTTATGTCTAGTTTGTCTTTCAGGTAAAACCGCAGAGATGGTGGCCACCCATCCTCTGGGAACTCAGTTCATCTCAAGCAGTCTCCAGCCTGCTGCCACTGGCTGGCTGGAATTCCACTCCAGTGGGTCTTAACTTGTGAGGTACCATGGGAGTTGGGCCCACAGAATGAGGCTGCTTGGCTCCCTGGATTCAGCCCCATTCCTAGGGGAATGCACGGATAGATTTCCTGCCTCACCGGAATTCCCAGGGCTGAGTGGCCACTCCCCCAAGCGTCTGCACAGCTATCTGCTTCGGACCCTAGGCCCTGGTGGTGTGGACTCACGAGGGGATATTGTGATCTGCAGGTTGCAAATATCCATGGGAAAAGTGTGGTTTCCTGGGTGGGGCCGCACAATCACTCACCACTTCCATTGGCTGGGAGTGAGGGGTCCCAGTGGGCCAAGCCATCTGCTTAGGAAGTGCCAGTGCGAGAACCTGGATATCTCATTGAAAGTGCAGATTTCACTTGCCATTTTCATTCACCTCCATGAGAGCCAGGGACCACAGTTGCTTCTCATCCGCCATCTTGGCCCCCTCCCTCCAGTAGTTCTAATGAATTTAGGATTCCTCACTGTATTCGTTAGTTATAGCTCACAAATCATGTAGCAATGGGAGTGAAAAAGATGAACAATCATGGGGACATGAAAAAGAGGGGCAAATTGTGCTATTTGACTTATGTAAAATAATTTTGGTATATAATAAAATGTAAAAGATTTTAAATAAAGTCTAATGTCAGCCACCGGCATCAGTTGTAGAGAAAGGAGATGAGGAGTTCTGCTTTAAAAGCATTAAAAAAAACTTTCACTTTTGACATAACATTTACTTGCCATTTTCAATCTATGGGGCCTCTGTTCATTTACTGCAAAACGTGTGCATTTTGATACAAACCTTTTCAGGGGTATTAAATAAAAGATACACAAAATACCTGGTTTCTAGTTATTACTGAATAAACAATACATGTGAAAGGACTGGTAAATGATTATTTTGTTTGCTTGATTTGTATGATTGTACAAGACAGAATAGATGAAAGTACTGAAAGAAATCAGGCACATTCCTCAGTCCTGGGCCCAGTACAAACACCATATATCTCTCAATTTCCTGGGCCCAGTACAAACACCATATATCTCTCATATCTCTCAACTTCCTGAGCCCAGTACAAACACGTCCCACCATATATCTCAACTTTAGAAAAACACCACCTGGAAAAATCCCTGATAACGACACAGCCGTTTGTAGTTTTACTGAAAGCATGGGAACCAATAGATCACCGCTAAATGTATAACTTAATATGTTAACCAATTGTAATGCTGTAACCTAAAGAATTCCCTTGTTCCTCTGTAACCTTACAAGTCCTATTTACATCGGGCTATAAAAAGCGAGCGCACGCATTGTTCGGGGCCCTCTTGTATGTTGTGGAACGGAGGGACCAAGTTCGAACTTGCAGTAAAGATCCTTGCCGCTTGGCTTTGATTCTGGACTCTGGTGGTCTTCTTCGGGGAATAAACGGTCTGGGCATAACAGTACCTGGCATGTCTGGTACTTGACATGACAGGCATTTGACTAGATATTTTTAAAATATTAATTTCCAGTTTATTTTCAGATGAAAGGAATTTATTTTTTTCTACAGACACTCAGCATCTTTATTTGCAATAAAATTATGTGTTTCAATCAGATTCCTAACAATACAGCATCAAGCTGATCAATGTGGAAATTAGTAGCCCTGACCTATAGTGCCCTGCGCAACTGTATTTTTTTAAAAAATTTGTTTGGTAAATGATTTTCCCTAGACTACAATTGGAACTTGAAAAGTGGACTCATCCAACTGATGGTGTGAGAATTATTTGCCACATTTTTTTCTTTAACAGAATCTAGTTAAGTTTTTAGCTTATCTCAGAGAACCTGGATTCATTATTTGCTTCAAAGTAAATGTTTAAGTAGAGGAGAAGGACTAAAGTATGTGTTTTTTGCACAGTGGTGGTTTTTTGTGGGTGATGTGCCTTTTTACTTGGTTTCATTTCTATTATAACAGTAGAAACTAGGGAAATAATTTACCCTCGATCATGATGCAGTATGTTAGTAAACCTTTATCTCAGATCAGCTATGAAAATAAGTATACCTTTTAGGGGAATACAATTAAATCTTAACCTTAAAATATGTATCTCAAAGCCATAGGGAAAAGGTTTGCTATGCAACTTCTTTTGGAATTTTTTTACTTTTAAAAACTGACCAAGTATAAATATAAATTTTAAAGGAACATACCAAAATATAATAAATCTGGAATCTGTGAGTAGTATAGCTATAAATTTTGTCTACTTTTACCTAGAATTTCCCTTTTTGGATCTACTGTTAATGGGCTTTCTGTCTTCTGTTACTTAATAAATGACATTAGCTGTACCTAAGTCCACCCATAATACTGAATCTTTTTATGAATATAGTTCCGGTATATGCATACTACTTTTAAATTTCTCCTTATTTATTTCTGTAATGACAAAATGTTTATTTGGAGTATGTCTCCACACTTCAATTAATTTTTAATCATTTAATTTTGGTAAAAAAATAAGTTTCATAAGCAGCTGTCCCATTTACGTCAGTGGTAACAAATAACAGTATGACATTTGCATAGTCATTAATGGACTAATATTTAGTTGAAAATAGAGCATATTTAAGAAAAATTGGTTATTTTCTCAAACAAATATTTGAAGTAGAAAGGCAAGCATCACAAAAGGACAAAACAAATGAATGAGCTGCCTGTTCAATCTTGTCTTTTTGGAAAAAAGTAATTTTCAAAGGGCTTCTTGAAATATTGAATATCTAAGCATTTTAATGTTGTGTTTGGAAACTGATGTTAAAACCCAAGATTCAAGTGGTGTTTTAGAAAAAATAACTTGATGCCAGAGGACAAGAAAGATTGTCGATAAAGAAACTAATTAGGAGGCCTTAAGATCCTTGAAGGGTAAAGGCACAGGTTGAGCGAAGGTGATTCTGTATAAATGGAAATTAAAAGATGGATATCAAAAATAAAGCCTCATCAGGCTTGTGGAATAAAGAGATACTGTTTCAAAGCTGTTAGAAATCTTAAAGCTTAAATTGGGTAGTTTAATCTTGCTGAGTAAGACAGTTGTGGCAATATTACAAAAGTAGAGCAGTCAGAGAGACAGCTAGTTTTCAAACTGGTGAATCGGTATTAAGATTAATAAATTAGGAACCAAACAATATTGGTTGTAAAGTGATTAAATAGTAACAGATTGATCAAGCTGATTTAGGAGAAAAGGTATACAGAGATTTACTTGTATTACATACTCAATGCCATGATGTTCTAGGATTGTAGATTCATTTTGTTTTTTCACTTCAGACCTTTACCAGTTTTGCTAAAAGGAGTTGTGAATTCTTCTCTGGGTGCCTCAGTACACAGAACCAGGAAACTGATTGCAGCCAAGAGAACATGATTTACAGATACAGTGGATTTACACAAAGAGCTATCAAGTTAGGGGAAAAAAAAAAAAAAGGCAAGCCATTTCAATTGTGTTTAAAAAGTAAGGCAGCCAGCCAGAATTTTGTAAAGCATATGGGAGGGAAACAAAGAATCTCATAGAAGACAATTGATAAAGAATCAGTACTCCATGAACTTTGTGCAGCTACAAAGGAAATTATGATTTTTTTCTTATTAGAAATAAAAGCTTTGAAGCCAGGAATGGACATCCCAGTATAGTTGAGTTAGACAAAAGAAGAATAGGACCTGAATAAAGAGATTCACACTGATTCACATTAGGGTGGACCCATACCAATTTTGAACCAGATCGTTTAGTATCTTGGCTTCCAGTTTCTAACAGAAGTAACAACAAATTTGACTTAATGTTGTGACTTGCTTACAAATATTCTCCTTAGGATGTTATGCCCTGTGCTAAGAGCTATTGTATTCAGTCACTGATAATATATAAAAAATGTAACCATGCCTGGTACATGAAAACAGGCATCTAAGCACAGTGAGTCTTTTAGAAACAGTCTGCCTAGAAAGTGGTTATTAGAGACGTTAGTGGCCATGTTAAGTCATATCCATTGGGAAGACAGCACTCCATATGACACTCACAGTAAAGAGTGAAGCAAATGGCTGGGCATGGTGGCGCACACCTGTAGTCCCAGCTACTTGGGAGGCTGGGGCAGCAGACTCGCTTGAACCTGGGAGGCATAGGTTGCAGTGAGCGAGATCGTGCCATAGCACTCACTCCAGCCTGACGTCAAAGTGAGACTCCATCTCAAAAATAAATAAATAAATATATAAAATAAAAATAAATAAATGTGAAGCAAACCTGGGGACTTGAGGAAATAATATTTAAAACATCTCATAATTGTTGGTCACTTTACGGATACAACAAACATTCAAATCATCCATTTATAATATTGAATTTAAACCTAACAGCAAATAGATGTGAATCTTGTTATAATGTCTACTTTACACATAAAAAACACGTGAAAATGTGTGATATGTTCAAGTTCCCAAAGAAAAAATAAGGTGGAGCAGGACTGAACTCATTTATATCAAATCTAAAACCTTACTGAATTAATAAATTAATAAATTTTCTCACAAGGTGAGGTTTTCTTTAGGTTATTACAAGTTCTTTGCATATGTCTTCACAGATATATCTATATTAAATGTTATTTATTGAATTGCTAATAGTTCATCAGGATTCATAATAACAACTCTATTACACAATAATATAATTCAATTATATTATACATAAGTCCTAGATTCTGTAAAATCAAAAATCAATGCTCTAATGAAGATAAATATTTGGGTATAATTGATTTCAGAATCCCTTTTTTCCTTTTCTTTTGATAAAGTTAGCCCTGAGATTGATGATAAGGAAGTTTTGAGGTTGAGAGATAGAAATCATAGCATAATTTTAAAACAGAAATCATGGTATGAACTTCAGTACTAGCCACTACTATTTACATCTATTGCTGAAATACTCTATAACTCACATTATAAATGCTCATATTCATGGCCCTTAATTTGAATGCATATCCTTTTAACGTTTTACTATAAGTTTTACTATAAAGAGCAATTTCTTCTAACTAATGGAAGATGCGTAAAGGGACATACAGTTTATGGAGTCTTTTTCTCCAACATTACAATTCACCCAAATTCACATTATTAACAGGAATTGCTGAACACTATTTCTCTAAAGTATTCTGCACACTAAGCAGTTATTGTCACAGTTTAACACTCGTGATTGCTGCAAAAGAGATGGGAGAAAAATACCTTGGCTTTACTTGACAGATAAAAGTAAATAAGGGCAAAATTCTAAAATAACCGACTATCAGATCATCTGGGTCTGGGAATTTCAATGAACTGGACACAGAACAAGTCACCTCAGTGACGATGGTGAGAAAATACCTGGGGGGATTCACAAAAAGGAGTTTCGATTACAGATTAGTTCTGCATAATAATAGTGAATGATTCTTAGCCTTTGTCATAGAAAATAGGTTGGTTTCCAGATTACCTAAGGATGTAACAGAGAACACCAGAGGACAGATGGGAATCCTGAAGAAAAATAGAAAGGAAAAGAAAGAAAAAAAGAAACTGTACAGTCTCATAGACATTTTGGTGATACCTTTCATAATGTGAATAGAGGCCTAGTGAGACAATGAATAGGCTAACTAACAGAAATTCTAACCATTTCCAGTTGTCCAGAAGTGGCAAATTTCCAAGAGGTCCCTTAAAAGACACTGAAGTGCATGAAGAGTAGACAAACCTAGGCTACCTTAACACTGCCGCTTGGAGCATTCTTTATTTTACACATATTGCACAACGTTCCAGGCTGTTTGATATCAATAGTAGTAATCTAGGACCTACACATTTATCATTTATTATATGATTCTCTTGTTTGCATTTTCAACAAGAAAGGCTGCACAGCTAAATTCTTTACTTGCAATACAGTCTAGCAATTTAAATTTGTATGTAATAAAAATGTAACATTATGTTATGTTGTCTGTGCTTGTATATGTCGTTTTGTGGTACTAAATAGATGAAATACTTCTATGAATCCAAGTTTTTATAAATCATTGATTTAGCAAATATTTATTATGTACCCATTATATTTGAGGCACATACTAGGAAAATGGGAGATTTTAAATATGACATGATTGCTCACTTCTTTTTAATCCTATATGATTTCTATGGTAATATCTTTAATATTTTAATATTTAATAACTTTCAAATCCACCTTATTCTACCAAAACACATATACATTCCATGTGTTTTATGTGGGTGTAAGCCTACTATACAAAGCTCAATAAGTATTTAAAAAATGGAAATTATGTATCATAATTTTACATTAATTTGTATCTAAAACAATGTTTTATCCTTAGAATGCATCTAACACTCTGATAATGTCTGTACATTATCTAATAATTAGTTTTAAAAGGTAATTTCTCTATATTATCTTTTCCTTTCCTGACTTATGATTGTTAAATCTTTATGGAATATGTAAGTATTTTTTGTTTCATATACTTCCTTTTAGCCACATGGAAAATAAATGCTGCTCTATGAGTGAAGGACAAATGCTGTTATCCAAGAGGATGCAGTTCCTGGGGAAATACATGATGGATTAAAAAATCAAAATGGTTTCGTAGCAACACTCCCATTGCAGCTCACTGAAGCATCTTCTTGCTCTTGCTTTTAATTTGAATCACTTTTTGCTTAATAAAGTCTATCTAGTAATATGGGATTGGAGGTGGCTCCCACTTGAAAAGACAGCCCCATGCTGAAATGTCTAATAGAACAAAGTGGCAACTAAAATGGAGGAGGGACTGAGTGGCTGTGTTCAACATCCTTCTTTCATCTTTCAGCTAATAAAGTGATTTTTCCCCTTATTTTGGGGTGTGTGTATGTGTGTAACTTTTAGTCATCTTCAACATCAGCTCAGTAGGAATTGGAAGACTAACGTAAGATTGCAGCCTGTATTTGCACATAGGCCAAAATGACTTTCCCCATATAGATAGTCTAAGTCGTTATACTGTGGAGGATATGTGGATTGTCTTGCTTAAAACTCTTTCAGCCTTCTTTCTAGTTTGTTTTTCTCTAATGCAAAACTGACTGGAACCCTAAAATAGTCATTTCCCAGAGGCCCTTGGAATAAACCTGTATGTGATTTAGATTTTGGCAAATTACTGCTGTCACTGAAAACTTAAATTAAAACTGTTTTATTTGGGAAATAGATGGACTGAAAGATAAATGTATCCAATATGCAGGTCAGCTAAGAAAGAAAAGGCAAGGATCTGGAGCTAGATGCTGAAGAAGCAGCTTCTAGTCATCCTGCAATGGTTTGGCCTTAGCAGACGCAGCAGCATTTTTGGCATCATGGCAGATACTGAGACACTCGGGGTTCTTCCTGAAGTCCAGGCTAACCTCTCTCTCTCCATCTCTCCCAATTATTCAGCATTTTTGTAAGTCTATATTAAATTCCTTTACAATCAAACTATCTAGAGCATATTTCATTCTCAGCAACTAGACTGTGATTTGCACTTCCAGTATCAAGATCCCATAATTGTGTGGGATCATAGTTATATTGTGATAACATAAAAGAAGTACCTTATCCTTGTCTATACCTTTACACAGCATTTTTTTTGGTGGCGGTTGTGGGATGAATATGGTTCTTGTAACCAGGATTAAGAGCTAAATACTGGGCCAGGTAAATAATAAGCGCAAAATAAGTATCCCTGATTTATTGTTCTGTAGCTTGTATGCATAAGACTTTTAAGCACATATAAGATCCCAGGACATGGTTTCTGTTTTTCGCTTTTGTAACTCACACAAGGTGAAGTGTATTATTCTTAGTAAGAGTATATTGACTTTTTTTTTTAAGCAGAGTGTATGCTCTTTCAATGAATTTCAAAAAAACAAAAAGCACTCCCTTTTCTACTGTACTGACAGATGTAAAGACCTCGGTAAATTTGAACCTGGTACCCTTAGTCTATTTGCTAAAATAATATTTCAAGCAACTATACCATTTGCTAATAACACATTTACTACATTATTTGAAAGACATGTATTATAAACTAATATTAAACATAATTCTTGTAACAATTTTAGAAATTATAAGCTAATATTACAAAAAATTTTTCTGAGCATTTTCACATTTAGCTCTGCCAAAATTTTTTCTAGATAACAATCTATTTGGCTTGTTAACATACTTGGACATTCCCAAAGTCAACACAATATGATACAGTTGCCCAAATTAAGAAAAGGAGCATTTGGTCATTAAGCACAAAGCCTTTTAAATTATTTTTTAAGAAAAGCCAGCCTTATTGCAGTATTTGTTTCTGAGCTAATTATTGCTAATTGAGTGTTTAAAGCATTTGTGGTATGATCCTAATATTTTGTACCTTTATCTCAGCTGCCTGCATAGCCAATCCTGTGGAAGAAGCATAATGATACTATTTAAGATCAAATTACCATAGACCAAATATTTACAGATGTGCTTTGCCCAAACAGTATAAACAGTAACTATGGCTTGATATAATTTTTAGCATTATCAACTTGCAATCAAAATTATCACCCAGTTTTAATTGAACTGTGAGGCTCTGTATATAGTAATTATCTGGTACCAAATTTTTCCCCAGATCCTTCGGGAGAAAATAAGTAGGTTGAGTATGTATACAGTAAACTCTGCCAGATGAAGGCATCTGAAAGAAAAGACTCATACAAATGGTACCAGTTAATCTTAGCCATTTGACATTTTTTCTGTTTGATGATGATCTGGACACATTATAGGAACTTAAACTGTTGTGAAATAATTTACCTTGTGATTTACATTTCTCAAGTAGCTAATCCTACTGTCTGTTAATTCTATCAATAACCCTCCCCCACTATGTTTCTATGGTCGGTTTTAATTTTACCTTTTATATTTATATTTTATTTTTTTTGCCTGTTTGACATATTCTGCAGAACACTGTGTGTTTAAAAATTATGTTGTTTAGATAATTTCCACCTTCCTCTGATTTGGAAGAGATGGCTTAAGACATATTCTCCAGCCAAATGTGTAATAAATGTCTGTGATTTGGATGCTCATGTTGACTAGACACAAAAATGTAAAAAGCTAAATACCTGTTTCCCATTAAGCAGGACAGGATCTAGACTGACATAGAAACTAGGTTACTGTTTTCATACATTTTCCTTTCTGAGCCATTAATGACTTCATTTAATTCTCTACTAACAGATATATCCAGCAAAAGAAGGTACACCAGACCTGGTTTATTACCATAGATGACCACAGAAGACATTGACGATTCCTTTCTACCATTGGTCAAAATGTTCTTGCTGCATCCTCTTCGACTCCAGTATAGGTAAAGACTCGGTCAAGGATTTTCTTCTTCTTTTTCTTTTCTTTTTTTTTTTTTTTTTTGAGACTGAGTCTCTCTCTGTTGCCCAGGCTGGAGTGCAGTGGCGCGATCTTGGCTCACTGCAAGCTCCGCCTCCCGGGTTCCCGCCATTTTCTCCTGCCTCAACCTCCCGCGTAGCTGCGATTACAAGCACCGGCAACCACGCCCGGCTAATTTTCTGTATTTTTAGTAGAGACACGGTTTCACCGTGTTAGCCAGGATGGTCTGGATATTTTAATATTATTCTTAGGTAGTGCCTTTGGTGTAAGTCAGGGGAAATTAGATATTTGGTTGCGATTTTTGTAAACTTGAGCATGGTTCATATACTCACCTTAACAGTCAATAAAATCTCTATAGAAATGATCTGAGCCATTTTTGCTTATCAATATTTCTTGAGACTTTTAAAAAATCACTTCTAGTGAAGTTTTAGAGGATACTATTTTATAGAAAACCTATAAAAAGATGGTTTAGACATAGAGAAGGAGTGTCCAACTTTTCAATGTTGATACTTCAAAGGACTTAAAGAAGCATTTAAATGACCCAGCTTTTAAAATATATATAGATAAATGGTGAGAAAATATATATAATTTATTTACAGGCATGCTATCAGTTGGGTCCAACCAGCATTCCAGTCTATAGCTACTAGGCTTAAATTGAGCTATTTGCCATTTCTAAATTCATTTTAATCATTTTCTCTATAGTATGAATACTTTACAGTATTTATAAGCCATTATAACAGCACATTTTACAATGGGCAAAAAGATAATGTGTTCAATTACGTTCGACGATATCAATCTTTGCTCCTTTAAAGGTGTTACTTTAAGTCAATTTATCAAAATATGATTTTATTAGTTCTCAGAAAAACTCATAGGCACATTTACATTTTATAATAAATTATCCTTCAAATTATCAACTTTATCATGTTAGAGATTGTTTCCATATATTAAAGCCTCTATTACAATTTGTAAAACTTCTAAAGGACTATTTAATGTGTCATAAAATATTTTTGCTGAAATAACTATAGAGTAATGCCTTCCCTGATTTTGAGAATTCTGGTAATAGATTGAAATTCAAATGATTTATAGCAATATGTTCTAATTTATAGTTATCCATCAACAGTTCCAAATGAAATATAAATTACTAAGATATTCTATCAAATACAATGCATGAACTTGAATTTAAGCATACTTATATTTAATATTCAATGAATCATCACTTGGTGTAATTTATCTGAAATGCTAAATTTGAATACGAAAATATAAAGAAGAATTAAATTAATAAATTTATTTCCACTGATTTACACTGTAAAGTCCATAGTTAAATTATACTCATAAAAAAGTTAATTTATTATTTTCAATGCTCGAGTAATAAGGAGTTTTATCAGATTTACTTTTCCCTCATGAATATGTCCAGGAAGTAGAGGATAAAATTAGTCAATAGGGAACATCACCTGTTTGTGCCAGAAAATACATGTATTTTATTAATTACAACAATTCTACTAATGAGTACACTATTTTAGTTCCCAGGAAAACTGAGGCTTAAAGAAATGACATTTCCAATGTCAAATTCCTACTAATTTTCAATTTGACACTAATTTTACTCTAACACATGTGTTCTTTTTCACTAGTAATTCTGTCTTTTCACCTTTTAAATTTAAAATAATGTATAATAGTCATAAATGTTACAGATATTGAAGATGATTAAGATATATAACAAAAAAATGGTTTTCAAAATGTGACAAATAGAAGAAATATATTATTTAGCAGCCATTAAATATCAAGATCCCATGACACAAAGTCTAGATTTAACTTTTAAATAATCATGACAGGCAAGTGGGTAGGGATATAGAGGGCACAAGATTCATCATATGTTTCATAACTAACGAAGTTGAGCAATGAGTACATTAGGTTCATTAAATCAATCTGTTTTTATATATGTTTGTAATCCCCTATCATTAAAAAACATGAGATAATTTGGGATTACCAAGAACACTTATTGATACAGGAAAATCCTATATTACCAAAGGAAAAGTTATGATGGTTTATCTCTTTTGAATTTATCTTAGGAAGGAAATATACCAAAAGTTGTCTTACATCTGTGGCAGGATATAATAGAACACATATTTTCTTTGTATTTTTCTATTGTTTGTATTACCCTGCACATACATCATTGCTTTTACTCTGAAAATAAGCATAATTAAAAGCACCAAGTATTGCAATTTGTATTTCAAAGTTTTAAATCATGGAAGAGAAAATAAATGGACTAAAATACAAAATTTGCCTAGATGAGCTTATTAACTGATTAAGAATAAAAACTCCAACTATTTTATAATTATCATACATTCAAGACAATCAATTTGTTTGAACCTTAAAGGTTATTCTTGAATAAATTGTCTCAAGTTTGGAGTGTGTATGTTTAACATATGATACTCAAGTTGTTGACTTTATCCAAGTTAATCTTATTTTCTGAGTACAATAAAAACTTGTTGAAATGGTATTAACAGGAAAATATTGGCCAGGTGTGGTGGCTCATGCCTGTAATCCCTACAATTTGGGAGGCTGAGGCAGGCGGATCGCTTGAGTCCAGGAGTTCAAGACCAGTATGGGCAACATAGCGAAACTCTGTCTCTACCCAAAAAAAAAAAAAAAAAAAAAAAAAAAAGAATTCTGGGCGTGGTGGCACACACCTGTAGTCTTAGCTACTTGGGAGGCAAAAGTGGAAGGGTCTCTTGAGTCTTGGAGTCAGAGGTTGCAGTGAGCCAAGATCACACCACTGCACTCCCTCCCAAATGCCAGATAAGACCCTGTCTCAAAAAAAAAAAAAAAATTAAAATTCATTTAATAATACATGTGAGGTTCAAAAATCTACAAGGAAATTATGCATTGTTGTCAAAATTAAGATTGATCATCAATATTCTATGAACATTTGTTTTTTGCATACCTGAACTTCTGTATGTAAAAATGATGCTACTTTAAAGAAAAACAAATTACTTTGTCCACATAAAGCTACTGGTTAAAAGAATGTGAACAGATTGTTTCATGATATGAAAAGAAAATACTGTTTTAAAAATAATCTCTGCATTTGCATCTGGGGAGAGTTTATAACTACTAATGTTTACTTTCAGTTAGAACGTAATAAGTGAGGGAAGTGTCATTAATGCTCTCCAATGGTTTATTACTACTACTGGCCATTCTTCCTTCCCTTTTTAATACCTTCCTCTCTTGGGTGGGTCAAATTAAGCTTCTTCAAACTCCATCTCTCCCTTTGTGTTGTGTCCAATACTAAACAACACCTGGATTTTCCCATGGTTCTCAGGGACCACTCTAGACAGTTTGCTTCAATATAAATTGGGCGTTCCTTCAATGTCACATGAAAAACCAAGTTGCATAATTTCCATGGTTCAGGGCTCTAGTCTTCATACTGAGAGGTATAAAAACATCTTATTTTATATTTTACTCAGTGTTTTAGCAGAATTGATGCTAACTTACCATCTTATGCTATGAAATGTGTAAATAATTTATAAATAATTGATTGTACTTATTAATGGATGTGGGGATCTTAAAGTATTGTCCTTTCCTTGAAATTGAACAGGACATTCCTTAAAATTTAGTGTGGTAAAGGAGAAAAGGAATTTATACTGCAATAAATAATTTCATGCAAATATGAAATTGAAATACCTTGAAAGGGCACAAACATTTCTTTAACCCAAATATATGCTAAATTTTGATAGGATAGCTGTACTTGGGAAAAAACTGTATCTGGTTGACCATCTTCCAGACTCCACACAAATGATTTGAATGATAATGATGGTTGTTGCCAAGGTCATCTAAAAATGATCTCTAGTCCCCTTTCCCCCAAAAATGTATCAGCTGCTTACTTAGAAAATTAGGTTTATATTCAGTTATAGCACCAAATCACTTCTGCATGATTCTTCTATTTTTTCCCATACACCAGAATTTGGAAAATGTATATTTTTACGAAGTTTATCCCCTTCTAAATAGGAAGGATTGAACATAATAAAAGTATTTTGTAATCTTAAAATAATTTAAGCATACTGGCCTCAATATTTTTGTTATTTTTTTAAATCTTTTTATTTATTTATTTTTTTTGAGACGGGGTCTCTCTCAGTTGCCCAGGCTGGAGTGTAGTATGTGATTGTAGCTCACCACAGCCTCAAACTCCTGGTTAGAAGTGATCCTACTGCCTCAGCCTCCAGAGTAGCTAGGACAGCAGGCATGGCACTGCAGCTGGCTCATTTTTTTTTTTTTTTTTTTTTTTTTTTTTTTAAAGATGGGCTCTCATTTTGTTACCCAGACTGGTGTGGAACTCCTGGCATTGAGTGATCCTTCTGCCTCAGCCTCCCAAAGTTCTGGGATTACTGGTTTGAGCCACCATACCCAGTCAATGTTTTTATTTATAGAAGGAGAAGGTTAGGCTATGAAACCTCAAATATTTCTTCCAGCAATAAATTTTTTAGATTTCAGACTGAGGAAAAGGGAACTTTCACCAATAGTATCTGCTATTTGCTTTTATATAGTTCAAGATATTAAAGCTACTGACTCAAGTATTCCTACTGCCTTGATATTCCCATTTGAGGTTATTCTAGCAGGAAATTAAACATTTCCTTGCAAATGCATATTTGCTTTCTCTTTTTATAATAGCTATTGGAAAAAAACTATAAACAGATGAAAAATATACTCTGATACACAGAAAATTAGAGGCTTAAAATCAAATCAGATCTAGATGATCAGCATTAGTTAACAGATACAGTTGTACAATATAGTTCTATTTTTGGCATTGGAGAACAATATAATCTGGTTTTGAAACAAAGATAACTTTGTACCTATGCTCTAATAGGTTATTACATTAATTTTATTCTATAATTAATTGATAAGGAGAGGAAACACTGGATTGAAGCCCATCACATTTGTGACAACTTTTTATTTCTTTTAATATGGCTGCGTTTGACATAGTGAAAGCACAAAGGCAAAGGAAAAGAAAACCCTTGTTCAGT
>NW_016804598.1:660470-683626 GCF_001698545.2 Rhinopithecus bieti
CATCACATTTGTGACAACTTTTATTTCTTTTAATATGGCTGCGTTTGACATAGTGAAAGCACAAAGGCAAAGGAAAAGAAAACCCTTGTTCAGTTTCTAATTTTAAAAAATAGTTCTCAGCAGGTAAAATATCATTGAAGAATCAACATTGCTTTTTATTTAAATTCAAAAGCGATGAGTGATAGCTTCTAATTTTTTTTCTATCTGTGCATCACAAATGTAGATGTCATGCTGGTAATTTCTTTAGGGCTGTATGGAAATTAAAAATTGCTGACATAACTGCACTTATTATTTACTGCTGTGGGTTGAATATGTCCCCTTCAAAATTCAGGTGTTAAAACTCAATGGCCAATATAATGGAATTAAGAAGTGTGGTAGTTGCTGGGTGCGGTGGCTCGCGCCTATAATGCCAGTATTTTGGGAGGCTGAGGTAGGCAGATTACTTGAGGTCAGGAGTTTTAGGCCAGTCTGGTCAATGTGGTAAAACCCTGTCTCTACTAAAAATACAAAAATTAGCCGGGCATAGTAGTACTTGCCTGTGGTCCTAGCTACTTGGGGAGGCTGAGGCAGGTTAATCACTTGAACCTAGGAAGTGGAGGCTGCAGTGAGCCAAGATCGTGACACTGCATTCCAGCCTGGGTGACAGAGGGAGACTTTGTCTCAAAAAAAAAAAAAAAAAAAAAAGGGTGTGGTAGTTAAGACATGACTAGATCATGTGGGATTTTCCCCTCGAGAATGAATTTAAGGCCCTTCTAAAAGAAGTGTCGTGCAGATCAGCTCCTTTGCCCCTCTGCTTTCTCCCAAGTGAGGACATTGAGGACATAGCAACAACACACCATCTTGAAAGCAGAGAAAGCAGCCCTACCTGAACATCACACTTGCTGGTGATTTGATCTTCCACTTCCCAGCCTTCAGAACTGTGAGAAAATAGATTTTTTTTTAGAGCAACACAAAGGAACTAACACATTTACTTCCCCACGAATTTCACCCCATCGGAATCAATTTCTTTTCAGAGTTCTATTCCTTGTCATTTTGCCTTAGGAATTACAAGCACTTAACATAAGGTAATGTTTGAATTGAGGTTGCCACAGATAATGTCAATAGCCTGAGGAGATATGATTTTAGTGTTTGATACAGCCATGCCAGTTTACATTCAATTTTGTCATTTTTTTTCATGTTCAGACTAACTGATTTCAAAAGGAAAACAATAATATAATCCTTATTTTCATTGTTAAAATCAAATTAAGTTTGACTTCTTAGAAGCATACCTAGACAGCAGGCAAAGTTATTTGCTAAGTTGAAGGTCCAGTTAAAATCGTTTAGTGGACTAATAGTTTTATTGACTGCCCAAATTTTACCTAATAAATGATATCATAGAAAATTATTCCAAATTACAAAATTAGATTAATAAGCAGTCAGAAATTTGGGGAAGAATTTAAAATGTAGATATAGGAAAATGATTTCAGTGTACTAAAAATTTGAATTACTGCCTTTGATAAAAAATTGCTGCATTCAGAGAGATACTTCAGCACTGCACTAGAATTTGACCTGAAATAGTTCTTATTTGGCTGTTACAGATCAGAATCTCTACTCGAAAAAAAAAAAAAATTCCTCTGTAATTCAATTTTCAAGCAAACTTATATTTAGCTCTGCTAGCAAATAGCTGAACAAACACAATTTCCTGAAATACAAAAATTAAACACGATGAAACAGATAGTAGGAATTTCATTTTCTACTTGTTGTAATAACAGAAAAAGCAATGTTTGGAAGATGTTGCATGATGAAATTCTAGTACCTTTGAATGGATTATTTGACAAAAGTTTATTTTGTTCTGGCAGCATGAGTGAGGAGAACCAGATTAAAAGTCACTGCTTCCTATTAGCTGTTGACTCCCATACAAGTGAAAAATAATGCTCCAGTCTTGCATTCTCAGGAAACATTTATGAACTAGGTTTCACAGTTAACCTCAGTTTACTCTTTCAATAAAATATTGTGGGCTGAAAATGTATATAACTTTTTCTTTGAAGAATTTCATTGAAAGAAGGCTGGGCACGGTGACCTCCTATAATCCCAGCACTTTGGGAGGCCAAGGTAGGTGGAACACTTGAGGTCAGGAGTTCGAGACCAGGCTGGCCAACATGGCAAAATCCCGTCTCTACTAAAAATATATAAATTAGCCAGCCATGGTGGTGGGTGCCTATAGTCCCAACTACTAGGGAGACTGAGGCAGGAGAATTGCTTGAACACAGGAGGCGGAGGTTGCAGTTAGCCGAGATCATGCCACTGCACTCCAGCCTCCGCAAAAGAGTGAGACTTCGTCTCAGTAAATAAATAAATAAATAAAACTTCATTGAAAGATATGCTCATTTTTCTCTAAAGAACAGAAAGAGGTAAACCTGTTTGGAACACCTATTATGTGTTAGACACTGCTGTTTTCACTGTGGCGAGGTAGAATTCTGGGACTATAGCCTCTAGCTAGCAGTGCTGTCCACTAACACTTTCAAAGAAGCTAGAAATGTTCTGTCTGCACTGCCCACTATGGTAGTCACTAGCCACCTGTGATATGAAGTATTTGAAAGATGGGTAGCTTGACTAAAGAACTGAACACTTAATTTTATTTAAGGTTAGTTATTTCAAATCTATATAGCAATATGTGATAGTGTTAAGTGGCACTACATAGTGGACATCACAACTCTACAGCCAGACTTAACTTCCCTCCACTTCTTTTTGTTGTTGCTTTTTGTTTTTGAGACAGAGTCTCACTCTGCTGCCCGAGCTGGAGTGCAGTGGCAAGATCTCAGCTCACTGTAACCTCTGCCTCCTGGGTTCAAGCGATTCTCCTGCCTCAACCTGCCGTTAACTTCCCTCAGTTTTCTGTGTGTCATGTAATTTTTAAAGGTCTCCATGTTCTTATCTATAAATGGGAATAAGATATATACTATCTCTCTAGTGGTTGTATGCATTAAATACATTTTTGAATGATGGATCCGTCTAGTAATCACTAGATGTGTTTGCTATCGATTCTCACAAGATACTCTCAATATTGTACTCTCAATTACTGAGAGTACAATATTTGCTTTTGATATTTTGAGTCACATATCCTACAAGTATTGGAACTAGTACCTGCAGCCATGTAGTATGGCCCTTATTGAATTCTATATACTTTTTCCACATAAACTGATATATCTGTCAATATCTGATGATTGTTATTACTTTTACCATCTCTGGTGGCCTCCACTCTTCTTTTCTTCTGTGTGTCATAGACTCTATGGAGTCCTATTGCTGCTGGACATTTCTACAGTTTGATTCTCACGAAGACCCCTTCTGCCCTCACCACTGGATTCCTGATGTTCTGATAAGGGGCTACCAACCACTGAAGAGGGCTGTTTAGACCCAATATTTCACAGAGAATTATGCAACAGTTCCTGTAGCTTTACTTCAACCCAGACACCAGACCCACATATCTGAGTAGGAAGCTGATCCAATTGAGAAACACCATGCAATTCTCAAAATCACACTTGCCCCCTGACTATGAGGCTTAAAAATTGGGCCTGTATACTTTTTCTCTTGAACACCTCTTTTGTAGAAGTCTATGTAGTGCCTATTGAAAAGTAGATACTGAAAGCATTGGCTTATAAATTTGTCAGTCATTAACTCGATTCTATACTCCTGTGATGTTCCCAATAAAAAAGGCTTTAATGCTTCCCTTTATCTGACTAAACTTTGAACAGGTTTCTTTGTAACTTTAGGCTCCTGATCTCTGTTTTCTTACAGTAATTATTTTAGAAAACTTGTATACATTCATTCTGTGCTCCTTTGAGGTATAAATCGTTGCCAAATGAGGTGGCTCATGACTGTAATCCCAGCATTTTGGGAAGTTGAGGTGAGAGGATGGCCCGAGCCCAGGAATTTGAGACCAGCATGGCAACATAGTAAGACCCTGTCTCTATATAAAATTAAAAAAAAAAAAAAAAAAAAAAAAAAGCCGGGTGTGGTGGCACATGCCTGTAGTACCAAATATTCAGGAGGCTGAGGTGGCAGGATCACTTGAGCCAGGAGGTCCAGGCAGCAGGGAGCTATGATCATGCTACTGCACTGCCACCTCAATGACAGACCAAGACCCTGTCTCAACAAACAAAAACAAACAAAAAAAGATATGAATCTTTTAAAGGTATCTTGCCGGTTTTGGCAAGAGATATTAGAGCCATCCTTTTCAAAAATAATCATCAAGTAAAACAGTGCCCATATCTCCAATCATTTTGGAGATGGCAGGTAACTAGCTTTCTTAGCCACCATGCTCCAAGATGTAAAACTATCACCAGTAATGAAAATAGAAGAACGTTTACTTTTCCCTTGGGTAAGGAAATTAGGTAAGGCCTAATTGGGTAGAGTAAAGCCAATTATTAAACACAGATGACCTACAATTTCCCAACTCCAGCACTTAATCTCTCTTACCCTTTGCTTCAGCAGAGCTGTGTGTCTCAACATGGTCTATATTCTCTCTCTTGCCTATTGCTGAAAAAGTACTGGAATAAAACCAACATCTGTTTGTTCATTTTGTCTGGTACAATCTTTTCTTTAATATTCAAATATGTGATATTTTATATGAAAGCATTTATCTTTAAAAACTGCAAACATGAAGAATGTATTTTAGTGGCTAGTCAAGTTACATTTTTTTCTTCACCATAGTGAAGAAAATTTCTTAATTTCCTTTTACCAAATTTCCACTTTTAACAAAAATCAGCTATGCCTCTCTGCTTTCTCTTTTCTCTTTTTTTCCACAAATATTTCACTTGGAAACCACCCCGCTTTGGAATAGCTTTCTGAATTTATCCGGAACATCTGTCATTAGCATATTCTATTAATCAACACAAGAGTTACATAAATCTAATAATTACTTATGGTTCTCCCTGGCAAGTAATTCTAATTGTTAATTATTATAATACTATAAAAAAATGCATATTTGAGAACACTAAAACTAACAAAAAATGTAAACATCATTTGGATTTAACATTTTGGGGTGAATTATAAATATTTTCTAAACTATTTGCATTATTTAAAGTTCTATTCACCACCCTTTTCTCTATGTCTTAGACCATTTATGCTGCTATAATAGAATATCTGTGACTGGGTAATTTACTAAGACCAGAAATTTATTTTCTCACATTTCTGGAACCTGAGGAGTCCAAGATATAAAGTGCTGGTGTCTAGTGAGGACCTTCTTACTGTGTTCTCACATGGCAGAAGATGGAAAGGCAAATAGGGACCAACTTCCCCTATCAAGCCCCATTAAAAGAAGACCTAATCCCATTCACAAAAAAAGAAACCCTCATGTGCTAATCACCTACCTCTTAAATACTATTAAGATTAACCTCTTAATACTATAACATTGGTAAAATCTAAATTTTGTAGGGAGTACATTCAAACCATAGCATCCTGCATCTCTGACTGGTATTATTATACATAATGGACTCAACTAGAAGTGACTTTATGCTGAAGATTTCAAATAATATATCTCTTGGAAACATTTTCTTAGCTCCAAAGAACAAGATAAAAGCATAAGTAATGTATTTGACATTCCCAACTGGGAATCTTGCAAGCACTTGTTTTATTCTTGGTCCTCTAACACAGGTTTCATATAAAAGGATTGTGTTAGGGAAAATGCCCATGAGAGAAAGTGTGGAAGAAACCAGAAAAGGCTAGGAAAACTTTCAAAGTTTGATGCTAGTCTTACTCTGCTTGACAGAGATAGGTTAGGAGCAAGCCACATAGACCATCAAGAACACTGAATAAAGTTGGGGAAGACCAAAGCAGGATCTAGGAGTCAGCCATCAGAGGAGTCCTGAGACTTTCAGAAATAAACTGTTGTATTATCCTTATCATTTTCATCAATGGCTGGGAGCATCTTCTGGGTACTGTGGTCTCATAGGCTCAGACAAAACTCAACCACTGATTTCTGAGAATGGCACTAGTGCCCTTGATCAATTACTCCCTGAAGTTAGAGACTTCAAGGGAATATATTATCATGTTTAACACATACCTCATTCACATACACCCACTTATTCTAGCTAGTAATTTGTTTTAGAACCTTTAGCTAAAACACATCATCAAGAGCTTAAGACTATTCACTCTGCCTCTTCATATGTCTTTTCTCTTCAGGGATTAAGAAACTAATTAAGATAGTAAACATTTTCTGCTTTGAAGGCCAGACAGTCTCTGTTGCTGCTGTTTTAATACAACAGCAGCCACTGATAATGCATATACAAATGGCATGACCATGTTCCAATAAAACTTTATTTACAAAACAGGTGTCCCACAAGATTTGAGCCATGGTATGTTTGCCAACCTTTGCTCTAAACCCTCTGAAGTTTACTAGACAATACAATAATGATAATGTTATTAGTTTCACTGCTTGAAGGTTTTCCTTATCCCACTCTTTACTCAACATAGGAAACCTATTCCACCAGTTAAAGCATCTACGTAACTGGCTTTCCCCAAACAGAGCAACTTTCTTACTATTGGGTGTGTTTAGATATAGTATCTTAATTTGGCTTGGCTACTGCAACAGGAACTTAAAAATTGAATAAATTTTTTAAAGATTAGGCTCATTCCTAACCATTAAAAGTAAGAATACTGTGAAATTTTATGTGACATCACAGAGGGCCTCAGGAAGAAACTGAAATCTATTTTTTTTTTTTTTACAGGGTCCTTCCAAAATGAAATGGACTTAAAAGTCTATAAGATATTTAGTTCCAGGACTTGGGCTTAATTATATGGACAGTTTCTCAAAGATATATATTGTATTTGTTTATGCTTATAGCAAATCCAATTTGTTTAAAGAATAAACACATTTATGTGAATGTGAACCATTAAACTAGGGCATAAAGCAATTGAAATATAACAAATAAAAAGTAGGTCAATTCAGGAGTCCAGTGCAAAAAGAAAGTTAAAGAATGTGGCTCAGGATAAAAAAAAAATTATATCTAGCCATAAAACTACAGGATTCTCATCTTAAAAACTGTGTCAAAATAAATAAATGAATAAACAGAATGGGGCATTTAAAACAGTACATAATGGTCCCACATATTTTTCTCTGCACATTCCAATAAGTAAATAAACAAACATTTATTTTTTCTTATAAACTAGAAGGTTTATAGGCTATTGAAACTAACATAAAATTGAAATCTAAACCTATATTAAAGGAGAGATGCCAACAAAGTTAAATAATTCCCTCTTTAGAACCCTGCCCCAAATGCTGAGTAATTGGGGACACAGGAAACCTGTAATGCACACACATGTAGAAGGTGTATCTAATATGGAAGAACTGAGGGAAAGGACCCAGAAATGTTGTTGCCCAGGCCTTACTCTAGGCCACTAACTCTTCTCCCTTCTAGCCAAGGGTGAGAGATGCATTCTATGGGAAGTTGAAACAAACGAATTACACTCACCATCCTAGCTTAGGGCAGCAATAATCACCTTATTAAAGGGCAGTCAACTGAGGATGAAAACCATTGTCAACTGCTTCCCCTAAGCTCTCAAAGCAACAACAGGCAGGATTTTATCTTCCACATCGAAAATTTGTATATTGTTCCTTGGAGAACAGGGCTACCCAAAATGATTATACAGATACGTATATTTGCAGATCCTTCAAAGAAGTTTGTGCATACCTGTCCAAAAATCATATAAGGACATCCACTGGCTGCTATAACAAAATACCATAAACTAAGTGGATTATAAACAGAAATTTATTTTTCACCATTCTGGGAGCTGGATAGCCCAGGATCAAGGTACCATCAAATTCCTTATTTGGTGAAGATTCATTTTCTGATTCATAGATAGTATCATCTCACTGTGTTTTCACGTATATAAGAGGCCAGCTATGACTCTGAGATCTCTTTTGTAAGAATCCTATAATCCTATTCACATGACCTGTGACCTCATATGCTAAAAACCTATCAAAAGCACTACTTCCTAATACCATCACCTTGGATTTCAGTACACAAATTTGGGAGCAGTAAGAGAGGCACAAACATTCAGGTCATAGCTTCTACCAGTCAGAAGCCCTGTCAAGACTTATAAGAGCTTTATTTCAAACTTTGATGTCTTACTAATTAATAGTAACAGATGCCATTAATCACCAAACATTCAAGGAAAAGTTCTAACATGAAAAATATGAGAAGAAATAAACTAGAAAAAAGGAAATTGTAGGGAATAGAATCAATGTAGACTGTCAAAGTTGCCACAATAAGTGGAAGTTAAAGAAATAGTCAGAAGAGCAGAACCAAAAGACAGAAAGCAGAAAAAAGATGATTTCTTAAAATTATCATAAAAGTATGTTTTAGGAAACATAAAACCCAAACATTCTAAAGAAATATATAGTAAATTTAGAAGTATATATCAAGCTACTTATAAATGAAGAGGGCATAAAAAACATCATTTGACAAGCTACTTCCCCAAATTTTCATAACTTATGCTCCCTTTCCAAGACAATTATCAGAAAAAAATGTAAATAACCCAAACAAAAAACATCAAGTAAAACAAATTTCATGTATGGAGTATTTTTCTTGTGTTTGTATTAAGTCCCTTGGACATTCAGTGCCCACATATCAAATCTAAAAATTTTTTGCTCTAAAATAAGCAAAAGAAAGAAAACTAATTCTGGGAAAGCCAGAGAATCAATAAAATTGACAAATAAATGCTTACTCTAAGAAAGCATTAAAAATTACAATTCAATACTGGAATAATATGAAAAATAAGAGTTATCAATAAAATAAGCTTTTATTTCTTTCTTGGTTCTCCTCAAGAATCTGGTTCCAAGATCAGTCATTTGCCAACACAACCTATTTCTATTGTGATTGACGCTCAACACTCAGGTGCCTGGAAATTATTAAAACTAAATGAGTACATAATTGACACTGTACATACTTGGTGGCACATTTTTGGCTCCATAATTTAATTGTAGGGCAAGACTGAGCAAAATCTTAAACAAAAAAGCTATTTCAGATTATTGCATATATAGATACCCAATGAATATTTGCTGCAAAAAACATTTACTTTAGATATTATGACTTCTGTAGATTTCCCTGACTTTCCTCCTGCCTTGTAGAAGTATTGAAAAAACTGGGACTATATAGTTTTTATAAATTTATATCTATGTGTGTGTGTGTGTCCATAAATCCTATGATATTAAAGTAAAATATCTTATAACTATTATACAGATGTAAAGTTGCCTGAGGAGAAGCATGGTAACTGGAATACTGGAGAAGTTAGCTGATGAGAGTCATAGATTCTGTAAAATACTCATTTTCTAACTCCTGAGGTATCATGTAATAGTTTTTATATCAGAGAGTCAGCAAATTGTCATTATGAAGCAATTTCAAGCAAAAGCTTGTTCCAGTTGAAATTGTTTTTGCTTCCGCACATGGAGAAGAAAATAAACCAGTTTTTTAAAAAGGTAGAACAAAAGAAATTGGTGAAATAAACATAGCTATTAATACTGATGAACATATATAACTGAATTTTTTGGTTGTCTTAGTAATTCTTGAAAGGTGTCAGAAAGAGTGGCTATCAAAAAAAGGGAAAAAGGCTCATAAACTTTACAAGTGCAACTTCCACTCACATCTCCTTTGCTAGTTGCATGGCTATAACTTAACTGCAAGCAGGGCTGGGAAGTTTGTCCCTATTCCCAGAAACAAGAGGATAAATAGATCTGGTGATCAGCAGCTATCTAAACCACAATCCCTTTCCATCTTATCCTTCCTTCCAAACCAGGCAGGGGTCCTAAGCAGAATAGCAATGTGCCAGTATCCCGTACATTTCAATGTTGAGGGAAAGATGCAGGAAGCTGAATTCTAGAGAGAGATTATTTTAAAGTCTGAACAACTACTAAATAAGTGGTAATTTACTAGAAAGTAGTTCAATGTGGACTTGCAAAAAGATGAACATGTGTAAGTTCTCATCTTCTCTGCCAGAGGTGGAGATATGTCCAAAACAGCAATGCATACATTGAGAATGTCAGTCAAAAGTCTACACTTAAGAGGTATCTTGAGATGTCATTTTCTCTGACCACCACTGGAGGCATAACAAATGTTAGAAATGTGCTTTCATTGGCAACATTACTGGCATCCAAATAAATAGGTTGATTAAAATATTCTAGGAAGAGAGAGCTTTCACATTTCCATGAACAAGCTTTGAAAAGCTAGTAAGCTCTTCATTTGTATCTTTCCTTAAATAGCACATGGTAACTGACATATTTGGGGAATTTGGATTGACTAATGCTGAATGTATAATTACAATATTTCATAGATATAATATTCAATATTATAGTGAATGCTGCCACTGGAATATTGTTAGTTTTGCTTTTAGTTAGGGTCAGAGAACCAGATCCTAAATAAATAAATAAATAAATAAATAAATAAATAAATAAAATGAGAGATCTGGAAAGGCACCAAGATCACAGAAAAGCAATTTAGTGTTGCTACTAAGTGATGTTTAAGAAACAATAGTATTTATACTGGCCTCCTGTCTGAGACTGGATTTTATCACAGCATGGTAGCAAAGTTTGGTAGAAGAGACCTATTCTCACTATCTGCCACATTGATGCCAAAATCGCTAACAAAAAGATATTAATAATCGTGTATGTTCAATTGCTTGGTCACTCTGTATAATAACAAAGATCATGCAAAGGAATCAAAGAGTTGGAGAGTAGAGCAGGTCAGGAGGGAAGACTCTGATACAGCCTAGGTGAACCTGAGGTTGGTTGTAAGGAAAGTCTAAGTAAGAGTGAGAGAAACTATTTCTGAATAAGGGAGACCGTGGCTGCAGTCTGTCTTATTTTTATTGCATCTTCATGGCCTTGGTCTTGAGTGGATGGAAAGCCATTTGTTTGGAAACTTGACTAGCCAATATCTTGAGGCTATTGTAAGATCCTCTGTGTATATGGTAATATACAGTAGTCATGCTCATTCATGGTTTCAATTTGGAAGTCTTCAGTTACCTGTGGTCAACCATAGTAGGAAAATAAATGAGTACAGCACAATAAGATATTTGAGAGAAAAAGAGAGAGAGAACACATTCGCATAACTTTTGTTGAAGTATATTGTTATAGTTGATCTTTTATTATTATTTATTGTTGTTATTCTCTTACTGTGTCTAATTTATAAATTAAACTTTATCATAACTATGTATGCATAGGAAAAAACACAGTGTTTAGATTCAGTACTACTCATGGTTTCAGGCATCCATGGGGGTTCATGGAACATATTCAACAAGGATTAAGGATGCACTGTTGTATACAGCAAATGCATTTGTCAACAAATATTCCCTAGATAAGAAAAAAGGCAGAAAAATTAGAAAAAGATAAATTATGGGAATATCAAAAGGTACAAAGAAAATAAAACCACGACCTGCTAAAAAAGTTATAATTTTGGCTGGGCTCAGTGGCTCACACCTGTAATCCCAGCACTTTGGGAGGCCAAGGCGGGCGGATCACGAGGTCAGGAGATCAAGACCATCCTGGCTAACACAGTGAAACCCCATCTCTACTAAAAATACAAAAACAAAATTAGTCAGGTGTGGTGGCAGGCACCTGTAGTCCCAGATACTCGGGAGGCTAAGGCTGCAGAATGGAGTGAACCCGGGAGGCAGAGCTTGTAGTGAGCTGAGATCATGCCACTGAACTCCAGCCTGAAAGCCTGGGTGACAGAGCAAGACTCTGTCTCAAAAAAAAAAAAAAAAAAAAAAACTATAATTTTAATTTTGGGGGGGGAAGCCAGCTGGGTTTCTGGGGCATGTGCAGACTTGGAGAACTTTTCTGTCTAGCTAAAGGATAAAAACGCACCAATCAGCGCTCTGTGTCTAGCTAAAGGATTGTAAACACACCAATCAGCACTCTGTGAAAACATACCAGTCTACGCTCCGTATCTAGCTACAGGATTGTAAATGCACCAATCAGCACTCTGTAAAAACACACCAATCAGCACTCTGTGTCTTGCTAAATGATTGTAAATACACCAATCAGCACTCTGTAAAATGGACCAATCAGCACTCTGTAAAATGGGCCAATCAGCACTCTGTAAGATGGAGCAATCAGCAGGATGTGGGCTGGGCCAAATGAAGGAATAAAAGCTGGCCACTGGAGCCAGCAGCAGCAACCTGCTTGCATTCCCTTCCATGCTGTGGAAGTTTTGTTCTTTCGCTCTTCACAATAAATCTTGCTGCTGCTCACTCTTTGGGTCTGCACTACCTTTATGAGCTGTAACACTCACCATGAGGATCTGTGGCTTTATTCCTAAAGTCAGCGAGACCACGAACTCACCAACAGGAGCAAACAACTCCAGACGAGCCACCTTTAAGAATTGTAACACTCACTGCGGAGGTCTGCAGCTTCACTCCTGAAGTCAGCGAGACCACGAACCCACCAGAAGGAAGAAACTCCAGATACATCTGAACATCTGAAGGAACAAACTCCGTACACACCATCTTTAACAACTAACACTCAACGCGAGAGTCTGCGGCTTCATTCTTGAAGTTAGCGAGACCAAGAACCCACTGGAAGAAACTAATTCTGGGCATAATTCTAAAGAAAAAATACTAAACTGTTAATGTGGATGTTTTGTGTATAGGATATATTTAATATGTTCTGTTTCTATTTCAACTTTCAGTGATTGCTTTCATTTTTAAACTAAGAGATTTACATGTAAGGAAGATAGCAATTAAGAAGTTATATTATCATAAACACTGTAAAAAAAATAAACGTTTAAAAATCTTTAATTATAGCCTGTTATAAACTGTTTACCGCTCAGCCAATAATGTTGTATTAAATAAGACATTATTGAAACGTATGTTTATTTTCTCTAGGTAAAAGGGCTGCTGCTTACCAAACCAACTTGACACGTTCTGATTTGAAGATATAAGTAAAGCATCAACAGCCCTGAATTGGCAAAAATCTATGTCCTAGGTGAGTTTTAAGAGTCAGTTACTCCTTAATCTCCTAGAGGTTTCACGTCAAGCAACTCTCCTCTCACCCCTGTTGTTTACATTAAGTTTGTGCTTTTAACTGCTCTCTATTTCTGGCCATGATTAATGACATTCTTAAACATTTCTCTTTTTCATTTTGCCACCATAAAAAGTAAATGTTTCTCTGTGTTCCAATTCCTTTTCCCATCTTTTAGCTTTCCCCAAAACTATACTAAAAGTATTATTTCTAGACCTCCCTTTCTGCCATCTCTTTCAGACTGACTACTCTTTAGGATGGCTTGTCCTGCAAAAATACTGATTTTTTTAAGAACGTCACATCGTGAATCACTTCCTCAGCTTGGTTTATAGCAGCCTGAAGAAAAATAGTAATTCTCTAATTCCTCACCCCTAAGTCTCACTGTTTTAGTGCGTGTGGGCTGCTGTAACAAAATACCTTAGATTGGGTCATTTATAAAAAACAGAAATGTATTCCTCACAGTTCTGCAGGCTGGGAAGTATAAGGTCAAGGTGCCAGCAGATGTGGTGTTTGGTGAGGGCAATCTGCTGTGTACAGAACCTTCTATATGTCTTCACATGGTGGAAAAAACAAGCATGCTCCATCAGGCCTTTTTGATGAGTATGCTAATCCCATTCATAAGGGTGGAGTTCTCAACACCCAATCACCTCCAAAAAGTTGCACCTGTTAATATAATCACCTTGTAGGTTAGGCTTCAATATATAAATGTTGAGGGGAAACAAATATTCAGGCCACAGCATTTTGCTCTTGGCCTCTCAAAAGTCATGTCCTTCTCATCTATAAAATATATTAATTCCATCCCAATATCCCCAAATATTTAACTTGTCCCAGCATCAACTCAACAGTCTAAAATCCAGAGTCTTATCCAAACATCATCCAAATCAGATATTGGTGAGACTCAAGGTATAATATATATCCTGAGGCAAATTGCTTTCCAGCTGTGAATCCATGAAATCCAACAAGTTATTTGCTTTCAACATACAATGGTGGAACAGACATAAGATAAACATTCTCATTTTAAAAGGGAAAAATAGAAAAGAAGAAAGGAGTAACTGGTCCTAAATAAGTTCAAACCCCAACAAGCAAAGAACATTAAATCTTAAAGCTCGAGAAAAATATTTTTTGACTCAGTGTTCTGCCATTTGGACACACTGGGATGAGATTTGGTCCCCAAGGCTTCGAGCAACTGACAGTGCAGCTCTTGTGGGTTAGATTACATGACTGTGGCTCTCTGTTACACACTGTTGACTCTACTGGTCTGGGTCTTAGGGTGGCCTCACCAAGCTCCACTGGGTATTGCTCTAGTTAGGGCCATCATGGCCCCACACTGAGTGATCTAGTGAATATTGCCCTTTAGAAGGCCTCTTCAAAAGGCAAAATTGACAAATATAATCTAATTGAACTAAAGAGCTTCTGCACAGCAAAAGAAACCACCATCAGCGTCAACAGGCAACCTATAGAGTGGGAGAAAATGTTGGCAATCTATCCATCTGACAAAGGGCTAATATCCAGAATCTACAAAGAACTTAAACAAATTTACAAGAAAAAAACAACCACTTCCAAAAGTGGGTAAAGTATGTGAACAGACACATCTCAAAAGAAGACATTTATGCAGCCAACAAACATATTTTAAAAAGCCATCACTGGTCATTAGCGAAGTACAAATCAGAACCACAATGAGATACCATCTCACAGTAGTTGGAATGGCAATCAGTAAAAAGTCAGGAAACAACAGATGCTGGAGAGGATGTGGAGAAATAGGAACGCTTTTACACTGTTGGTGGGAGTGTAAATTAGTTCAAGCATTGTGGAAGACAGTGTGGCGATTCCTCAAGGATATAGAACCAGAAATACCATTTGACCCAGTAATCCCAGTACTGGGTATATACCCAAAGGGTTATAAATCATTCTATTATAAAGACATGTGCACATGTATGTTTACTGCAGCACTGTTCACAATAGCAAAGACTTGGAACCAACCTTAATGCCCATCAATGATAGACTGGATAAAGAAAATGTGGCATATGTACATCATGGAATACTATGCAGCCATAAAAAAGGATGAGTTTATGTCCTTTTGCAGGGACACGATTGAAGCTGGAAACTATCATTCTCAGCAAACTAACACAGGAACAGAAAACCAAACACTGCATGTTCTCACTCATAAGTGGTGTTGAACAATGAGAACACATGGACAGAGGGAGGGGAACATCACACACCGGGTTAGGGGAGGGATAGCAGCATTAGGAGAAATACCGAATGTAGATGGCAGGTTGATGAGTGCAGCAAACCACCATGGTACATGTATACCTATGTAACAAACCTCCACTTTCTGCACAAGTACCCCAGAACTTAAACTATAGTTAAAATAATTAAATGCACAAAGAAAAAAAAAAGGCGGCCTCTTGGTGATGGCCATGCTCACAGTAGGTGAGAATTGATCTTCCTTACTCTATTAGTCCATTCTAATGCTGCTATAAAGACTGTCTGAGACTGGGCAATTTATAAAGGAAAGAGGTTTAATTAACTCACAGTTCTGCAGGCTGGAGAGGCTTCAGGAAACTTACAATTCTGGCAGAAGGGGAAGCAAACACATCCTTCTTCACATGATGGCAGGAAGGAGAATTGCTGAGAAAAGAGGGAAAATTTCTTATAAAACCATCAAATCTCATGAGAATTCACTCACTAACATAAGAACAACAACACAGAGGTAACCGCTCCCATGATTTAGTTACTTCCCATCAGGTCCCTCCCACAACCTGTGGGGATGGTGGGAACTATAATTGAAGATGAGATTTGGGTGGGGACACAGCCAAACCATATCACATACTCAGCCTATGATTCAAATGCCAATCTCTTCTAGAAACACCTTCGCAGACATACCCAGAAATAATTATTTGCCAACAATCTGAGTATCCCTTAACCCAGTTGATACCTAAAATTAACCATCACACTCCCCCCATACCCAGTACATCAAACTTCATAGAGACTGCATTGGAAATCAGATATTAGCACCCAAACTGGGTCGTAAGAGGGTTGGAAACTTACAGCTAAAATAAGAAAAGAGACATTTTCTAATTATAACAGTTTCTTAGACTTTGACACCACTTGTGGCTGCACTAAAACCAAAGAATTATCATTACTTGTCCTTAAAGAGACTTTTATAATTTAAATATAAATCTTGAAGTGAACTTTAGAAATATGCCTTAGACTTTTAGCAAAGAAATCCAGCTAGTCATCAGTAATGGATAATTTGTATCATCTGTCAGAATGTTTGCATTGTCCTTAATATCTTAGTTGATTTATTTGTATATCATCCTTTTGTCGCACTATTTTATTTTGATATATTGGACATCTTAAACTGCACAGTTTGAAGTATTGTTTCTTTTGACAATGACTTTCTGAGGGAGATAGATCTATATATTAAAACGTGGGAAAGGAAATGTCTGAGAGAAAATATGCCAGAATAGGTGACTCACGTTTAGACAGAGAAAAGTGTGAGTCAAGAGGTTAGGTAAATTTTATTAAGTAACTTAAAACTAGGAAATGAAGGTATAGCAATATAAAGCATAGCATTGTTCAACATTTAAATATGGAAAAAAAGATGTGTTCCAAAATACCTTTTAAAGACAATAGGATGGGCGGCCAAAATACAAGGAGAATTGAAAACAGACAATGCGGTTTTCATGCAATTTCCTTGTCTTTTATCATTGATGATCACAGGAAAAGGTCGTTTTAGAGAACTTCTGGACTTACTATTAACTTTCTGTGAAAGACATCACTTATACCTTTGATTTAATGCTGCTTGAATAAGATCACATTGCACCTGAAAAGTTACTATAAGCAAAAATGGTGCATTTTTTGAATAGCAAATACTGTTTTTTATGAGATAATAAGAATTCTATAGACTTTCTTACCTCATCAGATGTCTGCTGTTGGCTCTGCTTGCCAGACGTTTAGAGTTTACAGTGTTTAAATTTAGAAATGAGATTAGCCCTTAAGTTGGTAAAAATGTGTTCCTCCCTAACTTGAATTTTGCAATTTCTATTTTAACAGCTTTAGTGCTTAGTTTTTTAGTTGTAATTTTTCTTGTGTCATATGAGGAAAGATGTGAATCACAAATAATTAAATATTGATGTATTACTTTTTTAGGCTGCAAGAATCAGACTCACATAAAAGTTGTTTCAGTTGATAAGGATTTATTATCAGAGCATAACAAAAAGGAAAACATGGCTTTGACTGCCTCAAGTTGAAACTTGAAGGAAGTTCAGGAATATCATTTGGATACAAAGCAGTTCTCAAGTTGCAGCAGTATCCTCTGAGGCCACTGGATGATCTGGCCATCCTTTTGTTTCCTCAGCAGGCAGACCACATTGCTTCCTGCTCCAGCAACCTTACTTCTGCTGTTATGGTGACTCAGAAGTCCTGTCTGCTTCCCACTGTAACTGTTCCTTCTGATACAGTAAATCTCTCTCTCCATCTCTGTCTCTGGTTCTGTGCAGCTTTCTCTTTGGCATGGCTGCTGCTCAACATCTGTTGCTGGTGTATCTGCCAGCTTTGGGCTCCCTCGTTTACTTGTGTCCCATTCTCTGTAATCACCTCACACAGGCAAGAAGGATCTGAGTGTGTTCCAGTCAGGAGCCAAGATGGTACCGTGCTATCAAGCAGAACTCTTCCGTGGCAGCGCCTAGGCCATTGTTATGCCTGTAAACAATGGCCCTACAATTTTCTCTGATTTGCTCTTTTGTGGCCAGGGTGGTGGTGGTGTGCACTAAAAGATTATTGACATCTGAGAGCCCTTCAGTCTTCACTATTCTTAGAATGTCAGAAAATTCAGAATTGTGTATCATCTTCAATTCCCAATAACTATATTGACACTTGACGTAAGGAGAAAAATAAATGGTGTTTTCATAGTTTATTTTAAAAGAGCTGGATACATTATTTTGTATCATAATTCCTACACTGTAGTATATTTTATTTATTTTATATATTTTATATCAAGTTGCGTTTTCATTTTTTAATGTTTTANTAATTCTGAGAGGTGAAGCCAGCTGGGCTTCTGGGTCAGGTGCAGACTTGGAGAACTTTTCTGTCTAGCTAGCGTATTATAAATGCACCAATCAGTGCTCTGTGTCTAGCTAAAGGTTTGTAAATGCACCAATCAGCACTCTGTAAAAATGCACCAATCAGCGCTCTGTGTCTAGCTAAAGGTTTGTAAACACACCAATCAGCACTCTGTGAAAACATACCAGTCTACGCTCCGTATCTAGCTACAGGATTGTAAATGCACCAATCAGCACTCTGTAAAACACACCAATCAGCACTCTGTGTCTTGCTAAATGATTGTAAATACACCAATCAGCACTCTGTAAAATGGACCAATCAGCACTCTGTAAAATGGGCCAATCAGCACTCTGTAAGATGGAGCAATCAGCAGGATGTGGGCTGGGCCAAATGAAGGAATAAAAGCTGGCCACTGGAGCCAGCAGCAGCAACCTGCTTGCATTCCCTTCCATGCTGTGGAAGTTTTGTTCTTTCGCTCTTCACAATAAATCTTGCTGCTGCTCACTCTTTGGGTCTGCACTACCTTTATGAGCTGTAACACTCACCATGAGGATCTGTGGCTTTATTCCTAAAGTCAGCGAGACCACGAACTCACCAACAGGAGCAAACAACTCCAGACGAGCCACCTTTAAGAATTGTAACACTCACTGCGGAGGTCTGCAGCTTCACTCCTGAAGTCAGCGAGACCACGAACCCACCAGAAGGAAGAAACTCCAGATACATCTGAACATCTGAAGGAACAAACTCCGTACACACCATCTTTAACAACTAACACTCAACGCGAGAGTCTGCGGCTTCATTCTTGAAGTTAGCGAGACCAAGAACCCACTGGAAGAAACTAATTCTGGGCATAATTCTAAAGAAAAAATACTAAACTGTTAATGTGGATGTTTTGTGTATAGGATATATTTAATATGTTCTGTTTCTATTTCAACTTTCAGTGATTGCTTTCATTTTAAACTAAGAGATTTACATGTAAGGAAGATAGCAATTAAGAAGTTATATTATCATAAACACTGTAAAAAAAATAAACGTTTAAAATCTTTAATTATAGCCTGTTATAAACTGTTTACCGCTCAGCCAATAATGTTGTATTAAATAAGACATTATTGAAACGTATGTTTATTTTCTCTAGGTAAAAGGGCTGCTGCTTACCAAACCAACTTGACACGTTCTGATTTGAAGATATAAGTAAAGCATCAACAGCCCTGAATTGGCAAAATCTATGTCCTAGGTGAGTTTTAAGAGTCAGTTACTCCTTAATCTCCTAGAGGTTTCACGTCAAGCAACTCTCCTCTCACCCCTGTTGTTTACATTAAGTTTGTGCTTTTAACTGCTCTCTATTTCTGGCCATGATTAATGACATTCTTAAACATTTCTCTTTTCATTTTGCCACCATAAAAGTAAATGTTTCTCTGTGTTCCAATTCCTTTTCCCATCTTTTAGCTTTCCCCAAAACTATACTAAAAGTATTATTTCTAGACCTCCCTTTCTGCCATCTCTTTCAGACTGACTACTCTTTAGGATGGCTTGTCCTGCAAAATACTGATTTTTTTAAGAACGTCACATCGTGAATCACTTCCTCAGCTTGGTTTATAGCAGCCTGAAGAAAATAGTAATTCTCTAATTCCTCACCCCTAAGTCTCACTGTTTTAGTGCGTGTGGGCTGCTGTAACAAAATACCTTAGATTGGGTCATTTATAAAAAACAGAAATGTATTCCTCACAGTTCTGCAGGCTGGGAAGTATAAGGTCAAGGTGCCAGCAGATGTGGTGTTTGGTGAGGGCAATCTGCTGTGTACAGAACCTTCTATATGTCTTCACATGGTGGAAAAAACAAGCATGCTCCATCAGGCCTTTTGATGAGTATGCTAATCCCATTCATAAGGGTGGAGTTCTCAACACCCAATCACCTCCAAAAGTTGCACCTGTTAATATAATCACCTTGTAGGTTAGGCTTCAATATATAAATGTTGAGGGGAAACAAATATTCAGGCCACAGCATTTTGCTCTTGGCCTCTCAAAAGTCATGTCCTTCTCATCTATAAAATATATTAATTCCATCCCAATATCCCCAAATATTTAACTTGTCCCAGCATCAACTCAACAGTCTAAAATCCAGAGTCTTATCCAAACATCATCCAAATCAGATATTGGTGAGACTCAAGGTATAATATATATCCTGAGGCAAATTGCTTTCCAGCTGTGAATCCATGAAATCCAACAAGTTATTTGCTTTCAACATACAATGGTGGAACAGACATAAGATAAACATTCTCATTTTAAAAGGGAAAATAGAAAAGAAGAAAGGAGTAACTGGTCCTAAATAAGTTCAAACCCCAACAAGCAAAGAACATTAAATCTTAAAGCTCGAGAAAATATTTTTTGACTCAGTGTTCTGCCATTTGGACACACTGGGATGAGATTTGGTCCCCAAGGCTTCGAGCAACTGACAGTGCAGCTCTTGTGGGTTAGATTACATGACTGTGGCTCTCTGTTACACACTGTTGACTCTACTGGTCTGGGTCTTAGGGTGGCCTCACCAAGCTCCACTGGGTATTGCTCTAGTTAGGGCCATCATGGCCCCACACTGAGTGATCTAGTGAATATTGCCCTTTAGAAGGCCTCTTCAAAAGGCAAAATTGACAAATATAATCTAATTGAACTAAAGAGCTTCTGCACAGCAAAAGAAACCACCATCAGCGTCAACAGGCAACCTATAGAGTGGGAGAAAATGTTGGCAATCTATCCATCTGACAAAGGGCTAATATCCAGAATCTACAAAGAACTTAAACAAATTTACAAGAAAAAAACAACCACTTCCAAAAGTGGGTAAAGTATGTGAACAGACACATCTCAAAAGAAGACATTTATGCAGCCAACAAACATATTTTAAAAGCCATCACTGGTCATTAGCGAAGTACAAATCAGAACCACAATGAGATACCATCTCACAGTAGTTGGAATGGCAATCAGTAAAAGTCAGGAAACAACAGATGCTGGAGAGGATGTGGAGAAATAGGAACGCTTTTACACTGTTGGTGGGAGTGTAAATTAGTTCAAGCATTGTGGAAGACAGTGTGGCGATTCCTCAAGGATATAGAACCAGAAATACCATTTGACCCAGTAATCCCAGTACTGGGTATATACCCAAAGGGTTATAAATCATTCTATTATAAAGACATGTGCACATGTATGTTTACTGCAGCACTGTTCACAATAGCAAAGACTTGGAACCAACCTTAATGCCCATCAATGATAGACTGGATAAAGAAAATGTGGCATATGTACATCATGGAATACTATGCAGCCATAAAAAAGGATGAGTTTATGTCCTTTTGCAGGGACACGATTGAAGCTGGAAACTATCATTCTCAGCAAACTAACACAGGAACAGAAAACCAAACACTGCATGTTCTCACTCATAAGTGGTGTTGAACAATGAGAACACATGGACAGAGGGAGGGGAACATCACACACCGGGTTAGGGGAGGGATAGCAGCATTAGGAGAAATACCGAATGTAGATGGCAGGTTGATGAGTGCAGCAAACCACCATGGTACATGTATACCTATGTAACAAACCTCCACTTTCTGCACAAGTACCCCAGAACTTAAACTATAGTTAAAAATAATTAAATGCACAAAGAAAAAAAAAAGGCGGCCTCTTGGTGATGGCCATGCTCACAGTAGGTGAGAATTGATCTTCCTTACTCTATTAGTCCATTCTAATGCTGCTATAAAGACTGTCTGAGACTGGGCAATTTATAAAGGAAAGAGGTTTAATTAACTCACAGTTCTGCAGGCTGGAGAGGCTTCAGGAAACTTACAATTCTGGCAGAAGGGGAAGCAAACACATCCTTCTTCACATGATGGCAGGAAGGAGAATTGCTGAGAAAAGAGGGAAAATTTCTTATAAAACCATCAAATCTCATGAGAATTCACTCACTAACATAAGAACAACAACACAGAGGTAACCGCTCCCATGATTTAGTTACTTCCCATCAGGTCCCTCCCACAACCTGTGGGGATGGTGGGAACTATAATTGAAGATGAGATTTGGGTGGGGACACAGCCAAACCATATCACATACTCAGCCTATGATTCAAATGCCAATCTCTTCTAGAAACACCTTCGCAGACATACCCAGAAATAATTATTTGCCAACAATCTGAGTATCCCTTAACCCAGTTGATACCTAAAATTAACCATCACACTCCCCCCATACCCAGTACATCAAACTTCATAGAGACTGCATTGGAAATCAGATATTAGCACCCAAACTGGGTCGTAAGAGGGTTGGAAACTTACAGCTAAAATAAGAAAAAGAGACATTTTCTAATTATAACAGTTTCTTAGACTTTGACACCACTTGTGGCTGCACTAAAAACCAAAGAATTATCATTACTTGTCCTTAAAGAGACTTTTTATAATTTAAATATAAATCTTGAAGTGAACTTTAGAAATATGCCTTAGACTTTTAGCAAAGAAATCCAGCTAGTCATCAGTAATGGATAATTTGTATCATCTGTCAGAATGTTTGCATTGTCCTTAATATCTTAGTTGATTTATTTGTATATCATCCTTTTTGTCGCACTATTTTATTTTTGATATATTGGACATCTTAAACTGCACAGTTTGAAGTATTGTTTCTTTTTGACAATGACTTTCTGAGGGAGATAGATCTATATATTAAAACGTGGGAAAGGAAATGTCTGAGAGAAAATATGCCAGAATAGGTGACTCACGTTTAGACAGAGAAAAGTGTGAGTCAAGAGGTTAGGTAAATTTTATTAAGTAACTTAAAACTAGGAAATGAAGGTATAGCAATATAAAGCATAGCATTGTTCAACATTTAAATATGGAAAAAAAGATGTGTTCCAAAATACCTTTTAAAGACAATAGGATGGGCGGCCAAAATACAAGGAGAATTGAAAACAGACAATGCGGTTTTCATGCAATTTCCTTGTCTTTTATCATTGATGATCACAGGAAAAGGTCGTTTTAGAGAACTTCTGGACTTACTATTAACTTTCTGTGAAAGACATCACTTATACCTTTGATTTAATGCTGCTTGAATAAGATCACATTGCACCTGAA
>NW_016804598.1:684720-714688 GCF_001698545.2 Rhinopithecus bieti
TAAATATACAAATATATATTAACTTATATACAATATACATGTACTTCATATATAAAAATATAGAAGTAAATATATAATTAAGTAAATATATTTATAATAATTTCCTTAATTATTCAAATTTTTATTTCTCTGAAGGAGAGGACAAATCTTGCCATTACATCATACTCTATTATAGGGGTGGAACTCATGTGCTATGAAAGTATTGTGTAATTGGTGTTTGCCAAAAGTGTATTCAAGCATCTTTTGTGAATGTTCAGTTTTCTCTGAAGGAAAATCTCCTATAAAATGTATCGTACACTAATACACTTTACAATATTGTAAAAAATGACGTTTCTCCAAAATCTGTTTATAAATGCTACTATCCAAAGAGCCCAAATGTACATTTAAAAAGAAATGACACTTGGAGAAACAAACGTGTGTATGTTTATGTGAGTGTGTGTCATAACCCTCTCTATCACCATCATTTTTCAGTGTGTCCAAATAAATTTTCCAGAATTAAACCAAGACGCCTTTTTAAGACAAACTTTTCTGAGCTTTTCTTCTCTAACCTATACCTACCATTTTCTCTCACCATTTCAGGCACTACCTTCTGGACTATCAGGGATTTTCTTCTTTGCTATAAGTCATTTATTATCATAGTTATGGTCATATAACCCCAAGTTTCAGATTCGTTTCTAATACAGATTCTTCAATCTGTTGTGTCCCTTATTAGAGATCACTTAAAGATCTCAAGTTGCTCAGTGTCATATCCATATTGCTTATTCCTTAACTTTTGTCTTTACTATAAATCAATAAGGTTACTAGCCTTTTCATTACCAGCAGTCAAAAATTGTAGTTTCTTCCTTGCCCTCCTTTGCCTGTTTCCAGATTTTAAACAGCAACTTTAAGATCCCTGTTTATCTGGAACTGTGTGCTAATGCATGCTGACTCGCTCCCTATTTAAATCAGAGTTTGGAAAACTGTCCTAAGATCTATCCTTTCCTGATCTTATCTACTGAGCAGTACTTCTGAATATGCATTACCTGCTTACAGAATAGAATTCCCTGTCAAATAGTATTCTGTTTCATCATTTCTATCCTTCCCTGAAATGCTACATACTAGTTTATATTCTTTTCTGGTCTCTTTTACCTTCTCTTTAGATTTCTTCCTTTTTGTTAGCTGAGATTATTCCATATAGAACCTGTGTCACTTCAACATTACTTGAGCTTTGGTAGGTGCCCTCTATTTTAACAGGTATTGTTGGCAGTCTACACACAAAATATTCAGTCACTTTTCTTGATAATAACTAGCATAGTTCCTTAGATCCATAGATCAATGGGTGTTCATATCTCTATCACAATCATAAATTTAAATTAGTCAAAATCAAATCATTCTCACTGCTTTGGCAAATGATGAATTTGGAATAATTTGTGGACACATTTTCAGTCAAATAAATGTGTGGAGATAGAGGTTTGGGGTGCAATGTGTGGTTACCTAACACTTACAAAATAGACAAAAATAAGTTACATTGTCTTTTTTCTGGATGTGGTCACAGTTGATTGTAATATCTAAAATTACAATCTTTGTCTACTGACCATTAGAAGGATAACCAAAGATGGATACCAACTAAGTGAGAAGGAAGATGGGAAAGGAAGGTATAACCTGGGGAGGAAGAAGCTGAAACTAAACGTAAATAAAAAATAGATACATGATTTTAAAGACACACTCTAGTAATCAAAAACCCTAGACAAATTATTTATGAAAAGAAACGTTATGGAATATCTCAGGGTTTCTAATTATTTTATCTGCTATTTAGAAACAATATTCAGCATTAATACATGCATTAAAACTGAGATCGGTTGACCTTAGTTCTTTTCCATTTTAACATCTAAAATGTACTGCTACTCCCTGATTCTAAAATTATACTATACTGTTTTATGGAAAAAAACCTCTAAAATTATTTATGTAATAACCAGCTGTGGAATTTTCCTGCACATTTTAGATTTAACAGAAGCCCCTTTATACAAAATAATTGGGTATAATTCTTGCCTGGTTAATCAATACTATTTATCAAGGTGAGAATTATAAAATGTCACATAAATATGTAATATTTTAATTGAACATAAAGAGCAATTTGACAATCACTTAATACAGGGCTCTAATGTTTCCTTTTTCTCTAATTATGATAATCTGCACTATTAAATATACTGTGTACAATATTCAGTTTCAATTTCCTTCATTATCAATAAGAATGTAATGTTATCCTCCTAAATATTACATTCTCACCTATCCCAATTTTGACTTGGTTCATAGCTAATAAACTAATTTGTTGATACTGTTCTTAAAACTACTTGCTTTATCAATCTCCAATTGGACTCTTGTTTAGTTTAGTTTTGTTTTTATAGTGAGTTGTGACAGTGATAAAGTTTTATAGTGATAGTAATAACAGTGAGTTGTCAATATGTCACGGGCTTTAGTCTGTATGTTTTCAGGGGCAAGTGTGGTATGGCAATTATTCTGGTGAGTTTATTAAATAGATACTAGTTAAGAAGATTTACTGTAGTTTTTATTTTATGTATATCTTATATAAACAAAATACAAATGAATAATGGATTATCTAGAGTTCTTAAAAGTAACTTACCATTAAAGATATTTAAATACTATTTTTCTAATGGTTAAATATTACCTATGTTTTCTTCCAAATTTATGCAGAAATAATTTGGGGTTTGTTGGCTAAAAGAGCACACTTTTGTTTACGCAGAATATACTAAAGATACAATTTTGATTTACAAACATCACCTGAATATTATAAAATTATGACATGAGAGTTCAATATAAAAACTGCAAACATTCCAATGCTACCATTATTAGATGGGATTAAAGTTGTTATTGTGAGTTACTTGTTTGTCTTATATTTATACATTTGCAGATTTCTTATGTTTTTCCTTCTCTTTCCTTCCTCTTTCTCTTTCTTTAATGCCAATTTATAGAATGCAATGTTCAGTTCATTATTTTGATTTTTGCCTGCTGTTACAAGATTAATTCCAAAAAATTATAAAGTACATATTCTAGGGACCAGAATATGGGTAATGAAAAATAAAATTAAATAAAACTGTTGGATGCTTTATTCTTTCTTTAGGCTGCTATATTCCAGAACTTTCCAAGTATTGACACACATAATTATTTCATTTAATTTTAACTTCATATTTTTTCAAAAGTAGCCTATGGCTATGAAGTATTTTACTATGTGCTAGATACAGTTCCAAGGAGCTTAAATATATTAAAAATTTAATAGTTTCAACATTGACATGTCATTTAGGTATTATATCTTTATTTTACAGATAGGCAAATTTAGGCAAAGAGGGGTTGACCTACTTGGTCAAGCAGCAAAAAAAAAGGTGGAGTCATGGCTCATTCTCAGCTAGTCTGTCTTTAGAATCTGTACTGACTCACTACGCTAAGTATTAAAAATACATATGAAAATAAAATGAATCAATATAATTTTGATATTTGGCAAATTAAAATAGTTTTGAAGCTTAAATCCATTTTTATATTTGCATGCATGGGTGAAGAAAATATCAATATTTTCAAATTTTCTTCCTCCCTCTTCCATTGTCTCCCTGAAGCTGCTATGCAAAAGAATTCATGGGATGAGAAAAGAATTATAAAAAATAATGGTAAGTTACTGTTACAATCTTGAAATTTCAGAAAATGTAAGAGAAAAAGAAAGCCTTAAAAACCCATGTTGTTTTACTTAGAAATTGTACTGAATGAACAGAATCTATCAGAACAGGAATTCAAAAAATACTCCTAAACGAAGAAAAACAACCAAAAATATTCAATAGTCTCAGAGTAGGCCTACATTTTTGGCAACTATAAAATCGTCAAACTCTAGTTGAGTAAATACAGCACACTCTCAGATATGACGTGCTGATTACAACATTTAAATGTTTATGGCTAGCTTCACAAAAAACTTAGTTATGTGTTTGTCTTCTCAGCAGAAGAATTATTTGGAAAATTGCATTTAAAATTTATCAGCAATATATTATTGAACACTATTAATCATGTAAATTTCAGTTATCCTGAATTTTAGTAATAAAAATCTTCCATTGATTAGAAATTTGCTATATCTCTTAAGAGTAACAAAAATAAAGCAAGACAATAACCTCATAGTAGTAGAGTTTTAGCTTAAAACTGAAATTCAACAAGATTATGTTGTTAGTGAACAAAGACATAAAATTCATAAGCCCTCTGTGATTGCCCTGGTATTACTACTTGGGAGTGGCTTTTTTTACAATTTGCACTTACAGATTCCTCAATTCCATAATGTGTGGATAATTCATTACGAGAGAAATTATTTCCCAACTTTTTAAATGTGTAAAAATATTTAAACATATGTTCATAGAGCTTATTATATTAAAAAACAGCTACCTTTGTTCTAAATGTTCTAATTAAATGAAAATACAGAAATGTGAATTCCATAGTAGGATTTTCACTGATTATCTATTGTCAATAAATATCATATTTGATAAAACTTTGTAAATTTGTCAATATTTCAGCAACTGAATGTATTATTATCAATATAATTTAAACATACAAATCAATTATGAAACACCAACTTCCTACTCTTTGTTAATCAGTATTTGGCTTAATCCTTGATGTTAAATATATTTTCATTATAAGAAATATTTCAATTTAATTCATGTAATTATTTAATTATATTGACAAGGCATAAGGCCAATCAGCACTTTGATAATCACTCTACTTAACAATTACATATTCAATTTATTGTTTGTGTCAGAAGGAAATTAGAAGCATAAGGAGAGATTTGGCAACTTCTCAATAGAGGAAGAAATGAGAATCACATATTTTCCGAATATATTGGATATTCTTCTAAGTACCAGGATATGGAGAAAACAGAATTATAGAACTACTAAAAATCTTAAATATTCATAAAAATCTGAGTATTCATTACAGGAGTTAGTCACTCCAAATTCAATCTGATTTCATCAATCACATAAATGAATGGTTAACCTTGCAATATTAACGGGATTTTGTGTTTCAGAGCAATGGAGATATTAGCAATTTTCTGTTTTTTGTGGGTTAGACTGTACTTGTGTTGTCTTTTGTTTTCATTGTCTTACTTTAAGATGAGTAGTGATAAACTAAAGCATGCTCAGAGAGAGCAACTATGTTAATGTAGGGACATGAATTTACACCACCATGTATGATGGACACACTCATATGGGAAAAAGATATTTATTTTCTATGTGGCGCCAGAATTGTTTACAAGGTAACTTGTGAGAATGACTTTCACAAGGGACATCTTACACTTTTTAAAGAAAAAAAAACAGTTCCTTATCTGTTGTTGTTGAAATGAGTTTATGCAGTAGAAACAACTATACGAAACCCAGCACTGATGTCAGCTACTAAACTCCATCACGGGCTTCCAGAGGACGTTATAGGACCTATCTCTTTGTCTGTTGGCTCAAGAAAACTAATTTGGGGAAGAAATAAACTAGGGGCATATGGATTTGAACAATAAATTCTTAATAAAAGAGCACATGAGCTTGAGGAAATAGTTTGCCTGAGCCAGCTGTTTTGTGAAAGAAAGCTGAAGTTCCGAACCAAAGCATTTAATGACTACATAAACAATAGAGCTGAAAATGTCTGTTAAGCCAAACCTTCACCCAAGAAACAGGGTGTAGAAAAAGGTATGACGCTTTCCACTACTGTTAAGCAAAGCCCTGCTCAGTCAACCATTCCATTTGCCCCTCATTGAAAACCACTGTATTAGGTCAGTTCCGATCCAATTATACTGAAGTGTTTGAGTTTAAGTTGATGCTAATTAATGAGATTGGAGAGGGGACGCAGTACTTGTCTATAAGTCAGTGGTTTCATTTTCTAAATTTTCTAAATTTTCATTTTCTAAATTCTAAATCATGTGAAACAAATTCATTAAATACATAACTTGCATCGTAGACTTTAAGAGACACATTTTAAGAATGAAATAGGTACTTGTGTCATTTTTATGCACCACTTCAAAATCCTCTGTCCTCGCCTTTTGCTTCAGCCACTGATAAAACCATTAGTTTCACATAGCCTTTGCAGACAAAACCAAATAGCACCTCTGTTAAGGCCAACACTGCCTTGAGACTTGTGATCTTGACATGTAGATATCTTGAGAACTGTTCTACACTTGATCTGATGCAACCTAGAAATGAGCCAGCAATTAATTCTGTAAGGTTATCCTTAAGAAGGTGAAAAGGAGCCAGTGATAAATGTTTTTCCCCTCCATGCTAAACAGCCTATTCTAAGATACATTTTATACAATTCCCCAGAAATTCACCAAGGATCCAGCATCGGTCATTCATTTTAGGGGTCAACTGAAATGGTGCATGCTTGTATTGACTTTCTTCTTCCCTGTTTTCTTCCCTGGAACCTTTCCCCTTTCTCCCCAAAATTTTGTCCAATATTATTTGCTTATATGAAAGTCTTTGTCTCATGCTCTGTTTCAGGGAACTAAGGCTAAGTAAGATAATATCTTTCTAACTGAGATGGTTTAGCTAGAATGGATTAAAGCAAAAAGCATCGATTACTCCCAAACTTGAGTATCAGGTTAAGTTCTGACAGTTTGTAACTTTGGTTTTTCTATGTTCATATGTGGAATAGACTCAATCATATGTGCCTTATAAATTTTATGTGTAGGAGACCTGAAAAGAAGCCAGACAGATAACATATGGTAATCAGTGTATAAAAAAGACATGGATAAGAATAAGACACCTATAACTCTGAATTTCTAAGGTATTTATGCTTAAAGAAAAAAATAATTTACCATTGAAACTTCACATACCTCATTCAGGGTTTTATGCAAACTACTTTATACTCTTAGAAATTAAGATCACAACACTGATATCCCCATTTTCAATGGTAGATCCACCTGCAGACCCTGTTTGCCTGAGTATCACAAATGGAGACTCAGTTGGAAATGCAGAAATCCCCCACCTTCTGCATTGATCTCGCTGGGAGCTGCAGACTGGAACTGTTCCTATTTGGCCATCTTGCCAGCCACCAATCATCTATATTATTATTTTTTTGTTGTTGAGACAGGGTCTCACTATGTCGCTCAGGCTGGAGTGCAATAGCAGGACCTCGGCTCACTGCAGCCTTAGCCTTCAACCCTCAGGAGATCCTCCCATCTCAACCTCTCAAGTAGCCGAGAAGATAGGCACATGCCATGGTGCCTAGCTAATTTTTGTGTTTTTTGTAGAGACAGAGCTTTGCCATGTTGCCGAGGCTGGTCTCAAACTCCTGGGCTTAAGCAGTCTACCCATTTCAGCCTCCCAAAGTAGTAGGATTACAGGTTATATTCTTATTCTTTATGCAGAACTTTTGAGACAGCTTAAAGCAAAAGTAGATTCAATTAATATACATAGAAGTAGCAAATCAGAAAAAAAGAAAAGTTACCATGTCTGAGTTTCACATTTGTCTTTGATCTTCTTAGAGGAAAGAAAAATTAAAAAGGAATCCTATCATTTATAGGTTTCATTTGATCATAAAAGAGAAAGAAGTCTAGTGTTAAGAAATACAATGCTTTTTTAACTTCAAAATACTATAAAATAAAAATGTCACCAAAATTTTACTTAGCAATCATTGAATGAAATAATATCTTCTAAAATAGCTTTACAATAATTGAAGTGATACATACTGAATTCCCATCTAGTATAATATCCCTTAACTAAGAGAATTAAACACATCTCAATCCAGGTGAAATTGTGATGAATTAAATGAATGTAGCCAAATGATCCATGCATATATTGTGATTAAATGCATATGTACAAATGAGATATATGTCACAGATTTTAGCTGCTTTGTTCAAGAGCATATTGGAAATAATTTATGTACATACTTCATATTCTCATTCTTTACAATATTTTAAATATTCTGAGTCTCTTAGGTAATCATATTCATTCCCATTCAGGTTTGGTCAGAAATAGGATATCTGGCAATTCCAGCTATTATGGAGTGTTATTTTGTGTTTTTAATAAGGGTATACACATGCTTTGGAAACCAGATGGGCAAATGACAATGCTGGCATTAGAAGCCCACCCAGGATTCTCAACTAAATGAGAAACTACTGCCAGTTGTCCAGAATAGTAGCTCCAGAGTAAAACAACAAAACAATTTTTTTCAAGGGACTCCTTTGGATCTACTCAAACAGGAAAACTTGCATGCTTCTCATAATTCTTGTATCATGAAAAACATAATTTCATCTAAGAAAATGTCAAAGGGGAGCATCCAATTCAGCAAATACATATAAATCTTACTTTCTGTAGCACACTGTACTCAGTGCTTAGAAAGCTCAGGGTTTGGAGGCAACACACAGACAGCCACAGCAACAATACAGATTGTAACGTTAGAAAATACAGAGTGGTGTGATAGCACAAACGAAAGAAGACAAATTTAATGTCTTCATTAATGTCTTAAATATTTATATGCTTTATAAGAGTGTAAGAAACACAAATAAGAAAAACAAGTATAAACAACTAAAATTATATAATATTCTATAATACTAACAATCTTTTTCAAGATATAACACATAAAGACTTTATAATATAACCATTAGAATCATTTATTCCCTTACTACCAATAAAAGGAAGACAAAGCGATATCATTTCTTCACCTCCTGCATAACTAATTCACTTCTCTGAGATAGTTGTCAAAATGTGTTTTTTGAGGAGTTCTTCCAGACTACAACACACCCTTGCACTCCTTGTCCAGCCTCATCCCATTCATCTTTCATGATTACTTTATAGCACTAATCACCTATCAGATATTATATCACACACCTGTTTATTCTCTATTATACTATCTACAAGACAAGCTCAAAAAGCAGACAGTTTGTTTCCAATGCTAGAAGAGTATCTGGCATTTATTAGTTGCTCAATAAGAATTTAGTCAATGAATAAATTAATGCACTATCTGACCTAATTTTGTCTTAGATTGCTTTTGAAAAATAAAACCAATATTCATTATATAACAAAATTTTGTCAGTAAACATATATTCCACTATGTAAAGAAATTATGTTTAGAAATAGTCATAAATTCAGAATTTAACATAGTGAACTAAGTCTATTTTGAAATAAAATCACAAATTAAGATAGAATAGACAAACATATTTTTACTTGAGTTTACTAAACTATTTTTATGAAGGCATGATTCAATAAAAGATATTGCAACTTGAAGGCCTTGAGTCTTGATAGAATAATGAGAATAAGAGATGACCAGATTTGTTAAAAGAGTTGCTTAGGCAGATAAATTTAGTTAAGAACATCCAACAGATCCTTCAATCAGTTAGGGCTCAGATGAGGCATAGCTTTGTTAGTTGCTGAGAACTATATCAGGTAAATCAGAAAATCTCCTTGTCCTTAGAGTAGGGCATTATATTAAACATAATTTTAATTTAATGTTCATTCCTCAAGCATAAACAGTATAAAATTAAATCTAATCTATGAGATAAGCTGTAATTAAAGCCTTTTCAGGGTGCCCAGATTTCTAGTCAATTCATATTTGAAAGTTATTGTGAAAAATGTTCTAAGACACAATGATATCCAAAGTGAAGATGGTGGTGGTAGAAATGGAGCCTAACCAGACATAAGTGAAAGATAATTCTGAGCAATTGGCATAGATGACCAACTTGTTGCTACTAAGAGAAAAAGCAGTTATTGTGACTTCAAGAGCTCTTTGACAACTAAATGGGTAGTGTCATGCTACCAACATAAATACAAACTCAAAATAGAATATGCAGTGGAGGTAGGTAATTAGTTTCATCTTCCTTTTACTGAGGTTAAGGCACTGTTTTCAATTGGGGGTATGTACTGGATTGACTTTAAAACTCGTGTTCAAATTTAGTAAGGAAGGAGTTCATAGAAATATACCTTCTTGGGATTTTTATTTTTCATAATGAAATACAATCATTCAAAATTACACAAGTGAAGTTGACATGGAGAGGACAAAAATTGCATGCCAAATGAAGTCCCAACTTTTGGTACCTCATTCCTGATATCCAACTTTATTTCAATGCTACTAAATACTCAAATCGACAATTCTGATAAAACTTAAGAGGACAGATCGAAGTTCTATTACTTACTATATCAAATTCCACTTACAAAAAATATTTTTAAAAATTAGTTCAATTTTTCACACATAAGATATCTGCTACACCCCAATAGTACTTAATTTTCACTACTGATTCCTATCAATGTCATGAAAAAAGTATAGTGAATAATTGAGAATTGGTCAAGACGTACCTCAAGCAGATTTGGTAAATAGATATTGATTAGAGGTCCAAATAGTAACAGGTGAAGAGGAGGAGATATAAACTCAAATGTAAACATTTTTGTAGCAAATTTATGTAGGTTTTATTGTGGGAGAAGGGAGCAGGTCTATTTCTCTGTTGAGGTCATTGTGACTGGCCTTAGGTAATTGTTTTATTTAAACTTGACATTGATTTACATGAATTCATATAGCTCTAGTATTGCAGATGTTATAACTTCTTTTGTTAGGAACCATGATTGAAAGATATAACAAGGCATTTAAAGTAATCCATGTAATTTTAATTCCCTAAAGTTTAAATATTAGTCCAAGAAATAAAAATAAAATAAATTTGCTTTACATTTTATATTTATTTTTAAAATGGAGTTTTCCTCTTGTTGTGCAGGCTGGAGTGCAATGGCACAATCTTGGCTCACTGCAACCTATGCCTCCCAGGTTCAAGTGATTCTCCTAATTCGGCCTCCCAAGTAGCTGGGATTATACAGGCATCCCCCACCACACCTGGTTAATATAAATTTGCAACAATAGAGATACATGTCATTAATCTACATTGTACACTTTAACCAAACAGAATAGCAAGATGTTCACTGCAATTGATCTGGTAAAAAAAAAAAAAATCTTTATGTTTTTATAGATATTAAATAAATGGCCAACATGATACATTTTGTGTTCAAGTGAGACTGTCTCATTCTCTGCTTATGAATACTGCTGGTGTTCTTCCCGTGTTTGCTTCAGCCAGATGCCAACATGGGGCTCTCAGGCTTTGTAGTTCTCCTATGTATGTCATTTTTCAGCCAATTGTTTCTTTAAAAAGAGTAAAACAGTAAGTTACCATTTTAAGGTCTACTTTTACATGTAAAAGATGGAAAATTCTGATAAATGTAGGTCTTTATTGAGAACGATAAACAATGACCAGGAAAATTCTATCCTTCCACACAACTATATCCATATGTGTCCCTAAACAGGTTGGCTGTAGGTTGCTTCAAAGTACTGATGATTAAAAGGGAGCTTTCACATCATGTGAAATTGTTATGATCAACTTTCTCTGTCATAAATATAATTTGTATTATACCATAAAATATCTAGATAGTATATCTGTTTGATAGTATAAACCAGCTATGAAGAATGATGTAAGATTTTTAGCTGGGCATGGTGGTGGGCTCATGTAATCCCAGCTACTCAGGAGGCTGGGGAAGGAGAACCCACCAGTTGAACCTGGGAGGTGGAGGTTGCTGTGAGCGAAGATCGCACTGCTGCACTCCAGCCTGGGGGACAAAGCGAGACTCTAGCTCCAAAAAAAAAAAAAGTAAGATTTTATTAGAGAACAACTCTTTCCTTGGATTGACACAGAAGATTAATTCTTTCATACTTTGGTAAAGTTTTTCTATAATTTGAAAATACATAACTAAACCACAAATCTTTCTATGACACTATGACACCTATAAAAATATTTTTTCAACATTAAGATGTCTTTTTTTTGGGGGAAAAAGTTTGAGAAATGTCAGCTATTTTAGAGAATACTGAGAATAACATTATCTTTTTATTCCTCAATTATGACAAAACCTAGAAGATTATTCAAAGTTTATAACATAAACACAAATATGTCATTATATTGGAAGAAACTGGCTCTGAAAAAAATTTTTTTGCCTTGATTCTTCCATAGTTTTAGAAATCAAGTTACTAAGGGAAAAAAATCAATAGGTTAAGATGATTCTTTTAATTAAATAGCCATGAATAAATGAAAAAATATATATTTGTTTTCAATAAGGAGTAAAAATATTTAATCTAGAATATATGTGAATAACAAATTCATAGAATTAAACACTAATAGAAATAGCCAATTATACACATTCCCTTTAAATTTTCGAGATCTGAGATCCAGAATGATTTTTTGTTGTTGTTTTTGAAATGTATCACAAAGTTTATTAGAACAGGATTGGTAATTATATTGTCTCACTCAAATTATGATGAAATATCTACCATCAAATTTATCACATGTAATAATGCCAAAAAGTGTAGGGATCCATAATCTTAGAAAATGTAACCTTCTATCATTTTCTTCTGGAAAATAACCGTGGGACCTCATCTTCTGTGGCTTCTGCCAGTGAAACATACTTTCAGAATGGTTTTGTGAGGACTGTTGATAGTTAATCCCATTAGCAAAAAAAATAAATAAATAAACAACAACAAAAAAATCATTGCTTCAACATTCCCATGAGCTTTTTTGTTATTGTTCTTGCATATTTGAATGTGTTTTGGTTTTGGAGTGTGTCTACATTATTATGGAATTGGGAAATTTACTTGGACAAGATGAAGAACAATGCTAATCAGTTTAGTAATTACAGAAGGAAATAAAAAACAAGAAGAGATGAGTCAATATGTAGTTACAGATTTGTGTTTATAAGAAATAAATCACTAAAAGGTACAAATACACTTTATTAATATTTTAAATAGAGTATATCTTCATGTTTGGGATAAGCTTGGGTTTTGTAGATCATTAGGTCAATTTTCTGTCTTAAGCACAAGTTAACAAAGTATACATTCAGAGTAAAAAGACATTCTTCTTCCTCCCCTTCACTGGAATATCCAGGTTTCAACATTCAGGTGGATCACGTCCAGGCGCGGTGGCTCACACCTGTAATCCCAGCACTTTGGGAGGCCGAGGCGGGCGGATCACAAGGTCAGGAGATCGAGACCATCCTGGCTAACATGGTGAAACCCCGTCTCTTTCTACTAAAAATACAAAAAGATTAGCCAGGCATGGTGGTGGGTACCTACAGTCCCAGCTACTCGGGAAGTCGAGTCAAGAGAATGGCATGAACCCAGGAGGCAGAGCTTGCAGTAAGCCGAGATTGCCCCACTGTACTCCAGCCTGGGTGACACAGGGAGACTCTGTCTCAAAAAAAAAAAAAAATTCAGGAGGATGACTATCTGTAGCCAGGCATGCTGCCCTGTGGGGTTTGCAGCCTTCACAAATGCTTTATGGGAGAAAAGGATATGAAAATAGTTTGCTTTCATTTGCTCATCTCTATACATTTCTCTTAGACTATAATATCTCCTCAAATATTTATCCACCTTTTCAGATTTGTAACTGTAAATATGAAACCACTTTTGCAGAACTGTAACAGAAAATTATGACAGTGAAAGAGATATGCCCTAACCAACTCCATCTTGTTTAACTTCTGAGCTGTCCTTGCCCATTCAAAGGCCAAACTAACTTTGGATGAAACTTAGTTTATAGTTTAACTTTGAAACCAAGACAATGACAGCCGTTTCTCAAAAAATAAGAATGAACAAACAAACAAACAAAAAAACCTTCTTCTCGCCTGAGGACTAAACTGCCTTTGTAGGACTAACAAATTAGACACAATATTAGAAATTACGGTTTAGGAGTCATGTAACTGGAGGCTACATGATTCTGACCTTTCCCAAATTGTTCCTGAGGATAAGGTCAATATTGTAAAACCTAAGGTCAGCACTTGAGATACGTTGAAGACCCTGCACTTGATGGGTTAGCTGGCACCACCCAGATCAATAAACTGGTTTGCCTTGTGGCCCCAACCCGGGAGCTGGCTCAGTGCAAAAGGACCACTTTGACTCGCTATGATTTCATTTCCAACCCAACCAACAAGCACTCCTGACTCACTGCCCCCCCCCCCATCAAATAATGCTTAAAAACCCTAGTCCTTGAGTTTTCAGAGACTGATTTGAATAATAACAAAACTCCAGTCTCCCATACAGTCTCCAGTCTCTGCTTTCTGTGAATTAACCTATTTCTCTATTGCAATTCTCGTCTTGATAAATCAGCTCTGTCTAGGCAATGCCCAAGGTGAACCTGTTGGGTAGTTACATTTCCTCAAATATTTATCTACTGTGTTCTTGACTGAAATGTCTACATGTATTTGTGAAAATATGTGTGTAAAATTATGAAAAACATACTTTAGGAACGATGGTTTTTGAAAAGCAATACTTACCTTTCATTATGTTCTTGCCTGTGCCTCACCTTCTGAAGGATGATGTCATAGAAAAGCAGGAAGCCAGTAAGACTTCTGCATCTAGATCACTGATACCTATGTTACCGGAGGAGAAAAATGCTCATGTGTGAAGATCATCTTTCACTGGAATTAAATCAATACAAGAATGTTTACATTGCATGATTGTTGTCACCACTGTATAAAATATGGCTTGTTATGCAACTGACACAGTGCCTGATACCTTGTCCATTACAAGGCATTCCAGTTTTTACTCTGCTCTCTTTCACTTCCTCTCATTCCTATAAGCAGAAGAGTCAAATGAACAACAGAATGTGGCAGCTTACAAAAGGCAGCTTCATGTTTTGGGACACTCCCAGGGTAGGAAGAAACTGGCCAGTGTCACATCAGCTTAATCTATGTGTGACAGTATCTCAGTGATCAATCCAATTAGAGTATAAGTATACATATTATTTCAAATAGAGGTAGGGTACGCATGGTTTGCTGTAATACTGTTTAAGGAATAATAAAGTTCCCTTTTAAAATCAGGAACTTAGCAGAAACAAAAAGGAGCTTGAATTTGAAAATCAGGAGGAAGTGAGGACATTCTGGGAGATAAAAAAGACAGACTACAAAAAAATCACCATGGAATTTCTAGGAAAAAGAAATAGAAATATCTTATTGTCCTTATTTTACAGAGATTTTTGGGCCATAGTTTGATGAAGCAAATCAATAGAGTTGGTCCCACCAGGATGCGTGCCATGTGACTTTTGGGGTCACTCAAACTGTTTTACTTTTTCGTTGTGGAAGACAAATATAGTTTTGTTGTAGGAAAAAACAAGTTCATTTTCCTGCTGTGCAGCAACAGACTGCATTGAGACAGCAGGGTTTGCAGCAGAGAAAGAGTTTAATGATCAAAACACAGCGAGTAAGGAGATGAAAGGAGACTCTCAAATCCATCTCTCTGAGGAGTTCAGGTGCAGTCTTTAAAGGGATTAGAGAGGGCAAAAAGCTGGAGGATTGAGATAGTCAATTGGTTAGAGTCAAGGGGATAAAATCATCAGGGGTGTGGAAACTGCATTTTTTGATGAGTCAGCTTCTTGTAGAGTCCTTCAGACCTGCTGATGTCAGTGGGGTGTGTCAGTCCAGCTGACCTTAGTGGGGTTCCTCAGAACCGCTGAGTTAGTAATTTTATCAGTGTGCAAGACCTAAAGAAATATCTCAAAGGGAAAACAATGTTTCATCAGGTTGGTGCAAAAGTAGTTGTGGTTTTTGCTAAAGGTGATTGGAAAAAACATAATTTTACACCAACCTAATGTTTACATTACCTATCAAAGAGTTAAGGGGAACTATGATCTTGTAACAGGGTCTACATGATTCTAAGACAATAGAAACCAAACAACTGGGAGAAAGCAGGTGAGAGAGTTAACTGACTTAATCAAAAATACTGAATGTATTGTAGCTTTGATTTATTTTGTCTCTCCCTGTCTCTTCCCTGACTAATTCTATAGTTTGTAGGAGTGGTTTCAGCTTTCTTCTTGTAAATACAAGAATTTGGGTTTGGAATATTGGGAATATGCCTCACATGGCCAGGATAACATGTCTAATTTTTATATAATATATGCTAAAAGCAAATCAGTTAATGTGCTAGACAGAAAAATAAGATACAATCTGAATAATGCCTATCAAAATACATTTATTCTTTAAGAATATTAATACAATTTCTGATAATTGTTGTCAAATACATAATTTTCTTTTCTTATGAAAGCATATTTTTGTGGTGATTGTTATTTTGGTCAACTTGATAAAACATTTTATTTCTAATAGCTTGCATATTGGTTTTAAGTTTTCCAAAATTTTATGTACATAAAGATTTATATCTTCCCTTTTCAATCTTTGGACTTTTTTTTCTTCTTTACCTTAGTTTGATTAGTACTTAGAGAAAGTATTTCTTAAACATGATTAAATATGCTATTTATATTTTGAATAAATACCCATACATTTCCATATTTATACTATTATCTCTGGAATATGCATAATAGATATTTGTGACTCATTTGGTCAGTTTTAAAACTTATTTGGTTGCTTTAAAATCTCTTATTTTCAAGATGTGATAGCCAAATTATATTACAAAAAAACACTATATGAATATTGTTGACTTTAAGTATGTAATAAAATTGGAATTTCAAATGCACAATTGTGTCTGAGTGACAAATATATAAGGGTATATTTTAAAAATTCTAAAACATGTTCTTACTATCCCTATATTTGGGATTTTCTTAATTGGAAGTAAGATACTAATTTATACAACTGTCTTGTAGGTTAAAGGTTGTGACTTTTATATTTTTATGTAATTGTGTTTATTGACAAATAATTATAAATAACATTTATGGGGTACATTTTGATGTTTTAACTTATGTGTATGTTGTAGAAAGATTCAATCAAGCTATCAACACGTCTACCACCTCAATTTATCACTTTTTTGTGGTAAAAATGAAAACAATCTATTCTTTTAGCAATTTTGAAGTACACATTATTAACTCTGATGACTGTGCAGTCAATGGATCACTAAAAATTGTTCCTCCAGTCTAACTGAAACTATTATTTGATCAATATTTCCCCTTGCTCCATCACTCTCTCCATTCTCCACCAGCCTCTGGTAACCACCATTCCATTCTCTACTTCTATGAGGTTGACTATTTTATATTCCACATATAAGTGAAATAGTGTGAAATTTGTTTTTCTGCGCTTGGCATATTTCACTTGTCATAATGTCCCCCGGTTCCATCATGTTGTCTTGAATGACAGAATTTCCTTCTTTTAAGGCTGTATAGTATTCCACTGTGTATAGCTAATATTCTTTATTAATTTTTTCACTGAGAGACACTTAGGTTGGTTCCATATTTTGGCTACTGTGAATAACGCTGAAGTGAACTTAAGATTTTAATGTACTGATTTCGATTTCCTCTGGCTACATATCCATAAGTAGGATTGCTGAATCATATAGTAATTACATATTTCGTTTTGAGGAAACTGCATACTCTTTTCCAAAATGGCTGTACTAATCTAAATTCCCGTCAACAATGTATGAGGTTTCTCTTTTCTCCATACCTTTACCAACACTGGTTATCTTTCATCTTTTTGACAATAGCCATTCTAACAGGTAGGAGGTAGTATTTCATTGTAGTTTTAATTTGCATTTTCTCAATGATTAAGCACAACTTTAACAATACACTTTTGAAAAAATAATTTTAAAGTGAAAGTGTAAATGATTTTAAGTAAACATTATTATTTTTCAATTAGTAAGTTTATTAACCATGAAGAATGTTTATTATTATATATAATTAGAATAATACTGTAGTGTTTCTAATACATTTGTGTGAGTTAGACTTAAGAAATTTTTACTTCCCTAAAAGAATTACATTGATAACACAACAAAAACTTATGTAAAACCTCTGAGTAAACTCACGTGCTTGCCAGTGATTCAATATAAAAACCACATTAATGCCATATATAGTCAGATGGCTAAAAACAAAAGCTCTCATATCCTTTAAATCTATTTCGGTTGTATAAGTTCAAGTGCAGTCATGGTTGTTGTTTGATTCAAATCAAGCATGGTTGTTGCTTGATTTGTAAGTTTCAAACAACTTACACTATCCACAGGTTTCCTTATGTAAAAGAGAAATGAGGTTTCCATAAGTATGGCAATGAAAATCTCATTCACATGTTCCATATAAAAAGGCAAATAATTTCCAGAAGTTATGGCAACCATGTTTTCGTTTTAATATCAAAACGATCTAAAAATGTTTCTTTCAAATATGAAAGTTTATATTAAATCCATATATTACTACTAGATATAAAGTTCTAGATCATTTGATACCTCACTGTTAAAAGAATAACCATGCAGTAATTGTTTGACATAATACAAATGTGCAAATACGTATTTTCACAAGTGGCATATAAGATGATATATGCTATGTCATATAACCCATGTTATCTTATATGTCATTTGTGCAAATATGTAAATCTCACACAACAAATGTAATATTTTCTTTATGGTTCTTTTTTGGGGACAGTGTCTCACTCTGTCACCCAGGATAGAGTACAGTGGTGCAATTATAGCTCACTGCAGCTTTAAGCTCCTAGGCTCAAGCTATCTTGCCTCAGCCTCCTGAGTAGTTGGAACTACAGGCAGGCACACATAACCACACCCAGCTAATTTAAAAATTTTTTTTTATTTTGTAGAGAGGAGGTCTTGCTACGTAGTCCAGGCTGGTCTCGAACTCCTGGCCTCAAGAAATCCTCCTGCCTTAGCCTCCCCACATAGTAGGATTACAGGCATGAGCTGCTGCACCCAGCCCTCTATGGTTCTTGAAAATAAGCATCTGTGCATTAATGTAGGAATTTTATTTTAATATATTTGGGTTTTTGTCCTATAGTTATGAATTGTCAGCATGAAACAACTGATTTTTAGTGACGTGAACAAAGATCTTATGAATGATCAAGTGGAATCTGTAAAATGCATGCACACACAAATACACTATTCATGAACATAGCCATCAATACAGAGTTAATTGATAATATTTGGAATACACATATGTGTGATTCACTTTGGCTTTTAGTTGTGCATATATACTGTCATGTAGATATAAATATGTATGTGTGACAAGTAAATATATTCCTTGGGTTAATAACGGAGTTATATCTCTATAAAACCATCCTAAATTGAAAATACCTTAAATCAAAGTATCGTTAATACACCTAGCCTACTGTACATTATAGCTCAGCTTAACTCAGAACACCGTTAACTACAGTTGGGCAAAATCACCTAAGACAAGGCCTATTTTATATCAAAGTGTTGAATATCTCATATAATTAACTGAACACTACACTGAAAGTTAAAAACAGAATGGTTATATAGGTTCTCAAAATATGGTTTCTACTGAATGTACATTGCTTTCACATCATTGTAAAGTTAAAAAATATTTAAGGCAAATCATGGTAAACTGGGGACCTTTTTAAAATAAAGATCGTCTTCAAATTGCATACGCTTTCTCACTTCTCCACAAACAGCAAGCATATCTTATCACCACTCCAGGCTGACTTGACTTCTCATTTCTCTGAGAAAAGGAAGCAAGCTGTCACCACATTGTGACTTTTCTTCAGTTACTAAGAAAGCCCTGTCCTGGTTTCTTCAAAATGCCAAAATGTCCACATGTGGACTGGATCAATATCATTTTTCCTAATTCATTTTTATCTTCCATTTTCTACTTTCTTCTATTTTCTCAAATGGATTACACATATGCTAGTGTTCCTGTTAAACATAAAACCATCAGCCAGGTGATAAAGGTTCACAATCAGGTGATCAGTCTTCACATCAACAGTGATAGGTGAGATGGATAGTATGCGTTCTTGATCAGACAGGATGACAATATTGTTTTATATCTGTGGTCTTCCTCTCAAAACTCATAACTTAAAACTGATCATGAGGAAAGACAGCAGACAAATACCAGTTGAGGTACATTCTACAAAACACTTAATCATGACTTGAAACTACCCAGGTCACCAAAAATCAGGCACTTTGAAAAGGTCAGTCAAGATGACCCCAAGAAGATGTAAAAACTAAATGTAATATAATATGCTGCAACAGAAAAATGTCCTTAGTCAAAATCTAACAAAATCTGAATATAGATTTTAGTTAATAATTTATTAATATTTGTTCATTAATGGTGACAAACATACCATAGTGATATAAGATATTAACATGGGCAACTAGATGTGGAGTGTATGGGAATTATTCTACCGTCTTTACAATTTTTATGTAAATCAAAAATTGTTCTAAAGCTTTTAAATATTAAAGATAAATTAAATGTTACAACATAAAAAAAAATTACATCTCTTGCTATGGAGAAGACCATTGTGGACTACACCAAATCTCTTGATCCATTCCATCTTCTTCCCAGGGACACAGACTGCATTTCTCAGTGTCTGTAGTTGTATAAGGGACGACGTGCTTAGTTGTCTCCAAAGTGAAATGTGTCCATTTTGTTCATAAAAGTTTAAAGGCCAAGTGCAGTGGCTCACACCTGTAATTCCAGCACTTCAGGAGGCTGAGGTAGGAGGATTGCCTGAGCCCAGAAGTTTGGGACCACCCTGAGCAAAATAGCGAGATTCCCATCTCTACACAAAAATAAAATATAAATTAGCTGGGCATGGTGGCACATGCCCATAATCCCAGCTTCTTGGGAGGCTGAGGCAGGAGGATCAATTAAGCCTAGGAGGTTGAGGCCGAGGCTGCAATAAGCCATGATTATGCCACTGCACTCCAGCCTGTGCAACAAAGTGAGACATGGTCTCACGGAAAAACAAAAGAAAAAATTAAGAAGCAGGATGCCTCCTGCATATTTTCTTTCCCCATCTGTCATCTGGGATGAGAATTTTGAAATGAGGACACAGCCACTCAGTGAAAGTAAGTAGATCTCTATGTGACTATGAGGAAAGCCACAACCAAGTACTATCCTTTGGGTTTTAGAAAAATGAGAAATAAAGCTGTACATATATATACATATATATATATGCTGTACTTATATAGAAATAAAGCTGTACTTAGATATACATATATATATTAGGGTTACAACAGCAGGGATACCTACCTGCAATAAGGCTGGATCCTACGTACTTCAGATGCTGATTCATTTATGTTCATTCAATTCATATTCCTGTTTCTACTCTAGTTTTTCTAATTCTCTCTTGACCTTGGGCCATGTTATCTTTTGGCCTCACCTCTAACATAGTACTTCTTTGTGAAACACATCAATAGAGTCAATTTTAAACCATACTAACTTCATAGTAAACCAATAATTTTTCAGTCCTCACCTTACAGCCTGGGTGCCAGCATTTGGTATGGTTCACTACTCCTTTTTCTTTTAAATTCTTTCTTTACTTAATTCTTATTCTCCACTTACCTAACTTATTCCTCCTGCCTGCTATTTTTGTTTCTCTTTCTACATTCACTCCCTTAATTTACCTCCTCCAGGCTCATGTCATTAAATTCGATTGCTTTGTGAATTGATCTTAAATTCACAGTTTAAGACCATTTCACCCTTGAAATTCAGATTTCTATATCCACCTTGTTAGTAAAACATTCCACCTGTGTGTTTAACAGAAAAACTCAAAGTTATTATGTCTAAACACAAATTTCTGACTTCTGACCCACATTGGCTTCCTTAGAGGTTTTGTTCATTCTAGTTAATTATAAAGCTGTTATTCCAATTGTTTAGACTTAAAAAAGTAGGAATAACCCTTAACTATTTTCTTTCTCTCACATCCCACATATAGTAGTCCATCAGAAAATCCTGCTTTTTATTTAAAATATATTAAGGTTTGACCTCTGTCAAGGTCATCACCAGGACCACAACCAGAATCCAAGGCAAAATAATGTTTCACCTGAGCCACCATGTGACTAGCATCCCTAATTTTGCCTTTTTTTAATCATTTCACTCTTCACATAGAATTAACCTTCTAATTTGTCATTAAGATCATGCCACATTCTCTGCTCAAATCCGTCATGGTCAACTTCTTATCTCACTCAAAGTAAAAGATCTTACAGTGGGCTACTTGGCCCTCCAGAAGTTCCTTTTGCCCCATTGTCAAACTCTTCTTGCCTCTCTCAGTTATTTCTTTAAATACTTCTCCAACTACTTTTCCTATTATTTACTGTGTACCTTTCTTGCACTTATCAGAGCAAATTTCGTCTTCAGGCCTTCTCCTAGGTTTCTTCTGCTTATGGAGCTCCGCCCCATCTATTTATTTGGCTTACTTCCTTGCCTTCATGTCTTTATGCAACTGCTGCTTTTATCGGTGAGTCCCCACCACATTGTTTAGAAATTTCACTTTCCAATACTCTCCTAGCCCCCTTCTTTGCTTCTTTTTTCTGAACCCATATTAACTTCCATGTTACTATAATCATTAGATTTATTTGGTGTTATAGTTTGCTTACTGTTACATCCCCAGAACTAGAACATATGAGCATAAAACATAAAGAGCGTACAACTTGTTATACGGATATTGGAATACAATATAGACCCTTTTCAAGTCAAAAGAAAACATGCCGGAAGCTCATTAGAATAATTTTCTACAAGCTGATTAGCTCCTGCTGTCACTTCTCTTTAGGTGTCTTGAACATTTTAGAGTAATTGTTCTTACTTTTTACAGGTGATCTTAAGTGTCTGTTCAGGTGGAATGTTTAATGAACAACAGATTGTGTCTTTGACTATTAATATCCCAATCTATCAGGCCTAAAATGTTCCCTGATGGTAAATGGGCTCCTGCAGCTATCACTTTAATTTTGTCAGAAAGTTACACTTATTTTTCTAAAGTTGTGACTGATTTCTATATCCATTTTATTTTTTATAATCTTTTAATCTATCTGAAATGACACAAAGACATCATTTTAAAGCATACCTTTTTTTAGGCAACATGATATAATTGAAATGAAGTAAAACTGTGTATGTATAATATATGTTATATATGTAACAGTAAATATTTTCATAAATGTAGAATTATATATATACATATAATGCATATATACATATATACACACACATATATAACATCCTGAACATAAAGAAAATGAGTTATACAGAAATATATGAGTCATATATAAAGCAGTAAGTTATATATAAAGCAGTGAAATATATATCTATATAAAGTGGTTCATATAAATTACAAAGTGATGACACTGTAATCGACTTTGATAGTCTAGAAACTCTCAACTTGGTGAATAATTTGTGAAAGGTGTTCCAGATAGTAGGAACAGCATCTAAAAAAGTCGAAGACAAATTATGTGAGATGAAGGACTTTATCTTCTGGAATACATGATTTGACTACAAAAGACCAACATATTTGTCTAAAAACAACAAGAAAAGCTGTTTGACCACAAAGGCGGTGAGAATTTGAGGGGCTCAGTGAATGGATATAGAAAGAGGACTTTGAGGTGAGCTTAATCTTGTATTCTGCTTTCTTCCTGAAGTCATCTGTCTACTAGTAAGTCACACAGTGCAATAACTTAATGTGATTAGAGAGCTGTATACAAAAGTACTAGGTAAGCTGAGCTTTCAACAGTCTCGTGGGCTCAAAGGATATAAGTATTGGAATACACGGTCAGAAAGGCATTTAGAACTTCAAATGCTAAAATTCTGAGGAAAAGGGACATATAAAGTTCAACCCAATATTCTATATTCCTTCTTGCCTTGGGGCATATACTGATTTCAAGTCAACACTAGGTTAGAGGTAAAAGGTTTCGTAGATAGTGTTGTCTGAGAGGCTGAGAAGAGAAATCGAAAGTTTGTTAGGATCAAAGTGAAAAGAAAAGAACAATTTCAGTTCAAGGAGCATCAAAGATGAGAAGCACTGGAAAATACCAAGGATCTGAGTTGGATCCATTGAGTTGCTATGCCCTGGGAATAAGGGTAAATTGGAAATAAACACACTAGAACTTAATACAGCAACTAATTTTAAAAACTGAAAAGACAAGCTTAACAGAAATTTAGATGCATAAATAGAGTTGAAAGCTGTACTGGAAGATAAGTTAGTAGAAATTATACAGATGGAAACACAATGGGGAAAAGATACTTTCAATAAATGTAAAAAGTTCAGCATTTACACACAAGAACATCTGGAAACAACAAAAATAACCCTGGGGCAGACCAGAGTGGCTACGTTTGGAAACAAAGGATGGAAAGGGAAATTGAGATTAAACAAAAAAGTATAATAAGAGAGGATTAAATTTCAACTCTCAAATGGATACAATTTGCTGAAATTCAAAACCAAAATAGTTGTAAGAGAACAATTAATAAATTCTACTGAACACATTAGAGAAAACAATGAATTGTATCTGGAAATGTAAGTAAAATCTTACCAGTTGAGTGTTCCTGAAGAAAGGTCATACACAAGTTAAATTCCGCCATTTTGCCTCTTAGGGTGTTGAGATCTTATCTGGAAGCTGCTGATCACCAGCTTGAGGTGTTTTCTAAAGCTACTGATCACCAGCTTCAGGTGTTTTCTAAAGCTACTGATCACCAGCTTCAGGTGTTTTCTATCTGTTGGGAGCCTGCCTTTCATTGGTAAAAGCTGAAGTCAATTATGTTAGAGAGGCAGTGTAACAGCTGCCTGACCATCACCTGATGCTCTCTGGCATTCCTGGTATGTGTGGGGGGCCTTTCCTGCCCTGCTTATCTCTGCCTGCCTACTCTAGCAGAAAGAATGGTTTTATAATCAACTGTATATGAGGCTCTACCATCAATATTGAAATATGCTACATAAATAATATATAAATGTCCAGCTTTGAGGGAATTCTTTCATCTTGCAAGTCTAGACTGATTCATTGTTTTTCAATGAGCAGGCACAGGACTTCATAGAAAAAGAAGTTCTGGAACTCTTGTTATCTGTAGCCTTTTCAGTTCATCAAAATTGAGTCAATCATTATTCCAGTTTTTTCTGGCTTTAGTCTTGCTGCTTATTCTCACTTTTTCTTCAAAGGATCTACACGATCTTCTTTGTTATAACTCTGACTCTCCTAACTCCTGACACAATACCTAAGGCCTCTTCTGTCTCCTGGATTAACTGGAATGTCAATTCTAATATTACCCTCAGTTCAGACCTGCTAATTTGAACTCAGACGGCAAAATGTTTTATATATAAATTTTTTAGTGTATATGTTATTCAAGCTAAGGTTGGTTAAAAATGGATTTTTTTGGCAATATAATTAAAATGATTAAAAATAATAATGCATGAAAAGTTACCTGTTTTTTAAATGATTTCTGAGAAACATACATATATTTATAATACTTGTGTTTTTATAACCATACATAGTATTTAAAAAAAATAAATATAATGAGTTTGATAACATTATTAGCATTACTACTATAAAGATATAGTTATAAAAAATAATTAAAATATTCTAAAATTGTAACTGTGTTTTAATATTTTCACTGTATGTTAGCATATAGTTTAATGTGATACCTACTTTACATTTTGAGACATACAGAAGCATTCTATAGCATAGAATAAAACGTTTACTTTTTTTTACTCATCCACAACAGTTCTTGAGTCATCTAAGTAGAAAAAGCCACCTGCCAACATTCTTTGTGTATAAACACATTTTAACTTTGTAACTCATCTGTCTGCCTACAGCCACATCTACATCTAAGCAGCCATGCAGTGGAGAACTTGAGAGTGAAAGGCCATTTGACTTCAAACCCCAGTGGAACGTGACTCAGCACAAAATGTAACGTAGGCCACAAAATATAATGGAGTTGACTATGACATATACTTTTCTTTTGCGAGGAACCACACTAGACTGCCTGCTCCTACTACTTTTCTATTTTAGTTCCACAGTTTTGGTTTTAGTACCAATCTGCATATAATCATCACATAATTGTGATGCTTAATTTTTTTCTTCCGACGTAACTCTCCACCCTATCCTGCATTTTTCCTCATTTTGCATATAATTATGTTTCTTCCTGACTAATTTACAGATATGTTGAATTCTAATTCTATTCAGGAGTAACTATGCATGGCCTGATATATGATTTTTCAAGTCTGCTCACTCTATAAACTTATTATACAAACACAATAAAATGATGACTGCATTTTAGAAACATTTCATATTGCCATGAATGAATTTACTGTGACTATGAGCATTATCCACTCCTCTTATTCATTCTTAATAAAATTACATTCCTTTATTAGCTAAGCAAAATTCATTTCCGATAGCTAATATACAACAGTTGATAACTTACTATTTCAAGCTTAGTTATCATTTCCTATAGCTGATATTCATTGATTGACCACTCGCTGCACAATTCCCTTTAACTATTAACTATTAACTTATCAGAATGAATTTACAAATAATCATATAGTTGAATAATATACATTAGACTTTCCTTTTCTGTTTGTAAATAACAGAGATAAGATATTGTGTTGGGAAAGAGCTAAAATAAATGTGAAAATAACTGGTTAAACTATTTGCTTTTATAAAACTTCTTGACCGTAAGTGACTGAGTAGATTTAACTGGTAAATTGAGAATTATATTCACATTATATGTGGGTTATCTATGAGTTAGATTGTTCCAGTATACTTAAATGGAAAGAGGTAGATACTCTGGCAGAGCTCTCAGATATTTAAATTTTATTTTCTGTCAGATGGAATCAATGCTGACAATTTCAAAGGAATTCTGTTAGAACAGGGTAAGATATCATCTATAAAATGCATAGCACATTGTGTGCCACATGGTAGAATATACACATATTTCCTTTCTCGTTGTAATCGTAGAATATTAAAGAGTTTTGTTATTGTTACTCTTGTGCTTTTGTTTTCATTTTATTGTTTATTTAATCAACCTCTTTAAAGTAATAATTCATTTTTATAATATTATTTTTCCCTAAGTTCCAAGAAAGAAATGGGAGTCCACAAGGGTATTATGACAAGGAGATTCATTGGCGGCAGGTACTACAGGAAAGAATGGGTTGAAATGAAAGAGATCAACATCATAGATGTCTAAAGGAAGGAGGTTGCAAAGGTGTTCAATATGGAATATTTTTTCAACATAAATGCTGGGTATTGTGTAATATGATATTTTCTTGTAACCTCATAAAATATTGTTGAGAAGAAAGAAATTAGTAAATGCATACAGAAATAGGATTGCTTATTTATACCAATTAAAGACTAAATGGCAGGCATTTCAATGTAACCAACACTGGTGAGGAAAATCTGACAATTAAGAATTTGTTGTTGTTGTTAGTAGCTCATTATGCTAAAATAAATCTCTTTAATAGGATGACTTTCATTCTGGATAACTTAAGTTTTATTTTATTGGAAAATGTAAACCTGACACAGCATAATGGTTAAGTACATGGGTACTAAAGAGAGATTGCAGTGACAGGGGATGAGAGAGTCTATTCCTGGCTCTGCCACTCAGTAATTGTTATCCCTCGGCCGTGCTACTTATTATCTTTGCCTCAGAACTCTTCTGAAAAACCAGGATAATGATACTGCATATCTCATATGATTGTTTTCAAGATGAAATGTGTAAATATTCATAAAGCCCTCAAAATGATGACTGGGTCATATTAGGCACTGAAAGCTCCTATTTATTGAGAAAACCAATATTAACAACATTCATATCGGCACTAAATCCTCACTCAAATATGGGCAAACCAAATGCCTACAAAACAGACTGCTGAGTAGAAATGTGGTCATAAAGTTAATTATCAATGAGTAAACAATTTAGAATGATGAAGATAATATACGTGTCATCACACTGAGGAAAAAAAGAGTAGTCTTTACTTAGTAACTAGTACAATTATGAGTTTCTAATCTCGCCTGAATTTTCAGACTTTTATCAACCTTTCAATGGTAACTTGAATGAGCATGTAAAAGTATGCAACAGAATAATGGAGAGGATGGAAATTAAATGCAGTCTTACTCTTAGAGTTCAGAAGCACACCTTGAGACACGAATGGTGAGTGCAGATGGTTTATGTTGTAGTAATGAAGAAAAGGAGAAATGAGAGAGAGAAGGGGAGAGAACCAATAAAGTGTGCCTCCATGAGAAATTTACTGCTGTGGTAAACTTAGGCCCAGTCCCACTGGGGACCTTTAGAAATGTATTTAGAAGCCAACTTAGTGCTCGTCCACCTAAGAGTTGAAAGATCTGAGTTATGCATCTACCAAGTACACCCCATCACTGTCCCCACATAGTAATTTTCGAGCTCCAGTGGCTTGTCCTGTGTATGACCAGATCTGTCCCTGCAGCCAGAGGCTGTACTCAGCAGAATCTGCTGCTTGTTTTGTAATAAAGAGCTTCTACTCCAGGCAAGATCCTTGGATTCAGGCAAGATGGATGCCTGAACTGGCCTCATACTTTGAACAGCAGTGCATGTCACAAACTTCTTCACACAAAGAATTAATTTTTCCTTTGGGGACTCATAGAAAATTTTTTTTGAACTTTGGTAACCTTTAAGCATGAGAGGTTTGGTATGGAATTCTGTGTGAGTGGAACTGAGCCCTCCCTGTCAGGGATGTGAGATTGACAGCACAGAAGTGAATGAGCAGGAAAAAATCACAGGCACTCTGTGAAGCCAGAGGATGAATATGTGTGGCTTCTTTTGCTGAACAGTGCAAATAAAAATAATTCATGGGAATAGCAGGAAAGATGTTATCCAGTTCCAGACAATGCCTATGAGAAGAGGAATGGAATTTGTAGGGAAGATAAATTTGTTACTGGACTTGGAAACTTGAAAATAAAAAGGAACAAGCTACTATTTGGACCAGATATGTCTTGGGAAGATTTCAGGTTTGTCTGTGATTGTGGTAAGGCATTACAGCTGAGAGGTTTTAAAGTATCATGTTGGAATTAATTTAACATCTCCAGGCCAAAAGAAATGGAGCTTTTTTAAGGAAAAATAATAATAATATAAGAGAAAAGGCAGAAAATATAGAATTTAGTTTTTGAGGTTATGGGGCATGTGGCCCAAATAACTGCACATTTGGAAATCAAAGTGATAGTAAGAATAGTTCCAGTAATAGACATAATTTGGAAAAATTTAATCTACAAAGAGTTGAAAGAATTCAAAATTAATTTCTGAGATTTTAATGGCATTGTATATTAGGCAGTTGGGATTGGGCAGGAAAGTGTGGATGTTTGCCAAAACAGAATGTAAATTTGTATCTAGAGGTGGGGTGCAGTGAAAATTACTGAAGGAGCTGAAGTTGGAAGGGCTAAGATGGTGGGAACAGGGCTTGGAGCCAGGAGAAAAGCAAGACACAAGCCAGAGCTGAAAGAAGAGTGGGAATGGAGCCAAGGCTATTATTAAGATAGTAGAATGGAAGTTTCAGAGAGATGAGAAGGAAAGAGAGATGAGACTCAAATACAGCATTAGGGACTATACCATGGAAAGGGGTGGGAAAACAAGCCACAGTTATACAAACCATATGAGGTTCATTTTTTCTAATAAATAGACTTAAAGATACATGTAACAAACATTAAAACAAAATAGGCCTAGGACAGACTTTCCTTCAGCATATAAACTGAGCATCCAATGGCCAACTGTAGAGGAAAAGCATATAGTTCATTCATCTATCATAGCTTTGTTTGCCATGATTTCATGTCTGTTTTCTCATTGTTTTATCTTTTTTGGATAGTAAAATTTTTGTTTTTTATTTTTTTGAGATGGAGTCTCACTCTGTTGCCCAGGCTGGAGTGCAGTGGCGCAGTCTCCACTCACTGCAAGCTCCGCCTCCTGGGTTCACACCATTCTCCTGCCTCAGCCTCCTGAGTAGCTGGGACTACAGGCACCCACCACCGTGCCTGGCTAACTTTTTGTATTTTTGGTAGAGACAGGGTTTCACCATGTTAGCGAGGATGGTCTCAATCTCCTGTCCTCATGATCCACCTGCCTCAACCTCCCAAAGTGCTGAGATTACAGGAATGAGCCACCACGCCCAGCCAAACAGTAAACATTTTTAACAACTTCTATCACATGTTCAAAGTTTTATACTATTGCACTTACATAAAAAAGAAGAAATATTTGGCCGGGCGCAGTGGCTCAAGCCTGTAATCCCAGCACTTTGGGAGGCCGAGACGGGCGGATCACGAGGTCAGGAGATCGAGACCATCCTGG
>NW_016804598.1:715035-747898 GCF_001698545.2 Rhinopithecus bieti
AAAAAAAAAAAAAAAAAAAAAAGAAGAAGAAGAAATATTTTAAAATGCACTAGAAAAGAATGTAATGGAAAATCAGTGTTAGGGAAAAGAATGTAATGGAAAATCAGTGTTAGGGAAAAGAGAGCAAGTTTTATGCTACCATCCATTTTCCTGTTAAATTAAATAAAAAGGAAGACACCAGCCTAAAGCTGTCTCTGTACTGTGAATTGCTAAATAACCACCTGAAAACTAACTTAGTATGTAAACAAACTAAACCCTATTTTACGAGTATATTTTGTAATAAACTGCTGAATTTTGGCCAATCACAGGCAGCCAGTTGATCAGACCATGACCAAATAAGACAAATGCCTCATCACACCATGCCCAAATAAGGGAGATGTATAGATGTAGCCAGTCAGGTGGTTTCTGTACTTTGCTTCCATGCTCACCCTGTAAAAGCTTGCTGCTCATGCTGATGGGCAGTGTTCTCTGAACCTCTTCTGGTTCTGGCCATTGTTTGATTCATGAATTGTTCAATGCTCAAATAAAATCTGTTAAATGTAATTTGTCCAAGATTTATCTTTTAACATTTCTCACAATGGAATTCCTTGCCAAGGAAATTAGACACACCTAGATGAAAGTTCAAAGGGGAGACCAAATACCAATTTCTATATAGCTGAGCAAGCACTCAATACTCCTGTTTTGGAGAAAATTCAGTTTGAAAAGCTAGCTGAGTTGAAGACATTTGCATGAGTTTTTCTTTTTCTGAATCTAAGTTTTGAATTTTATGAAAAAAATCCATAAAAGGTTTCTTGGAAATCTGGAGTGAGATTTGGAGAATCTGTTGACCATATCCATTCCAGAAGCAAAGGAAGAGAGAGAGAGAGACCTAGGTAGCTGATTTTTTAAAAGAATCAAAAGAATTTTAAAAGAATTCAAAAGAATCAATGTGAATCAATTTTACCTGTCCAGATAGTGACTTGGTACTTAAATAATCAATTTTAAATGCATCTTGTCTTAGGGGAGATGGCAAGCCTCTTAAGGCAGCAAGCAAAGTGGGGCCAGATGAAGGAAACAAAATAGGAACTTAAAGTCCAGCAATATGGTACTCATTGATGTGTATATTTATGCATTTAATAAGTATTTATGAAGTGTCCATATGTGCCAAGCATTTTCTTTTAGTTTCTGAGGACCAGATTCATTAGAAGCCAAGACAAGTCTCTATATGGGAAAACTTTTTAACTCTAGTGGAAACCAACAAACAAAAAAAGAAAATATCAGATATTGGAATATGCTATGTAGAAAGTGATTGGCTTTCACGAAACAGTGATAAGAAGACTTCTTCAGGTAGAACAGACACATAGTCTACTCTGAGGCTGTGGAAGTTTAGCTGATTCCTCAATGTCAAGCCAGCTAAAACATATATGAAGAAAGTATGGCAGGCAAAACAGTCAGCAAATTTAAATATATTATGATGAAGGAAAAGTTTTATTTGTTGTAGAAAGAGGAAGACAGCCAGAGCAAGAGGAATTCAGTAACTGAGGGAGTAATGAGGCATGGTTTCATAAGAGTTGGCAGGAGCCACAGAGGGCCCAGAAGAAAAGAGGGCCAACTGTCTACTTCATTCTAAGTTCCTTGGGAAGCCTTTTGAGTTTTAACCAGGTAAACAACACGGACTTCTATTTATAATCATTTGACTATGTGGACACTGTGTACAAATAGTTTCATCAAGCTGAGAAATGGATTTTTTATTAAAAAATTCACAATTCATTTCAGAGCATGTCTTAACTCATTTATAATAGTATTAACAAAAATGTAAATTAACGTTCATAACAATTTTAGGAAATGAGAAAAAAAAGAGTAACTGTTTCAAAATGATGTTTTGCCAGTCACTGCTTGTTTGCTTGGAAACCTCACTTTCCCCCAACTCTGCTCTGAGTTTCAAGGATGACCCTTGTAAAGTGTATTTCCTGATTCCACTGAGAACTACATTTCAGGTAAATTTCATCACTGGGATGCTCTGGAAGGAGATTGGAGGACAAAAGGTGAAGGAAGTCACGGCACTATCTCCCTCTTCACTTCAGGCAGTGACCACATGCTCTCTCTAAGAAGCCACTGCTAGCTCTAGAATCCACCAGGCAGCTCAAGCTGCTGAGTTCTGGTAACATCCACTCCTTTTTTTGAACCTTGAGCCCAGTGGATGAAGCATCTTAATCTGTTGCTAATTTATGTTTCACCTTCTTGGCCATTGCATCTGTTTGCAACTGTCATGATTAGATTCTTCTATTGAATTCTCTCTATTTAATTATCTGAGTTGGATTCTGTTTCTTTGGTTGGACCATGAGTGACATAAATTCCTACCCCTTATTTGGCTTATTTCAATATAATATACTTCTCAGCTGATAATTAGGATAATGCTTTACATTTATAGCACATTTTCACTATTATCTTACATGAGGAATTTGTATTTTATTTAATCCATTTTTATTAATAATGTTCCCACTACGAAGTACTTCCAGAAATAGAGATTCTAGATATTCTGTGTATTAGAGAACTGAACTTTCAGGTATAGGACTTATTTGGTCTGGCTGATTTGGGTCAATAATTTTGTGATGGAGATGAAAATGGATAGTAAGTCAACTTCTGTACTATAATTATCAAGGTGCAGAAATACCTACTTTTCAGATAAAGCTCCTGATGTTCTGGCATCATTGTGTTACAACAAATGACTTCTTTAATATACAACCAAATTTGGAAAATCTAATACTTTAAGACACACTTAGTTATTCATAACATATTCCTTATAGATTTTATCACATGCTTTTCTAATATTTAAGCCAGGTTGTTTAATGTTTTGAATGGGTTTATAATAATAAAGATTTTGAGTAGGCTAGTTGTGGAATGAAAGTAAAAGGTATGGAGAGACTAGTGGAAAGCATTAAAATAACAGAGGAACTAAGTGACACGGGTAGGAGAGTACATGCCAGAAAAGAAAAGGGAGATGGGAGGACACATTCAGGTAACATCTGTCATCATTAACTACTTTCTGCCTCTCCGCTCAGGCCTTGACTGCAGGTGTCATAAATCATTTAGCTTTTTATCACCAACTCCTAAAATAGGGACAGGCTTATGGTGGTCATCAATTATCTTTGTTGACTGAATAAATTGAGAAAGCAGAAAATGTCTTTTCTTTCCTTCCTTCCTTCCTTCCTTCCTTCCTTCTTTCATTTCTTCTTTCTCTCTCCATGTCTTTTTCATTTTTTCTTTCTCCATCTACACATACAAGCATGAGTTAAATTACATTCTACTGCATCACATGTATCTTTTCTGCACTTACATTTAAATAAATATATAAAATTTGATTATATGCTTTTGTGAGATCATTTATACTTACCATTCTTAAAACAACAAATTTAATTTTTCTCTCCATATTGTTTATATATTACCTGCTTTATTAATGTAACCCTGGATGATATGAGAGTCAGTATAGAAGAATGAAAAACACAGAACACTGAATCAGTAAACTTTTCAATCACATTCCTTCTCTACCCTTTACTAGCTGTGTGACTGTAGATAAGTTTCTCTATCTGTCAAATGGAGACACTCATAATTGCCTCATGATTTTTGTAAGAACAAAGGAAATAAACGAAAGTTGTCAGGTAAATAATAAATTGTATTTTGACTCCTCCTTCAGTTCTCAGTTTAAACATCTAGTGCTTACAGAAGACTAACATGACTTTATGTCCTTAACTCGACTGTTCTACCCCTAGTAATATTTATACCTGTTAACTTCTTTTCCAACCCTCTGGAATTCTCCTTCACAGTACCCACTATTCTTAATGACATCGAGCCCAATTACTGCCTTCCTTAAAGTTCCTTATTTCAGAAATGACATGCATTGTATTCAGAGTATCTGGCAAGCATGTACTAGATGCTCTAGATTTTTGTTGAATGAATAAAACAGTATTTAAGGTGATGTGTTTCCTTACCTGTTGCCCATTAGGCACTACCACTCTTTTCTAAAGCTAAAGACTATTTTTTTCCCCAGAATCCTCCTCCCTGTTTGTGGTTCCTAGTTGGAGTTTGCCAATAACAGGCGCTCACGTGTGATTTAGCACAAAGAAGTGAAACAGAAGCCATTATTTCTGAGAAGCAGTTGCATCCTGAAGCTTATGCAGAAGAGAGATTTACAACATGTCTCCCGGCTCTTAAGACCTATTTACTTCATCACTGCAATGTAAGTAGTTGGTAGGATGTCCTTAGAGAATCTTGCTAACTGCAGAAATTTGCAAACTAGCTCTCAAGGAACACAGACTTCATTGCTTCAATTTGACAACTTTGGTGTGAAATCCTCTATTGTGGAAGCTCTCTTCACTACCACTCTCCTGATCTTTCAATGGTATTAAACCCCTAATATGATTCTAAGCACCTTTTACTTGATTAAATAGAGTGCCTTCTGACTTTTGATATGATTTTTCACTGACACGGGTGCTTCATAGAGTAGTAATAAGCTAGTTAATTGTAAACAGGAGCCAAAGTTGAAATTATTTTCAAAAAGAGTAAAGGGAAGTCATAATGTAAAATTCCATTTCTGGAAGCAGGTACATATAGAGCTCTGAAATTTTAGGAATAAAATAAAATGGAAGCAAAAGCGGCTACAAAATCACAAGATTATGTCACATAAAACAGTTTTCAGGTGCCGCATAACCATTCATCTATTAAGACCACAGATACATTTTCTTCATGTAGCCTTCAAAAAGACTGTTAGAAATGATAATTCTTGATATTTAATGAATTATTATTCAGATCTATGAAACGTGCCAAGTGACTCACATGTGATGTTTTGTTATATTCTTATAAAGATGAAGAAACTTAAAATAAGACTCATTTGCCAAACATCACTCATGTGTTAAGTAAACAAGCTGTAACTAAAACCCAGATACGACTGACAGCAAAATTTTAAAATTTAACCTCTTCACCATTATTTTATACTACTTTTCCATAATAATGCCTTCAACTTATTGCCTGGTAATTTACATTTATTATTATATTGATTAATTAATATCCTTCCAATAACATTTTAAAATAAAATTGAGGGGATGAGTTTCCTATAAATATTTCTCACAATACTGTTTCAAATATTCTGTGGATGGAATTAACACAAAGGTCAGTTCCTAAAACCAATTCTATAGATATGTGGTTTTTTCATTGGTTGATTTAATGCGAAAATAGATTTCAGGTTATTACACTAATAGATGAATTAAGTAAATTTCAGACAATTATTCATAAACAACATTTTCTCAGCTGAGCTTTTGAGATTACAGTAGCTTATTTTTTTCTATAGCTCACATGTTAAGTACACAACCATATACTTTAGCAGCAAATGAATTCAGAGGAGCATTGTGAAAATGTTTGAGTCTAAGAAAAACTTGTTCTTCACTAGAATATTATTGTGACTCTTTGGATGTGAGCTTTAGGAAGAATAACGTCAAAATTATACTCTGAACGTGATTATAGTTCTACCTAACACAGGGACACCTGTGTAGTAAAGGGAACTAGATTCATGTTAAGAAATCACACTGAAACAACCTTTAGAAGAAATTTGAGGCAGGTGTCACCGTATCACCTTAGCTCACTGCATCTTGCTTTGAAAGTTTTAACTTTGTGTCGCTTTTACCTAAATAAATTAGCTGTTTCTATGTGTTTACATACAAAATGAGAAAACAGTGTGCAATAACATTCTCCCTCAAATTTTGGTACGTCAACTATTTGTGGTCTAAGCTGCTGTTTAAGTGATTCACTGATTGTAACTAGATTCAGAGATAAAATAATTTGATTCAAAAACATTTCATAATAGAAGGGTATGTTTAATCATTAACTTCAATAGAAGTTCCATTACTTCATTAAGTAATAATTTCAATGGAAGCTGATATTTTATGGGCACAACATCTGTTTCAACTTATAATTAATGTCAAATAATGACTTACCAAGCTTTGCACTTCTATTAATTCAAGAAGCCAATATTGACATTTGAAATTATAATTTTTCAATGTGATTTAAGTGTATTAAAGTTGTCTTTTTAAAAAATCACGTAGTTTATTTCACTGACAAACCTAGCCCTTTTCGTTGAAGTCATTTTTTAATAACAGTTGTGGTTTTTAAAATGTTATTTTAAATATGTATACTTTTAAAATTTATATGGAAGCTGCTCTGTTTTCTTCTGGACAGCACTCCTGCACCATTCTAATGTGGTTTTAAATATATCCAAATAAATTTAGGAAATCTATAAAACTGAAATATTTCTAAACTTTTAATTCTTATTCCACAAAAAGTCTTCTGTTTTTAATAAAAATTATTTCCTTACACTTGATATAGCAATCTGACAAAGCCTATGTTTCTTTTGCCAAGTTTTTGTGTTAAGAATTGCTGTATACATCACTAAGAGGAACTTTTGGGAGTATCCATTTATAAGGCACCTACTTTTTGCTTAGAATCTGTGTTTGTGTCATTTTGAAAATAGAAGTACTTTATAAAAATCCTTTGATAGCTTTTCATCAAAGAAACGAAGGAAGACCTATTTCATTTTATTTTTACTTTGACTTGCATTTTTCAGCATTAGAACTGGGTTAAGCTCCTTGTCATGTTATATAACAGAAATGTCTTGTCATATCCTGACATCTTGTCACCTAAATAATGACTCATGGTCCTGGTGAGCTTTCAGAGAAAGGTTCTGGCAATTATCAAATGGCTTGTCTCTTCCTTTGGCATTTCACAGAGCTAAAAATCTATTTGATATATCATCTGCATTTTTGCAGAAAATATTGCCCTAGACAGTCATTCTAAGACTATCTTAGGAGATCCATATGCTTTCATGGGATGAGAATAATATGCAGTACTCCATATGCTTCCCATTAAATTACATATAAAAATAAGAATAGATTTACCCTGATTATTGCTTAAAGATTCAAAAAATGTATCAAATACAATCTTCCATCAAAAGGAAAATTTTAAAAACCGAGAAGCAAGTAAGGTACCTAGATTGCTAGAAAAAGCACATTCTAGGCAGAAGGACCAGCAACTGCAAAGGCCCTCAAGTGACCGTTGCATGGTCTGTCCACAGAAAAGGAGTCAGGGCGATATGGCTGGAGCAAAATGAACAAGGTAGGAATGAGATCACAGGGTTGGCTGAGAGCCAGACTCTGTAGAGCATGGTAGGGGATGAAAACTCTATGTTCTTGATTCTTAGTGAGATGAGGAGTCATTCAGAGATTGAGTGGAGGGCTGCCATTCATTTGTTCAACAAATATCTGTTGAGCACCTTATTGTGTGACAGCTGCTGTTCTAGATGCTGGATATATAGCAGTAAACAGACAGAAAAAAAAATGTTACTTTCATATGACTGATGGTTTTCTGGATGGGAGCACAAAAACTGGTTAGATAGCCTGATCAACCAATGCTGAGTAAATAGTTCTTATACTAGAAAATGATAAGTGCTCTAGAGAAAAATAAAGCAAGAGAAAACGCTGAGGGTGTTAACTCAGTCACAACAATTTTATGTAGGTTTTGCGATATAACCGAGTTTTATTTTTTTATTTTTTATTTTTTTGAGACAAGAGTTTTGCTCTTGTTGCACAGGATGGAGTGCACATTGGTCTTGTTGCACAGGACCAATGGCATGGTCTCGACTCACTGAAACCTCTCCCTCTGGGTTCAAGCAATTCTCCTGTCTCCCAGCAGGGATTGCAGGCACCCACCACCATGCCCAGCTAATTTTTGTATTTTTAGTAGAGATGGGGTTTCACCACATTGGCCAGGCTGGTCTTGAACTCCTGACCTCAGGTGATCTGCCTACCTCGACCTCCCAAATAACTGATATTCATACTTCATTCTAATTACTTTATGAAGGAAAGATTATAGAAAGGCATGATTAGAATCAGGGGAACAAGTTAGAAGGGAATTACAATAATTAAGCAAATAAGTGAGCTTGTATTCAACTTTGGTGGTAGAGGAAGAGATGACAAAAAGTGATTGAATTCTGAACAAATTTCAGAGTAAAATTAGGCAATAGGATTGGCTGTTGTTTTGTATATGCGGATGAGACAAAAGAAGGAGTCAAGGATGACTAATAATTATATTTAAGCAACTGAATAAAGGGAATTATCTGAGATGGGAAACACTGGGGTGAAGTATAAATACAGGAAATGAAAGGACTAAGTTTGAGTTTATTGTAGCATAGAGAAATTGCCATCAAACTCTAGGCAGAAAAGGACTTAATAGGAAAGTGATTAAGTATATTGGAAGAACTTAAATGGCAAAATCTACATTGAACCTCCAGGAATGACTTCCAGAACCATTGAGAAACACCTCAAATAGGGTGGCTGCCAGGAGTTATCCTTTTCCAGGCATCACTGGAATGAAAAACCTGCCACTGATTCTATCAGTGCAACCATGTCTAGATACACAGAAGGCTGGAAAATGAACACCTATAGATGCAATAGACTGATTAGGAAGCCAGATTAAAAAGTCACTGCCAGTGATGCTGACATTTCCACTGTGACATTTCACACTCATGAAGCGAAAAAATAGCATATTGTGAGCAAGAAATTCATGTTTTCGTAACCCAGTTTGGCAACAGACACCAGCAAATAAGTTAAAAAAGCACCTTAATTGTCAAAACTGTTTTGTACTCAAAGCTAACGATATCAAGTTTTCTACGTTTCCAAGCAAAAAGAAAATGATTGCATGAAAGTTGTTAGAATCAATACAGACTATCTGCAGAATGGTTATCAAGCTCAATGGAAGATGAGATATTTGGAACATGTTTAGTTTGAGGTGTCAATCTGCTATCTTTTGAAGATGTCAAAAAGTGCTTACATACACATCTGGCAATTAAAGAAATGTGAGAGGCCCAGGAATATATGAGAAAATAGGATTTATAGATTATGTTTAAAGTCGCAATGAAGGATAAAGTGACTGACAATGCACAACTTAGATAAGAGTAAAGCCAATCCCTCTCTTCCCATGTGTGTGTTGCAAAAATGATAAGGCTGTTTCCATCTCATATTCAAATTAGTAATTAACATTTAAAATGCTTTACCTCAGGTCATAAAACACTGATTGAAACGATGCCATATACATAAAAAGAACATATTTGGTAGAGATAATACAAATAGAAAGGATGTTAAGGTCAGAGGGAAAGTAATTTCACCTAATAATAACAATCTGAATATATATTAATATTTAGGAAGACCTGAAAACCTTCTATAGAATTAATTTAACTTTTGATGAATTCATTAGTGAACCATAGGAGTTGATAAATTGTACTGAGTAGTTACTACTGCTGCATTACGAATTACCTTAAAATTTAGTAACTTAAAACAGCAAACATTTATTTCTCACAGTTTTGTTGAGTTAGGAGTAACTTAGCTGAGTGGTTCTGGCTCAGACTCTTATGAGGCTGCTGTCAAGTCGTTGATCAGGGCTGCAGACCTAGCTGAAGGCACACCTGGTAAGGATTTACTAATGAGTTCACTCAAGTGGTTCCTGGCAGTTGCCAGTTTCTTAATGATTATTAGTCAGAAACTTCAATTCCTGGGCACAAAAGATCTCCATACAGTTGTTCATATCAAAGCAACTTGTTCTTCCAGAGTGAGTCATCCAATGGGGGAAGAAAACATAAGCTCCCCTGAGACAAAAGTGCAGCTTTTTTAATAGCATAACCTGGGTACTTATATACCATTGCTTATGCTATCTTTTATTTGTTATAACATGGAAGGATACTAACAAGGATCTGAATACCAGGAGCTGGAAGCATTGAGGCTCCTCTTGGAGGTAGGCCACTACAGTTGGCCTTTGTTGACCTTATGAAATTGTGGGAGCTGGTTAAGCAGTCTAATACGCCTGTTATCTTCACATATGATGTTAGAGTTTGAAGTATGCAGGACAGCCGGTTGGGAAAAGGAGATAGACGTAACATGGGAGAGGTCAAGAACAAGCTGGAAACTATAGAAGCACAAGCTGGGAACCCATGAGGCAGGACTAAAATATATGTCAGTTCTTATTGCCTCTGTCCTTGGTGGTGCGGGCATCCTGAGAAGCCAAGTGTCTTTGTCACAGAGCTAAACCCTTGGGCCTAGATTCTCTGTTGCTGAAGGAGGATCTCAGGGAAGGTGGAGCAATCACAGACATAGTGGCTATCCCACAATCCTGAGAGGAGTGAGCACATAAATGACAATAGGTGTATGCTATCAAATGACTCCTGCTTTACTTCAACTTTCTCAATTTTCCACAAGAATCTGCCTTGTGGTCAACTCTAACCACAAACACATGGAGAAAGGAATTCTGGGAAATGTAGTTCATTCTAGAAAAGTTATCATGTTACAAAGCCACTGCAGATTGTACCCGAGAAGCAGAATTCTCAGTATCTGTATGTAGCAATGGAAATTTGAAAAGTATCCAAGAGATTCTAGACTGGATAAAAAGGATAAAAATAGACTTTATAATCATTCTAATTAAGAGTTTTCCCTAGTTTCTTTGTAAGAAGCAATTAACAACAAATATTACAATTGAATATTTTGTACTTCTCATTATTTTTATTACTTATATAATTTGTAAACATATATCACATATAATATAGTGCATTATATTCTATAACAATAGCATATATATAACATACAGACTATTGGTGACAAATATTTATCAACAGCTTGTATTCCTGAATTAAAGGTGTTTATTTAGGGAATGTAGGTAGATTTGAAAAGCTTGGATAATAATTCAGAGCACAGATTTCAATATCTGTCATGGAAAAAAATAGTAAACAGGTAAACAAACTGTCCTGTTCTTACTCCAAGTAACAAGGTTTATTTCTAGCTGAATTGGCAGCATGTGACATAGGCTTTCAACATTATTATTTTTATTTTCTCTTTTTTCATAAGTGAGGTGAATATAAATATTAATGTTTATTAATTTCAGCTTTACTAAGAAAATATAGAGCAGAGATTATGATAGAGAGACTTTCTTATGAGTATTTTCCTTCTACTTCATTTTGCCTCCTTTAACATTTCTAATGGCATTTGGAGAGTTGTGATTGTAGGATTTTTAAAAATTGATAAGTAATATTTGTACATATTTGTGGTGTACATGTGGCATGTTTTACATGCACAGAATGTGAAATAATCAAGTAAAGGTATTTTGGATATCCATCACCTTGAGTATTTATAATTTCTATGTGTTGGAAACATTTTGCATTTTCTATCTATTTGATATATACAATATTTGAAATATATAATATTGTTAATATTGTTATTGAAGTATATAATATTGCTAATATTGTTATTGAAATATACAATATTGTTAACTATAGTCACTCTAGTCTGCTATGAAATATTCAAACTTATTCCTTCTATCTAACTGTGTGCTTGTAACCATTAACCTACCTCTCTTCATGTCATTCCCACACACACACTCTTCCCAGCCTTTGGTATCTATCATTTCCACTCTCTACCACCATGAGAACAACTTTTTTGGTTTCCACATACACGTGAGAACTTGTAATGCTTGTCTTTTTGTGCCTGTCTTATTTCATTTAACATAATGACCTCCAGTTCCATCCATGTTACTTCAAATGAAAGAATGTGATTCTTTTTTATGGCCAAAAACTATTCCAATTTGTATACACACCACATTTTTCTTATCTATTCTTTTGTTGCTGGACACTTTGATTGATTTTATATCTTTGGTATTGCAAATAGAGGTTCAATAAACATGGAAGTTCAGGTATCTCTTTTATATGCTGATTTATTTTCCTTTGGATAAATACCCAGTAGTGAGATTACTAGATCTTATGGTAGCTCTATTTTTAGCTTTTTGAGAAGTTTCCATACTGTTTTCCATAGTAGTTGGACTAATTTACATTCCCATCAACAGTGTTTCCCTTCCTACAAATCCTTGCCAGCATCTGTTATTTTTTTTTTCTCTTTTTGATAGTAACTGTCCTAACTAGGGTAAGTGATATTTCAGTGGCCTTTTGATTTGTATTTCCTGATGATTAGTTATGTTGAACATTTTTTCATATATCTGTTAGCCATTTGTGTGTCTTCTTTTGAGAAATGTTTATTCATGTAATTTGCTTACTTTTTAATGGGATTATTTGTCTTTTTACTGGTGAATTGTTTCTTGTATACTCTGGATATTACTTCCTTGTTGGATGAATGGTTTGCAAATATTTTCTCCATTTGACAGTCTGTTTCTTCACTCTGTTGATTATTTCCTTTGTTATGCACAAGATTTTTAGTTTAACATCATCCTATTTTTATTGCCTGTGCTTTTCAGGTCTTAGCCATGAAATCTTTGCCTAGACCAATATCCTGAAGTGTCTTTTCTATGTTTTCTTTTAGTAGTTGTATACTTTCAGGTCTTATGTTTAAATATATACTCCATCTTGAGTCAAGTTTTATACATAGTGAGAGACAGAGGTCCAGTTTCATTCTTCTGACTACAGATAACTAATTTTCCCAGCAGAATTTATTGAAAAGGGTGTCTTTTCCCTAACGTATGTTTTTTGTGCCTTTGTTGAAAACTATTTGGCTGTAGATACATGGATTTATTTCTGTGTTTTTTTCCCTACTGCCCTAAAACTTTGTAAAATTGAATAGGTAAGTAGAGCTGAGGGGAGAGAGTATGGAGAACCGCAAATTAAACTAACTTTCTTTAAATAAAAATTCTCTTACAGTGGCTATGCCTTCTAAACACTTTCAATAAGTGTAGAGGAGGAAAAAATACATTACATAAGCTATATAATACTGTACATGTTCAAATATAGATTAGTGAATGGTAAAATAAGATTCTCTTTTCTATCATTTCCCTCTATGAAAAGTCACCAACTATTTTACATATTATCTTCCACCTTTCTTATAGAAATGTTCCACATCAGTAGGCATAATTCACAGGGAAATGAGGAACTGAAAATTACTGTGAGATAACTTTCTTCTTAAGGTTTTCTTATGGGTTCTATTTTCCAGCTACACACAGTAAATTAAAACATTCATTATATGTGTCAGCTAACATTTTATTTTGTCTCGCAGAGATATTTGTAAAGAAAAAGATTTCCACTATGCCAGAAATAATTGGTTTAAAGTGTCAGAGAAAAATGTGGGCCTTTGAAATATGTCCGAATTAGGAACATTTGAGATATTAATCCAAGTTGGTTTGTCCACTGCTGTTATTTCCAGGTTTCAGAGTTTTCCAGACTTCAGCAACTTTAAAAAAGTATAACAGAGTTTTAAAATGTAAATATTCCTTTCCATGTGGCAACTTATTTTCTGGGAGAAACTAACATATTTCAGATTTGGCACTGTATTAATCTTTTCTCATGCTGCTAATAAAGACACACCTAAGACTGGGTAATTAATAAAGGGAAGAGCTTTAATTGACTCACAGTTCATCATGGCTGGGGAGGCCTCAGGGAACTTACAATAATGGCATAAAGTGAAGCAACCACATCCTTCTTCACATTGTGGCAGGAGAGAGAATGAGTGTCCAGTGGAGGGGGAAGCCCCTTATAAAACCATCAGATCTCGTGAGAACTAACTCACTATCACTAGAACAGGAAGGGGGAACCACCACACGATTCAATTATCTCCCCCTGGTTCCTCCCATGACATATAGGGATATGGGAAGGAACTACAATTTGAGATGAGATTTAGGTTGGGACACAGCAAAACCATATCAGGCATAATAAGAAAGAAGAACTAAAGCATCCCAGAAACAATAATTATCAGATAATTCTGTGCAAAAGACATTATTCTGATACCATAGACAATGTAAGAGGATGGATAATATTCCTGTTTTCCTCTTAAAGCTTCAAAATGCATATTGTATTTTATTTTTCTTCTATGTATTATGGAGTATTCCAATTAAACAAAGAATTAACACTATATAAAGATAACCATCTTTACATTTTTTTCTTGACAATGTTTATTTACATTTTGTGCTATAGACTATACTAACAGGTAAAAATTAGGCTTGGAATGTGAAGGCAGATGACAGGCAGAGGCAAAGGACAAAATGCTAAATTGTTGCAATTTCTTTAGTGTATTTTCCATTTGCAGAGAATATCTGCAATCCCTAGAAACAAACATAAGGAATACCATTGAATCCCTATAAACAAGCACTCTAAGAGTGTCATAAGCTTATTTAAAATATTTGATTCTGTCTCAATGCAATCATGTTGAAATTAGACCAAATAAATTAAAAATAAGTATATTCATCATTATTTGAAAGACACCAATTTATTCATCTTTACTCAGGCAGATTCAATATTTGTTTAACATCTACTTTGTGCAAGCACATGACAGCATTGAATGAATTGGCCTTTGTCCCTTGATGAGGATCTGTCCGCCTTCAGGCCCAGATGAAAAAAGTCTCAACACATCATGTGTAGATGTCCCTAAATCTAATCCTGGTTATATCTGGCATTTTCTGGTCACCTAGTAAACAGTATAGTCAGTACTCTGTTTCTATTATCTTTATTATTCCTCTCTTACTATGTTTCTGTTAAAAGTGGGAAATGTAAAATACAAAATATAAGTACAAAATGATTTTATTATCTAATCTATAGATTCTGACAATTTCTCACAGTAGTTTTCGTTTTCATCCTCAAGACTATAGGAAATCACTACATCCATGAACCTATTTTATTCTCAACATAATTCTTGTCACTTTGTATTTGAAGGTTTGTGTTTATCTTTTTCTCCTATCAGTCTGTGAACTCAAGTCCTATAAGTCAAAGACGTGGCAAAGGCCTCCAGGAAGGAATTACTATAATTAATTCTTTCCAAACTAAATTTTACTGTCCAGATTCTCTGTTAGTATGCCAAGTGTTTTCTCTAGCTTGCTTCGTTGATAACTCTTTCCAAAATGATTCTATATCAGATGCAATAATTATCAGCTTAAAACTGCTCTGTGTAGAAAATAGGTTGGGCCACTGCCAATAAGTGTCAAATTGACTCAAACATACTATTATTAAAACTGACCTTAGGTAGCAAAGTGCTACCTAAGGTTTCCACTACTATTGGTCTAGTCTGACTATGGGCAATTCTCTCACAAACCATGCAACCTCTAACATTCTCAGCTGTGTAATTCAATGTGCCTTGCTCTGCAATGTGTAATGCATGTGCAAAGTTGGCTACAAATTAAAGAAGCACAGGAAATAGAAGGACGGAAATGATCAAAGGAATTGGCTGAACGTTCCCTTCTGATTGTTTTAATCTTAGAAAGTTAACATATAAATAAATTTCACATTTCTGAAAATGAAACAAATGCAAAAATATTTAATAATAAAATCTAACAAGCTCTATAATTTCTATTCTCTCAAAAATGTTCACAAACTTTTCTTTGATCTAGAAATGAACAAGGAGATTACTAAAATAACCACTGAGATGATAAAAGAACATGAAGTTGGTGTTCCCACAGACTAGATATTAGTGGTCATTTTTTTGTCAATATCCTCTGAGCCTTTTCTTTGATAGCCTGTGAAGTCTCTGCATTTGAATTCAGTCTTAATACTGTCTACCTGAATCTCCAGCATCACTCACCCCAAATTACCCTGAACACACACACAAACACACACATGCGCACACACTCATTCACTCATGCACACACAGATAATGAAACAGCAAATGATAGCAACAGGAGGCAGCCAAATGCCTACGCAGATAGGGGAGGGTCCCTGGTAAAAACCCCACTTTCAATCCGAAGATAGTTTAAAGCCTGAAAACCAAGCTACAAATTAGATCCTTGGACCAGATTGAGAACTTGTCTTCCTGTTTGGTGTGCTTTTCCTCTGACTGATCCCCACCTTTCACCAATTTTACATATACCTACTTTTCCTAATTGGTTTTCTACACTGTCGTGCCCACCTTTGAGTGGTATCTTCACTTAACCTTTTTTGCATACTCACCAACCAATCAGCATGCACTTCCCATTCTGAGTCCATAAAAGGCCCCAGACTCAGCCACATGGGGAACTTTCCTTTCTTTAAGTAGGGAGACCAACTGTGCATCCATCCCTTCTCTGCTGAAAGCCGTTTTCATTGTTCAGCAGAATTCTTCTGTGTCCTCCTCACCCTTCAATATACAGTGTATCCTCATTCTTCTTGGGCATAGTATAAGAGCTCAGGAACCACCGAATGTGGGTACGAGCTATAACACAGGTGAGCTGGGGCACATCAGTATGGCTAAGCAAGGCCTGAGTGGGGTGTCACTGGCTGGGGTACCCTAGCTTGCAAAATGGCCAAGAAGAAAAATTCTACATCACTAAGATCATTGAAGACATCTCAAACATAGGTATAGAGGTACAGAGTCAGTATCATCAGTAAAATGCCACAACCTTACTACAGGCAGAAAAGGCTGATGATCATATCACTTGTTTTGCACAGAATTACTAATCATGACTTTAAGTATAAACTTCAAAGACTTTTCATGTAGAGAATTATTCCCCATTTTAAGCACACTTGCTTAGAAAAATAATATGACTGTTAAGAGTATCATTTGGACAGTTGAAAATGATAACTCTGGAACTTTGGGGTCCAATTTACTGTAACCACTAGCCATGTGTAGTTATTAAACCTCTTTTTTAGTTAAAAAAAAAAATAAGTTAAATGTTTAGTTCATTAGTCACACTAGTCACGTTTCAACTTCTCAACATCCAAATGTCACTAACGGCTACCGTATAGGACAGAAGAAGTATACAACATGTCAATACCACACGAAGTTCGATTTGGCAGTACTGCTCTAGACAATCGGCTTTATTAAATCAGAGTCAAATCTTCCAAATGCGTAGAATAAACTATGGACTTGTAAGTCCAGTGTAAAAAAAGGTAGGATATCAGTTCTAACATTCCAATTACTGGATTTCTAGGCTAACTAGCTGTGACTCTCAAAGCTGGGATGACTGGAAGATCTTTTGAAGTATTAGATGATTAGTGTTATGTGTTCTTACTATCCTCTTTGCAGAAGATTATCAAGTGGGAGACTAAATACTCCCACCATCAAGTAAACAGGTTTTATCATCATTTGTGAACTCAGGAAGAGAAAGGGAAGTAGAAATGGGGAACAAAAGTTTTGCAACACCCGATTAAACAGCCTAATATAAAATTATTTGGTAGCATGATATAACAAAACTGTAAAAAATATTTTTTCTTCACAATAAGTAGTGATAACTGTACTGGAAATATTAAGTCTATTTAAGAAGACAATAGTCAGTTTATGAGAACAAGTAAAGACAACGTATGGAACCATATAAAAGAAGATAATGTATTGCGACAGATCTAGGAAACTATGTATTAATAATGAAACTGTTACTTTCTATTGAGATCTTTCAGTGTATCAGATTCTATGTCATTTACTTTTCACAATGATTGGCGAAGCAAGCACAAGTATAATTTGCAATTTACAAGTGAAAAACTATTAAAATTTAAGTAACTTGCTCAAGGTAGAAAAGCTAAGACTGGAATTAAAAACTAAATCTTTTAACTCCAGAGAAACAAGATTCATATAACAATGTTGCCCAAACAAAATATTTACCTCCAATCTTTGCAGTATGTTTAAAATAATTACCTGAATGGATGCTATACAGCTATAAGATTTAATTCATTATTGTTTACTTATTTTTATACATTAGTATTGGTATACTCTGGACTTCACTGGCTAAATTATTTGGTCTATATATGCCTGCAAAAGATCTAAATTTTCTAATTCATAAATGATTTTATTTTCATGATTTATAGAAACTAACTCACATCATTTTTATTTAACAGTAAGCTGGTTTGCCTTAGTACTTTCTTACTCCACTTCTTTATCATATAAATATGTTCTACAATTTCAAAAATAATAACAGAAATCTAAAGCATCTTCCTCATCCCTGTATATTCTTTTCTCCATTTCTTTAGAACCAATCTTCCTGAAAGTTTAGTTGATTCTTTTCCTTCATTGCTTTTCACTTCTCAATCCACAGGAGAGTAGCTTCCAATTCACACACTATGTATGAAATCAATACTTGACCAAGCCATTAATAATACTGCACATGTCAAAACAAATGTGACCAAAATTTATTATGTATTCTAATATTAGATATTATATTATGTTCATTTTTTATGAAACTCTCTTCTCCATTGGTTTCAATGACATCAACCATCAATTAAATATCTGAGGACGCTTAACTTCCAAGTCCAAAATTAATCTCACAATTTTAATAATAAATCTGATCTTTTAATGATTGTTTTTGTGTCATTATCCATTTTCCAGAAAACAATATAGGATTTTGAACCAAGCTTTATTTTTCCCTCTCCTGTAATTCTTCATACACATTCATTTTCCAAGTTCCAATGATGGTATGTATCCAATAATTGAAGAATTCATGCCTCTTTTTTCACCTCTCTCTGTTATAGTTTAGTTAGGTTTATCAACAAATTTGCACTAAATTATTAAAACTCCTCACCTCTAACTTAGTTTGTGCAACCACCATAATTTTCTTTTCTCCCACCATCCCTCCCAACCTTTTTTTAAAGTTTAGACAGGGCCTCGGTGTGTCACCTAGACTGGAGTGCAGTGGCATGATCTTGGCTCACTGAAACTCTGCCTCTCAGGCTTAAGTGATCCTTCCAACTCAGCCTCCCAAGTAGCTGGGGCCACAGATGTGTGCCACCATGCCTGGCTAATTTGTGTATTTTGGTAGAGATGAAGTTTTGCTATGTTGCCTCAGCTAGTCTCAAACTCCTAGACTAAAGCAATCTGCCCACCTTGGCCTCCTGAAGTGCCAGATTCCAGGTGTGAACCACCATGTCCAGCCCTACCATAGTTTTCTTGAACAACAATGATCAATGTGCCACTCACTTGCTTAAAACACATTTGGTAACATATCTAGTATTTTCAGGATAAATATAAGGGATCAGTTTGATACTTAAGAGCCTTTATGATTCGTCACAATTCCATTCAATCCATTCGGATTTTTGTTTTACCTGGAGAACATCATGTTAAGTGAAATAAGCCAGGCACAGAAAGACATATACTGCGTGATCTCACTTATATATGAAATCTGAAAAAGTCAAACCTATAGAGGCAGAGAGTAGAATAAATGTTATCAAAAGTTGGGTGGCCGTGGAGAGATTGAGGAGATGTTGGTTAAAGGATGCAAAATTTCAATTAGATATGAGGAATAAGATCAAGAGATCTATTATAAAACAGAGTGACTATAGTTAATACAAGGAACATTGGAACCTTGAAAAAGCGACCTCACTTCTTTGGTGAAAGACCCCTACAGAACTTAGAATGCTAGTAACCAGGCACCCACATTCCAAGGAAAGCCTCGCAGCTCACTTGACAGCAAATGCTCAAGAGAGCAAAATGTCCTCCTGCTGGATCCTGACTTTCCAAGGCTCTCACTTCAGGTCTTCCTGAAGCATGTCAAGGATGCCAACATGGGTGTATTTCTCACCCCAGATGCCTCTGATCAATTGGCAAGGGGCACCCACAGGTGACACAAGGAAGCCCAGGGTAGGCCCCTCTAAGCCACACAAGCCCCTCATAGGCCATGCCTGTGATCTCATCAAAGGTGCCCTACACCCTTCCCTATTACCGTGTGTTGGGAAAAGCAACTGAGAACCAACAATGATATGTCTCTAATATTTGAAGAATCTGTGCTTCTTTTTGCATCCCTCTATGATATCTGAAGTAATGTATGTGCTAAATAGCTTGATTTGGCCATTCCACAATATAAATTTCATTGTATGATGTTTTCAAAACATCATATTGTACATGATAAATATATACAAATATGTCAACTAAAAATACATATTTCTGTCTTGACCTTGTACAACCAACCCTGTATCCATGATCTACACACCATGAATTGTTTTCTCCTCCTGATATTAGGAGTGCTTTAGTCCTTGCTTCTGTACATGATGTAAGTCGTCCCTGTCTGCCTAAGTTTCTTTCTTATCTTGCTTATCAAATAAATATATTTTATTGGCACAAAACTCTATTTAGATGTGACTTATCTGGGAACCCTACACACTTGACTACCAAAACACTTGGTCTCGGTCCTGCTCCTTGCCACACAGAAAGCCAATCACCAAGATGGCAAGTATTGCTGAAGAAGAAGTCTTTAACCAGATGCTGCAGCTGAGGAGATGAGAGGTCAGTCTCAACTCCATCTCTCTGACCAACTAAAATGAGGGGCTAACATAGCAGGGAAGGAATGTAATAACGTGTATAAGAAAACAAGAACTAGGGAAGGGCAAGGAAGCAATCATGATGAATTAGTGGTTCAGCATCTCATTGTCTGAAGTTTCAGTTCTGGTGATTTTCAGTTCTCCGGTACTCTTAGAGGCCATAAGGTTGTTTCTTAAGACAAGAACTCAAGTAAAACAATATAAGTTGCAAGTTTTAAGATCAGAAGAGTCCATTTCTATGTTTATCAAAAATAACTATCTATGGGACTACTGGGTCGATTTATTTAAACCAGGAAATATGTATGTGTATTTTTAGCTTCAATGCATCATTTGCTTATTTATGATCTAATACTAATTTAATATATTGAGTTCATTTCCTAAATATCTATGTTGCTAAATAGACCATGATCAGGACAGGGAAAATATATTAATCATTCTTGTTATTGAGCAAATCTAATATATGAGGATTTTTTACTTTAGTATTATTTGGGCCATTGTGTAAACAAGTTTTTTAAGCATGTGTATATAAACTGGGATAAAAGGATAATAACAGATATTTACAGCTTTTAAAAGAGTAACTTGAGAAAGGTGATAACTTAACATTTCAAACTAACTTCTAAACTTGAAACATATTTAAAAAAAAAAACAAAAGTGTAAAGAAAGATAATAAAATTGAGAATAAAGTTTTTTTCAGCAAGATGCTAAAGCTGATAAAAAATGGTTGGGTCAATTTGTCTCCCAAATAAGCTTTCCTCTTTCCCCCCAGTTTATCAACTCCAAACTGAAGTAAAACTTCCTACTTATTTATAGAGACAGTAGAACAATCACAGGACCCTAACCCTGTAAGAGGAACAGGTTGTACACCTTTGTACAAATTCCGACATGTGTAAACATGCATCACACATTAAAATGTACCAAGTTATGGGTGAAAGATAAAAGAAATCCTAGAAAACCCAGGGACCAAGGGAATGACGGTACCTTTCAACCTGTTATATTAAAGTTAGTTTTTGAGCTTGCCTTATTTGCCCTTTCACAGATTAAGACCCTGGATGATACAGACACTAGTTGGTCTGAGTATCTCCAACAGTGTTAATCACAGAAACTATTGATGACAGCAGTGGGCTGTCTGTAGCAGCCTTTGCCATCACACTGGCTGCAGTGGGGAGGTGCAGGTGGTGGCAGCAGGAGTGACTGCAGGAGCAGTAGTAGCTTCCATGGGTCCCCTCTGCCCCACGTCTCCTGTGCCCCATGCCCCGAAGGCAACCAACTGCACCATCCCCCTCCTCGCACAGTCAGGCAGGACCTGCTCCCAGACCCAGAACCTCTACCGTGGCCTCAACTTTGCTCCCCACCATATCCCAGGAGCCTACAAGCACCTGGCTGAAGGCAGAGTCAGGAACTGTGGGGCCAGCACCAAGAGCATCAGGTTCATTTGTGCCGGGCTGTTTGGGGCCACCATGCCACCTGCACCTCACCTGCCACCCCTGTGGAGAAAATGCAGAGAAGAGGCAAACTAGAAGAACAGCAAAGAAAAGCTGCCCACCTGGGTTTGTTTGCCCAGGACGGGCACCACACACATGGATCACCAAGGTGGATGCCACTGATGTCCCATGAATCTACCTGCCCAGCCTGGAGGTTGAGGCTCAGAATTTGGAGCACAGACACCACACATCGTCTATGGGCACAAGCATCAGGTGCAGGTTCTTGCAGCAGCTGGGCCTGAGGCGCCCTGCTATGTGACCCTGAGCACGGGAACCTGAACTGATGCAGCAGGAATTACCTAGCTGCCGCTGCAGCCACACTGCCATGGCTGTGGACACGCATTCCTATACTACTGGGGGCCAGGAGCAGGCAGGAGCCCTGCCCTCCCAGGAGCAGCTGCAGCCACCCAGACCTTGTCTGTGGACCCAGGCATCTCTGCACTCTTGGGAGCCTGGGAAGGACCTCCCTGTGCCTGCAGGCTCAAAAGTGCCTGCTCCTGCTACCTGGCTTCTCCCTGCTGTCAGTGTTCACTCCAATCTCAGAGAAAAGTTGAGGCTGAACCCGGGGAATATCTCAATCTGGCCAGGTGTGCACATGCTTGGGGCAGCGCTGACATGCCAGCTCCCTGCTGCCTCAGTCCCCTCTGGACTTTGGATACGAACAAGCATGGGAGGGAGGGTGAAGGGGGTGCTGAAGGTAGCTTATTGCTGGCCTGTAGGTGCCCCTCGGCATGAACAACCTGGGTGCCATATACAGCAGTGGGAGGAAGACAAGATCTGGGCTGGAAAGGGTGGATCCCCAGTGAAGTCCCACCTTCAAGCCAGGGAAGGCCTGAATCCCGGGGGCCAGGCTGCCAGTCCCATGGACCGGAAGGGGGAACTTTTCATGCTTTTTCCTGGGCTCATCCATGGTCTCCCACGGGCCAAACAGTATGCACTTCCTCCCCTCTGAGGTCCAGAAAAACCCCAGACTCAGCCAGACTCGGAGAGATGGTGGGACTGCCAGCTGTGGAGAGGAGCTACCAACTCCTGGGTCTCCTCTCTGCTGAGAACTGAACAGTCGTGGAGATGACCTGCCAGCAGAGAAGTACCCTCTCTGCTAAGAGCTGGACACTCATCAGGACACCCTGGCTACAGAAAGGAGCTAGACGTTGTGGGTCTCCTCTGAGCTGTTCCTTCACTCAATAAAGTCCTCTTTGTTTTGCTCACCCACCACTTTTCTGTGTACCTCATTCTTCCTGGATTCAGGACAAGAACTCAGGACCTAATGAATGGTGGGGCTAAAAGAGCTGTAACACGAACAGAGCTAAAACACACCCCTTCCTCACCACGTTGTGAGTGACAAGAAGGAAAGAAGAGAGAAGAGCTGTGGAACTTCAGGGAGCCCAGACCCACGAGCTTCTCGAGCCAGGACTTTGACACCCTTTTTAGGGCTCTGCAATTCCTGCTGTCTCCAAGCTTTTGGACACCACTTCGTTCCCCAGTGTCAGCCATGGAAGCTGCTTATGGTATGCCTGACCCAGCCACAGACTTGCAGGGAACCAGCGCCTGTGCCAGCACCCGGAGCTGCCGGCCCCACTGCAGCCAGTATGCCTGGCTGTGCACAGTGGCCAGACCCCACACTCGCTCACCCACAGACCCCTCACCACCCTGCTCACCCTTGACAGGCATGGGACCCAGGCCAGTAGTGTGAGCTGAGCACAGCCTGCCAGACTGAGTGGACCCAATAGGCTCAAGAAAAACTCGGGCACAGAAGTTTCTGACTGGAAAAGCAACAACTCAAGGATCCCATAACACTACTACACTTGCTTTGTTGTGTACAACATTAACTTAATAAAAAGTGGGTGGTTTAATCAATTAATGAATTAATTTTGAATACAGTTATAAATTCTAACATTATTTTTACTCAGAAGCCTATTCCTTTGTCTTAGTTTAGATGACTTTAATTTTTAACTATACTTTTGGGCTTATTGAGTCAGATAGTTAAAACATTATTAAATTCATATGGAGTTGATTTCAGTTTGGATGTTTTGTTACAGCATATTTTCTCAATTTTAATCTGGCATATACTTATCAGTGGAATTTTCCACCCTTACATTGATTTAATTTACTTGTCATACTTAGTAATTTAATTGAGTTCCCATTTTTACTTAGTAGCCTTCATGTTTACACGTGAAAACTATCTGATAGCTTACAAAGTATCTGTAAAATCCCCCATATTTTCTTGATACTTAGATAGAATGATATATATCTTCTGGTTTAAAGATATTTTTCAGTACATTTTCTTTCAAATGATAAAATTATGTTTGAGTTTAACCATATTATTTTATGAAAACAAAAAACTTTTAAAATAAATTTAATTAGAAAGTGTATCAGTGAATTTCCTTGCTCTTCAAAACACAGAGGTGGCCGGGCGCGGTGGCTCAAGCCTGGTAATCCCAGCACTTTGGAGGCCGAGACGGGCGGATCACGAGGTCAGGGAATCGAGACCATCCTGGGCTAACACGGTGAAACCCCCCGTCTCTACTAAAAAATACAAAAACTAGACGGGCGAAGTGGCGGCGCCTTGTAAATTCCGTCCCAGCTACTCGGGAGGCTGAGGCAAGAGAATGGCGGTAAACCCCGGGAGGCGGAGCTTGCAGTGAGCTGAGATCCGGCCACTGCACTCAGCCCCGCGACAGAGTGAGACTCTGGCTCAAAAAAAAAAAAAAAAAAAAACCATCAGAGGTGTGTAATTGCTAAAAAGAAGCATAAATATATTAATATATCATTCAATATTAAACAATTTGGTGGTAGTTAGAAATTCAGTTGTTATAACTGACAGAGACAATGTCTGGACAGGATTTTCTGAAAAAAGACATATTATATATATATATTTATTAAATATCATCATAAATGAAGCTCACTGGACAGATAATGTTTTGAAATCTCAAGGATGACCGATTTAAGAAATTCTATATGGAAACAATAAGATTATCTTTAATATATTTACAAATATCCCATCATTCTAGAAGTAGATGGGTCAAAATAAATACTAGACTTTAACCTCAATGTTGCATTTTAGAGTGATGATAAATGTTTACTATAAGTCTGAATTTTAGAGTACTATACCTAATTAGCTGCTTTGTTTTTTACCTTCATGAAATTAATATTCAGAAACTGTTCTTAAAAGGACCAGCTGCACATAATTCAGGTGTGAGATTCAAAACTCATACATTCACCTGAGGGTTATTTAATGTGAAGAGTCCAAATGAGTGAAACAAATTTCAGTAGTCACGGCAGATATTAATGCTAAGCATACACGATTAGGAGTCTATTCAATTGTACAGTTACAGTCATTATTCAATGAAAGAATGTGTGTTCAGTATGGACAGAATATTTGCGTTTCACTGTTATAATCCCAACAATGAATGCAACATTGGAGTAAAGTAGATGCTAAAGAAATATCTGAATAAATAAGTGGAAAAATTGATAATTATCATGTGTCTATTTAAAAAGTTGTGAAGTATTTTATTGGAAAAGGAAAAAATCACTATTGATAGTTGTATGTTTTAAAAATAAAATATATCTATATCTGTGTAGCATGGAATTTGCTTAATGGATTGAGAGCATGAATTTGAATTCAAAGACATGGAATCTTTATGTATTAATTCATGTATAAATGCCACATGACATATGTATTCTGAGATTGTCAAATTAGAGGTCAAATTTATGAACATATCTCATAAAATGGGAAAAAATGAATCATATATATTATTTTTATTAGATTTCCTTATTCAACATAAAATAATTTCATCTCCACTATATAAGAAAGTAGTTATTATACAAACTTTACACTTACTTTCACATCACATGTTGACACACAGATTTACATATGGATTCTAATAAATGTTGATTTCAGAGGAAAATTTAATATTTCCATATGGTCATGGTGTATGTTCAGCACTCCATTTTCTTTTATATAGACTATACATCCCATTATTTCCTTTCTTTCTTTACATATTTGTGATTAAAAATCATCATATAGACATGTAATCTGGACGTAGTTAATTTCATATGAATTCAGTTACAGAAACACATATTGAACAGCCACTATTTGTTGGCATGAAAGTAGTAGCCTCTGCCCACAGAGAAATGATCGCCATTTGAACTTAACTTAGAGACAGGTATGTTATCCTTCTACTACTCTTCCTTAAATTCCTAGAAATTGTGTGGGTAATTTTACCAAAAATAATAAAGAAATTACATTAATATTAATATAAATAAATAGAACATTCAGTAAAGTGGCTTGTGGTAAGGCGGACAAGGTATAAAGCAAGGGAAAGAACTGTATTTTAATTACTGGATTGACCAAAATACCTTATTTACTTTTACAGATAATTATTTAAGCTAAAATACCAATAATTAATAAAATAGGCTTTTATAAACCTCAGCCTCAAGTTTAACATTTATGTATTCTTTTTTAAGTCAGTTACATATTTAAGATCAGTATGCCCACTTGACTTCATCCTTCAGTCAAATTTTTCTTCGCATTAAATCATAAATAGTACTCCAATTTACTTTTACCACTGAATAAAGTTTTATTCAGTTTTCCCCTTTGTAGAAAGGAATGGTATTTTGAAAGGACAACATTTTGTGAATTTTTTCCCCTTTTTTACATGGCAAAGTATATTACTTCAGTATTAATATGACATTTAACATGGTATTTTCTATTTACATTTTTAAAAATACCTAATAATTCTTTCCACAATATAATTTCCATTCGTAAATTAGAATACAAAAAGATTTAGATGTGTGTGAAACTAGCATAAGCTCATTTCTAATGTATTAGAACCCCTAGAAAAATATAATGAAACTTAACAATTATGAGTGCCTACTATGTGCCTAATCTGTGTGAGTTAAAAATTCTGAGGGGCCCAGTTGGAGGAAGCACACTTTCATGAGATTTACTCCAGGAGTCACTGGGTTTTTAGAGTAAATATTGGAGAAAATATCTTTTACTGCAATGTTGAACTTATTTACCTCATCCTAAATCAAATAAAACGGTAGCAATAAGACCGTAAAATAACAATTTTTTTAAGAGAAGAGCTTTATTTTGGAAATAGTAGTGAAAAGTAAGATAAAAGAAAAATTAAACCTTCTTTTAATTGTTTCCTCAGAAAAGGGTTGTTATGGACTGAAGGCTGTTTCCCTACAAAAGTCATATGTTGAGCCCCTACTCCTCAATGTGATGGAATTACAGGCAGGCCCTTTGGGAGATCATTAGGCTTGGATAAACTCACGAGCATGGAGTCCCAATGGTGGAACTAGTGTCCTTAGAAGAGGAGGAAGAGAGACTAGATCCCTGTCTCTCAGCTATATCAGGACACAGCCAAAGGGTGGCTGTCTGCAAACCAAGAGGAAAGCTCTCATTGGGAACTGAACTTGGATTTCCCAGCCCACTAAAACTGTGAGAAATTCATGCTTATTGTATAAGCCACACAGTGTATGGCATTTTGTAATAGCAACCTGAGCAAAGACAGTGACATAATACATCAAACACTGAAAATTTGGATGTTAGTTAAAGGACTAAATATAGATGAATTGGGATCAAGAAAATTGTCTTAATAAATTTGTAACTTCCTTTGGAAAGCATACATAAAGGAATTTTTGTTAGACATATTTGCAAATGTTTATATAGAATTCATTCTTTATCGTGGTTTTATGTTAAAATGTGACATTAGAGTCACAAAAGTAATATTTTGTGCATTTGAAAGAAGATAACATGGATTGTGAGATACATTTTAGAATAACACTGAAATTCTATAAGTTTTCTTTAGTATCCTGTCTCAAGAAGAGTACTTTAAGGTTTCATTGATTCTGAATAAGGATTCCTTTCTGCTGCTTTTATGGACAATTCATTCATCCAGTATCATTTACTATGTTTTGACTACTGTTTTAAGACCATACATGATTTGTTTTTAAAATTAAAGTCTTGTTACATGTCTTTCTGCATATTCTCCCATGCTAAGTTTGAAGGAATAATAAAACATTCATGAAAGTTGACATAGATTAATCCAGACTATGTTGCCAGATTTCTTTCTACATAGCCAGTGCTGGCAAGTCATCATTAATCTGTATTTTTGTGATATCTATTAGATCTCTATTATTTGTTCTATGTAGATATTGTGAGTTGTATTTTGTGCAACATGAAGCAAAGTGGCCAAATGTATTAGAAAATTTCTCATTACAAGACACAAACAACATGCATTTCCTTTACTCAGCATTGAAAAATAATGGGATCTCATTCTTCACTCCCACGGAGAGTGTAGGAGAATGTCCATATTTAGAAAAATAGCAACTATCATAAGAAATAAATTGAACTTCTGTATTTTATTATCAAAAGAAGATAATAGCAAAAGAAATTAAAATGACAAAGAAGCAAATATGACAGGCCATGTCAAGTATGATGAGCTGGCAGAGTTAGGCACTTATTCTGAGTTGCTTCAGAAAAAAGTGGCAACTGATACTTGAAATATAATCTACCTTAGCCATGGCATTCAAAAAAGTCAATTAATCATAATCTACCCTAAAATCAGGCTGCTTATTGAGCTGTATTTCACACCTCCTCATAACATTTGTAGGTCGTGTGTAACATCTTGGTTTCATTAAGGGATCATAGAGTAAAATATGTTATGACATTCAAAATCCTTGTTGAGGAATAAGATTTCTAGGAAGAATAATCTTTTCTCTTCCAAACAAGACAAACAAAATACAAAACAAAAGACATGCAAAACAAAACCATACAATCCTATTTTATTATCCAAAATTGAAGCTGAAAACATTGTTTTCTGATTTAGTTTTCCAATGCTTATATTTTGTACTAAAGCATTAAGTATAGGTGAGGTAGATATTGTTTTCTTTATAACTATATAATTAACTTCTTCCTTCCATAAATAATTTGTATCTCTTGCAAAACAAGAAACATCTATTACATTTCAGGATATCAAAACAAACGCTAACGATAATTTATTTTCTTTACCTTAGAGAGAAAATGTCATTTTGCTATAATGGTACAATGGTATTACAGCAATAGGAAGGTATTTTTGTAATAATCTGTAATGAAAATCCAAGTCTATTATTGGAGTATAAGATGAGAGAATTTGTCTGGATGTATGGCATTTGATCCTGTAATATAGGAAAGATTTTAAAAATGTGACATGATAAATAGACTGTATTGTTGAAGTGATGAAAACTGAAAAAATCAGTGGAGAGTCCAAAAGTGCCAGCTGGAAAGGAGACAGAAGGATATCAACAGTCTGCATTCAGAAGGAATCCTGATGTGTTGATGTAATAGCCTGATAATGAAATGACTTGCCTGCCTCTATTTACAAAGAACTCTTTGATTCTTTGAAGTGGGATGTTTTGGAGATCACATAAACATGGCCTAACATAAAAACTGTGTCTTTAAGTGCATCATATTTTCTCTATAAACATTCATTCAAATAAATCAGTCTCCAAGGTTTATGTGTTTATTAAGCATATTAGAATTGAAGATTGTTTAATATCTGCTACTTGCTCTGCATTCAAATCAAATTTTACTTTGAGATACTTTTTTGGGGAAAACACAATAAGTCAAAACTGCTTAACAACTCTGTCTAGACTCAAGTAAATACATTGTCACCCAATTTCATGAATAGATAATAGAGCACTTGTTAAAAGCATGTGACACTCAGATGGGTCAAACCTTGCCAGAGCTGAAAAATGTAGAAATACTTGCCTTGAATTCTTTGAGGAGCTCAGTGAAATATGAAGAAAACGGGCAAGGGAAAGAGAGGGAGAGGAGAGAAAAGAAAAAAAGAGAATAATAATATAAATTTCAAGATGAAAGAAGTGAGAAAATGATTAGGCCTAAATTCTAAGATGTAAAGTATGATACAAAATCATGGTCCTGAATCAATTATCCAATAAGCCTAATTGACAATCAGACATTACGGTCTTGGCTTAGCCCGTTACTAGCTGTGTAACAGGTTCATAAACATCTTACTATAAAATGCCTAGTATATGTCAGGCCATGGTCCTGGGGATACACTGTTGAACAAGGATAGAATGGTACTTTACATTCCTGTGTGGGGACACAAACAACAACCAAAAGCTTACAAAGAAATAATTTCAGATAATTAAAAATTCTGTAAAGAAATAAAACAAAACTGGATAGAGAATGGCTGGTAGGATGGAGAAGGACGGCTTAATATCTGATTAAAACTACTTGTGGTAGGAATTATATGAAGTGATGTACTAATTATAATAAAGTGGGCATGTGCACAAAACTATCTCTGGAAGAGTCAATATTTTCCTAAAGGCGACTCCAGATGTGCCAAAAATGTCTGAGTAGTAAAATAAGATGACTCACTCCTGACTTCATACTCTTTCCATTTCAATTCACCAGTAACACTTGAATTAGTTTGAAATTTCAGAAATTACTTGCTATTAATACAGGCAGTAAAAGCTTTCTTATAAATGGTGTCAAGCATGCAAAAATACTCTTTGGGACTTCTGCTTTTCAGAGAGCTCCAATTCTGCTTCATCTGCCAACTCAAATGCTGCTTTCTACATGATATTCCTCCTGCAATAAAAGTCTAAGATAGAAGAAAGACGATGGAATAAAGAGTTGATTTACCTCAGTTTTTAGAAAAAAATCTCCAAGGAAATCAATTGTATGTTTTACCATGTGTACTCATAAAATTAGAAAATATTTAATAAATGATATTTTTATATTATTCTACTAGGCAAGTATGGAATAATGTCATAGTTCTACTTTTGAGAGCGGAGAGGGAAATGGTATAGACTTTTGAAAATGGCCTTACCAACAAAATGGGAATGAAAAAAATCTACCTCATAATATCTTTGTTAAGTTTAATTGAGATAATTCATCTAAAATATCTGTTTCTGGCACATAGTAAGTGTGCAATAATATTGTTAGTCATTATTTTCATTAAAATGTGTTGTTTTCCTTAGAATATATTCTAGATTATGGTTATTATTTTTATGTGAAGCAGTATGTCTTTTGGAGGCATATACCATATATAAATAAGTGGTAATTAGTACAAAAATGCACACTGCTACAATCACTTGTACCTTGGCATAAAACAAACTTTCTTAAAAAAAAAAATGGCTTTTTTTCTATCAATTCTAAGTCTCCTTTTTCCCTTTCTGGTATAGAACACAAAATATTTGGGATTATTCGTTTCACTTCTATTATTCAAATTTAGTAGAAAAAGATTTTGCTGTTTTATATTAGCTCTAAGTGTCTAGGTCTCTTATTCTCTAGTTAACCTATGACTCAAAGAGTAAAATCACAGAAAAGTATTCTTAGAAAATCAGAATATTTCTCATATATAACTTATCCAATATCACTTGCTTTGCTATCATATGAAAACAAAATGCAATAATGGATGGTATCAGGGTGACAGAGTAGAGGCCTTTAAAATGATGTACATTTGTTGGGTATTTGAACTGTACCATAGTGATAGTTTAATTCTAGAATATGAGAAGGTAATTCCTACTGTCTCCATTTAGGCATAGCTCAAAGAGTAACTGGAGGAGAGCTTGCCCAAGATTAAGTACTGACTTCTGACCACACAGTGACATTATAATTAACCACTGTTTTGGGATGGAATCCCCCAAATGACAAGAGACACTTTCAGTTTGGATGGTTATTGACCATTATGTGTGGTTAAAAACAAAAGGTTTTCATCTACAATGAGATACTGTTCTTACAATGACGCTTGTGGAAAATACCATCTGAATGGCAAATCTTGGAACCTGCCGTTGATATTATTTACAAGAGACATCATTTTGAGGATACATGGAAGTTTCCACTTACTGATATGTTCAAATATTTAGTTTCTTCTATGCAAGGACAAAATTATGCTAAGCCTTGGGATTTCAGAGAAAAAAATACTATTTCTGAATGTGAGGAATTCTCATATTCCTAGGAGAAACAGTTCAAACACAAATACAGTGTGCAAATTATGAGACTGAAGAATGTAAATAACTCAGTGACTGCATAAAATAAATGTTGGTTGGCTAAACAAATAATACTGAAAATTTTTAGTGAGCAGGTATGTGAAACAGGTTTCACAGGACAAATAGGAGGTTACATAGGAAAGGGAGAATCAAGCTTTGTTTGGAGATCAGAATAGAAGTGGGGACAATTCCCAGTGAACATTTCAGACAAAAGAGAAATCAGATGTGTAGGGCCACAGGGCCAGTACAGAGAACCTCAGAAAGTGCCCCCTTGATGATTAAAACCTGCTATATACAAATGCAATTTGGCTAATATGTAATGAATCAATGACACTGAAATTATTGGCCTACTAATTATTTACTACCAAACTGAACAAATTATTTACTACCAAACTGAACAAACTTTAGACAACATTTGTTTCCAGATACTGAAATTAATACTTATAGACTATTAATAGATCTTTGACTGTTTTTAAACACTAAAAAACACCCAAATTAACCTCATATGTTTGAAATTCTTCTCCAAAAATAAACACAAAAGCCAGCAGTGAAATTCTCAGTAAAAAAAGTGAAGACTACAAAAACATAAAACAATATAATGAAAACAATTAATCTTGACAAGACCACCTTATATGTGGGCATTATAAATAAAAGAAGACATTTCCAATGACTATGGTTATTTTGTTTTGGATAGACAATGAAATAGAAATTCCATGATTTTAGGAGAATAATTTAATGTCTGATGAGGATTTTGAATACGTTTTAATCTCTTTCTTTTAATCTTATACATTTTTTATTTTGTTGCCAGCATTTTTAGTATTCTAGAAAATATTGAGGTCTGAGTAGCATCCTGGAGTTCATCAGTTGATGTGGCCTGTGAGCTCTGCAATTGGTCTCCCAGCAGTACTTTTTGTTATTTAAACGAAGTGCTAAGAAAATGTGCAAGATGAAAATGCTGGCCCTTTTGTTTTTGCGGTCTGCAATGTCCAACTAAATAAAACCAAGCTTGGACTATGACACAGTGAATGCCTAAAAATATTAAACTAAATTAAATATTAACTAAATTCAGAACTCTTAGTTTCATAACATCAACATACAAGACAAAAGTTGACATGATTTGCATTCTAGACCACGTGTATTTCTTTTTTTTTTTTTTTTTTTTTTTTTT
>NW_016804598.1:748338-765195 GCF_001698545.2 Rhinopithecus bieti
CTCGGCCTCCCAAAGTGCTGGGATTACAGGCTTGAGCCACCGCGCCCGGCCGATACGGGTGTTTCTACATCACCAAACCAATGAATGTACTGGGTGAAGATCAGCCTGGGAAACATTCAAATACTTCGAATTGCACATCTTGAATCTGATATTGGGTTAGCACAATCACCAACGCTCCATTGGCAGGAGGTAACAGGGGTATAGAAGGTCTAGACTCTTCAGCAACCACAGCTTTTGAAAATATTAGAAAACTTATGTCTGAAATATAATGAGTTATTTACAATTATGTTTCAAAATTACATTACTCAGGATTCTTGATAATATAGGATTTTTACCAATACAGTAGGTGAGAAATGAAATTTTAGTACACTCTTGATTTGTTATATACCCTTGATGATAGAGGTTAAAAATATTTTAGTTTTAAACATATTTTGAGCTTACAATAAATAATTACAAAATTATAATCAAATTATAGTCAGTATTTAGGGGTTTAACGTAACTAAAACTTCGTTGGTTCAATTAATTAGAAAATACAATTACTGTGGTAAGCAATTAAAGCAATTATTCCATTGTATAAAATAATAAATAGTTTTATGTATCAAAATGCCAAAATTCAGACTGTCTTCAAGATTGATCTTTTATTTTTGGATAACTCAATACATTTAGTAAAATTTATGGTATGAAACTATTTTTTGGGATATAAATTTGTGGCTCTTTAGTGATAGATGAGGCTTAAAAGGTATCCTCACACTTTGTTCAGCATTTATTGAATCTTTACAATTGGAAAGTCTCAAGAGAGTACCAAGAAATTCAAAAGTGTTTTCCATTCATCGATTCTTTTATTACACAGTATCATTTTGAGTACATTCGAGGCTTTTCAAAATGTGATTTCTGCATATCTTGACATGGGCATTTTATATTACTGTGTGCTAGAATTCACACAATTACTACTGTCCTTGACGTGAAGCATTTTTACTTTGCACATTAACATTCATTAAAAATAGCTCAGTCTATCACTGCTCTTTATTCACTATCATAATAAAATATACATTTTGAAATTAAAATATTAATATATTATAGACATTTTTATTATGAATTCACTTTATAAAATTAAAAGTAGTCTCAATATCTGATGCTTTACTTGAAGAGATTGGTGTACAACTTGAATTTATTTAAACTGAGCTTTTATTTGAAACAGTACATATACTAAATAATACACGTATATAACTTGTGCTAAATTTTCAAAATTTTGACATTTTGACATGCAATAGCTTCACAAAGTTAACCTTAGGAAAGGTATGTTTTCTGTAAGTACCTACATTATTTTAATACCTCTTTACTTCTGAGATACACATTTTAAGCCAAACTCATTTAGCTAATGTAAAGGATGTTTATTCATTTTATTTAATTGGAATAATACTGTATTGAGTAAAATGCAAGTATCTTTGAAAACCAATGTTGTTTTCTGAAGAGAAAAGTAAATTATTATACTCTAAGTTCTGGGACATGTTTCCCAGAAATTAAAGTATAATTTAAAAAGTAAATTATTATTTGGGAGGCCGAGGCAGGCGGATCAAGAGGTCAGGAGATCGAGACCATCCTGGCTAACACGGTGAAACCCCGTCTCTACTAAAAACACAAGAAATTAGCCAGGCGTGATGGTGGGCCCCTGTAGTCCCAGCTACTCAGGAGGCTGAGGCAGGAGAAATGTATGAACCCGGGAGGTGGAGCTTGCAGTGAGCTGAGATCATGACACTGCACTCCAGCCTGGACAACAGAGCAAGACTCTTTCTCAAAAAAAAAAAAAGTTAATTATTAAACATTAAATAATTTTAATATCAGGTAATTATCTCTATTTTATCTCTATTTTTAGTGGACTGCACATCTATTTCTCTTCAACAAAGTTTCATCCTTGATTTAAAACAGTTGCATTTCATGGCAATTTTCATTTACATTTTAAGCCACTAAATAAGTGTGTACTCTCAGAAGTTAATTTGTCATTTTGATAATCTAAAATATCTCTGAAAGACAAATTGAACATATTAAATTTAATTTAAAGATAACTTCAAAATTGTCTTTTTTTCCTACCACTATCCACAAATGTTAATACCATTTTCTTCTTTATGAATACAATTTTATTTGACTTAAACATATTTGGATTATCTGATTACATGAGGAGTCTATTTTGCAGTTTCTTTGTTTCTTCTTTAAAATGATTTTGGTGTATTATAAAACCTGTTTCTACACTTTTAAAATAATTTTAAACTATGGAAATAAAAAACACAGGTGTTGATAGTGACAGTAAAGACAGGAGTATTAATTAGTATCTTGCGTATATGTACACATTGTAGATGGCTTTTCTTCTTGGTACATAATTTAAGGATAACAATCATTGATTTCTAGCATATTCATGAATATATGTATGTGTGTATACATATATGTGCATATATAATATAACAAACTAATATATTAAATTGTGAGCTTTCATAAGTACGACAATATAGGAAGCAAATGTGTAGTTAGTAGTTAGCGATTGCAACAAACATGAAGTCTAATTTAATAAATTCATCATTAATCACAATTTATTCAACAAAGATTCAGACTGAATCTTTGAAGACTCATCATAGCTTAGGAAAAAAATAATAAATATTAAAAGTCAAAGTTAAAAAATATGATTCTTGATTCATACTATTTTATAAAACAACTCTGTGCTTCATCTCATCTATTAATCATTTGATTAATCCACCAATTTAAAAGCATTGAAAAATTTCTATTGAGCATTTGTGGTGATGGATGGTGAGAAATACAAAATTAGAAACAATGACTCCTATTCTCAAGAGTGATTACAATTAATTTTGTGAAAATTCCTATACTTTAAGAAAGTATGTAATAAATAAAAACATGTATCATGACATTTAAGTTGAACAGAAATTTCAAGAAAGGAAATAATTCACTAATTTGAAATTGTCAGAAAATATGTTCTGAAGGCTGCAGAACTTGATTTCACAACCTCAACCATTAATCTCTATTAGCATAAATTTTGTTATCAACCTCATATCTGTTCTCATTATACTCTGTTTCGGCTTGAAATTCCACATTGCACCTTGTTCAATTCTCATTTATTTATTTACAGCAAACTTATATGTAAAAAGTGATCTTTTGGGCCCAGAGACTGTTTCTAACCCCAGTTCAAATTGGTGAATACCATATTTAACTAAACTGGAAATTAGTAATATTCTGGAAATATAACTGTATTTCAAGAAATAATTTTTTTCTTTTCTTTTTTTATTTTTGAGACGGAATCTCCCTTTGTCACCTGGGCTGGAGTGCAGTGGCACGATCTCGGCTCACTGCAAGCTCTGTCTCCTGGGTTCACGTCATTCTTCTGCCTCAGCCTCCTGAGTACCTGGGACTACAGGCACCAGCCACCACGCCGGCTAATTTTTTGTATTTTTGGTAGAGATGAGGTTTCACCGTGTTAGCCAGGATGGTCTCGATCTCCTGACCTTGTGATCCGCCCGCCTTGGCCTCCCAAAGTGCTGGGATTACAGGTGTGAGCCACAGTGCCCGGCCTCCAATAAATAATTTTATTTGTGATTTCTGATCATTCTTTGGCATCAGGGTGACCCTTTGAAATAATTAATGCTGTTTTGCAGGAAAAAGTCAGTGCTAATCACCTCATTATACTTTTCTCCTAACACCCAAGAAAAACCGGAGATCTAAATAGCTCTGTCCTCTCTTGCATATTCACTCTTTTTCACGTATCTGGTTCAGAAGAGTTCACAGCTAAAGGGTCAGCATTGTTTTTAATACTTGGGTTAACAATGAGAAAACTTCCAGGGCAGTTATCTTTCATATCTACGTATTCAGATAGTCTGTATAGCAGGCATGGGCTTGTTCATATATGTATACACACACATACATATATTAATGAGTAGGCTAGAAATCAGTGATTGTTATCTTTAAATTATCTACCAAGAAGAAACATTGTATACTTTTAACATTATTCTTTGGCTATGTAAAAATATCACTATTCAGTTTTGAAAATCTATAATACAGAAAATAAAACTTTTATGTTAAAATGTAGCAACCCTTTGTCTATTATCATCACATTATTATATTAAAAAATCATGTTATGCTGCTATATTAATGTCCTTGAAACTATCTTGTCAACAATAATAGTTATTATAAGTGTTTCCAGGAATTTGGGAATAGTAAATCTGTGAATTTAGTTTAGAATCACAGGTGATTAATTTTGGCTCATTTGAAGGTTATGTGTACCACTAGATGCCATATTTTATTTAAAGTAAGTGTTTAACTAGGAAATTGAATTCCTCATGATATCCTCAAGACTTTAAGAATATTTAATAACTATAATACATTTTGGCTGGATGCAGTGGCTCATGCCTGTAATCCCAGCACTTTGGGAGGCTGAGGAGGGCAGATCACGAGGTCAGGAGTTCAAGACCAGCCTAGTCAATATGGTGAAACCCCATCTCTACTAAAAATACAAAAATTAGTCAGGCATGGTGGTGTACGCCTGTAGTCCCAGCTACTTGGGAGGCTGAGGCAGAAGAATTGCTTGAACCCGGGAGGCGGAGGTTGCAGTGAGTCGAGATAACACTGCTGAACTCCAGCCTGGGTGACAAAGCAAGACTCTATCTCCAAAAAAAAAAAAAAATTATATATATATATATATGTGTGTGTGTGTGTGTGTGTGTGTGTGTGTGTGTGTGTGTGTATACACATACATTTTAAATGATGTGTAAATGACCAGATTATTTTCCCATGTTCTGTTGCAATGGAAACAAATTCCTGGGAAAATTTCCAAATGCACCACAAGGATAACTACAATAATAAAGACAATTTTATCCGTAAGTCTGTATCCCTCAAATTAATGATGTTTAACCATTCTATTATCTGCTTCCTAGATGTATATTTTCACAGCAATGTGGTTAAATTATGAGCAAATCTTCAAGAAGAATTCTGTGCAATTGAATGTTTGATGTGACCCAAAGACATGTTTAACAGAGATCATTAGTGAGCTACCATGTTTAAAATATTTCAGGTTTTCTTATATGCCAGTCTCTTTTTTTATTTTTTAAAATTTCTGACTTAGTGTGTCACCATCTCTTTCCTATCCAAGCTGTATCAAGCTCATTTTCTTATCTGTATGGGTCTTTGCATAGCATATACCTTTTATGTGAAAGAAATGCAAAAATCTCCAAGTTCATTTGTAATTATGTTCCTGAAGTAAAGAAAAAATATTTTTAGAGCAAATATGTTTCGGCTAGAGAGTTATGAATGATCTGATATTTTGCTTCTGTATATTTTTCAAAATTTCCTTAAACTTCTATAGCAAACATGGTGATTTAGTAATCTAAAAAACTATTAATATTTTAAAATATGCCTGAAACACTCATTTGTCTGGCAATTGTTTTGTCACCCTTTTTCTAAGTTTACTGCCTTCCTCATCTTGCAAATTCCTACATACGTCACTTTTCAGAAAATCTACTAACATCATATTTTTTATCTAGCTGTTATTACTGTCTTGTCCTAAACATGTTACCTCTGTCCTTGGAACATTGACTTCCCCATCCGTGAGAACGCCAGATGTTCTATGACACCAAAAATTTTATACAATACATTGCCTTCAATGGCTAGGATTCCACATCTTCTTCAGAGATCATTTGCTGCTTGTCCATTTCTCTCAAGATGGAAAGGAGCTCACATTTAGAGTGACCTTGGATTAAGTCTAGTCTTTCATTTACTCAGTACTTCACTATTGCACATCACTGCACCAATGCTTACTTTTGGTGCAAGGTTTACAACCCAGGGCTTCAACTTCAGTTAATTACTTTTTAATTATAAAAGATAAATTTAGCAATTAAAAATTGTATACATTCAAGGTGCCCAGTGTGATGATTTGCTATACATGTATGTTGTGTACTGACTATCATGGTCAAATTAATTAACATCCATTGCCATGCATACGTTGCCCTTCATGGGTGGATGGGGGGTTGAGGACATTGAAAATTTGATTTCTGAGCAAATTTCAAGTAAACTATACAGTATTAACTATAGTCACCATGTTGTATATTAGATCCCTAGAACTTACTCATCTTAAAACTGAAAATTTGAAACCTTTGGCCAACATCTTCCCATTTCCCCCGGTGTTAGTCTCTGGCAACAACTGTTCTACTTTTGCTCCTATACTTTTGACATTTTTAGATTCCATATGTAAGTGAGATCAGACAGTATTTGCCTTTCTATGTTCAGTTTATTTTACTTAGCATAAGTTCTTCACATTTATTCATGTTGTCACAAATGTCAGGATTTTCTTCTCTTCTATGGCTGAATAATATTCCACAGTGTATATACACTATATATATATATATATAGTGTATATATAATATATATACACACAGTACATATAATATATATACACACACAGTGTATGATATATATGTGTGTGTATATATATATAAAACATTTTAAAATCCATTTATCCATTGATGGACAGTTGGATTGATTTCATATTGTGGCTATTGTGAATAATTCAGCTAAATTTTTAGGTGATCCTTGTGGAATAATCACAACCTTGTGTTCCCCAGCCAATGTGCTGGCTACACAATGAATCCTCCTGTCTAGAGCCTTCACTAGCTACACACCAGCTGTAATACCAACTGGTGGCATAGGCAGCCTAAAGGGCGTTGAATTTTAGATCTTCTTAGTTTTCTAGAACATTCTGAGTAATCAAGTAAATTAGTGGTACTTGCAATTTTAAAAAAAATACCTATATAGAATTGTTTTATAAGGCACATGAAAACAAAATATATAAACATATTGAATGTTGTGCTCTACTTTATGTTGTACTGCAAGAAACAAGTTACCATATTTAAAAACTTGGGTCAAGACACCTACTATATCAATGATTGACCACAAAATAAAATTGTATGCCCTTTTTTTCTTATACTATCATAAAATTTTATGTCTTACTTTTCTTTATTAAAATTGTAAATGCATCACTTATAAGAAAATGTTGGCTGTATAAAGTTTCTAACTATCCTATATGATGAATATCAGTTATTTATTCTAAATATGTAACTTGTATGCATTTTGGTGATAAAATAAATGTTCATTACTTGGAAATACATTATTATGATAATAAACAGTGAATGTTGGCAGGGCACAGTGGCTTACACCTGTAATCCCAGCACTTTGGAAGGTTAAGATGGGCAGATCACTTGGGGTCAGGAGTTCGAGACCAGCCTGGCCAACATGACGAAAGCTTATTCTACAAAAAATACAAAAAAAAAAAAAAAAAAAAATAGCCAGTTTTGTGGTATACACCTGTAGTCCCAGTTACTCGGGAGGCAGAGGTTGCAGTGATCTAAGGTGGTGCCACTACACTCCAGCCTGGGCAACAGAGCAAGATTCCATCTCAAAAAAAAAAACTCCTCAAAAAAAAAAAAAAAAAAAAAAAAAGAGTGAATGTTTATCTTAAAACTTTTTGTTTCATTTTTACTTTTCAAAATAAATGCTGGCAAATCTTCAGTATTGGTAACTTCTAATCTTTCTCTTTCAATTTTACTGATTTATGTAGTGTAAACCTGTCAAGTACTGGTTTAACCTACATATGTGTTGATGGAACATACCAGTGTAATCCATCCCATGTACTTTTCACAGAGGACAGAAGAGGTGTATATAATCAAAATCATGAATAAAACTCAAATAATTCATATTTTATTTGATTATATATTCAAAGATATGGGAATATATTGTCTTTAATAAACCATAGACACCAATAATTGTTGGTTGGCTACGAAACAGAAGGCTTAAACATCATAAGGATGGAGTTTTTTCTTCCAAGAAGAGGCAGTGGTTGCATTTTTCCTATTTCTCTTACAAAGCACAACTGAAACAAATATCAACAAATCCACATATTCATTTTTTTATTTTTTTTTACTGTATCAATGTTAATATTGAAGTTTTGATAATGTACTGCAGTTTTGTAAAACATTACTATGGAGGAAACTGGGTAAAGGGTACACAGGATCTCATAGTTATTATTTCTTATGTAATTACAAATATAAATTCAAGTAAGAGGCATAATTCTCTCTGTGGATAATAAGGGAGGATAAGAAGTACTCTTTTTTTCTCAAAGCACTTACTTTAGAAAATGTGTAATTATAAGTACTTTCTTCTCTCTTTGAAATGTATATAAATCCTTTTGACTTCTAGATGACCTTTTCATCACTTTTATGATCTAGGATTGGCTTTCTCAAGAACCTGGGAGACTTCGTTCTGAAATATAAACCTCAAGAGAGACAGCATCCCTACCTCCTAGTTTCTATGGGAAGACAGGAGCCTAACCTCCAAATTAGCAAGGCGAGATCTTTGATTCAATTTGCATAACTACCTCCTAACATCAAGAGATAAGGAAGTTTGTCTTCCCTCTAGATAAAGCCAATTAGCTAACATAGATGGTGGTCACCTCAACTACCAAGTGAATTCAGGATGAATTACATTTGACAAATAGTGCCAAGTCTGTCCTCTTTCTTGAGGACTAGTTATTGCTTATTTGAAAATACATATGAAATGAGTTGTATCTGCTTGGTTATATGAAAGGATCAGATTTCTGTCTCTTTTTGCATCTCTTAGCTGACTGCTTATAATGCATATTACATTCTTATTTAATGCTTACTAATTATTAAAATCATTTTATTTCTTTTACTTTGTGGAGAGGTTTTATGGACTTGGGAGAAGACTCTTTTAAATTATATTTCCCTAACACTTATAATTTCATATGATTCTACAATTACCTCCAAATAAAATGTTAATTAAAATCATGAGGTTTTAAAAAAGAAAATCACAGTGAGTAATTTAAAAAATTAACTATATAAACCATAAAAGAAAAAGGAAAGAATATTGGTGTTGATCAACCTCAAGAAGACATGAGATTAGGTAAATATATTTGAATTTAAGAAATTGGCTTCTTTATTAGGTCTTTATCTCAATGCCCTTAGCTCTTTATCATTGCTCTACGCCTGCTGCCCGATATTAGTTAAGCAATTAGAATCCACGCCTGAAATACAGGAAATATGCCACCACCACATCTCCCCTTTCACAGATCAAATGACTTCCCACATCTGCTCACTGTGTGCTGAAACATGCACAGACCTTTCTTTGGAGCAATGTATCCCTGAGAAACCACATCATAAGAGCTTTACAGCCATCTCTTTAAACATACTAGGCATGGAAACTATGCAAGTAGTAAAGAATGCAACTAGTGACAAAATAACATGCTTACTGCTTTCCATACAGAAAAGTGGAGGTTTTAAAAAAGTGAAGTGACTAAAAGTGATCCTGGCAAAAGAAAGTCTCTCTCTTCCTTTCCTTCTTTTTCCTGAAAGATGTCTTTCTTCCTCCCTCCCTATACATTACCCATACTTTAATAAGCATCTTTCAGAGACTAAGAATTCAAACACTGAAGGGAGTTCAATCTCTTCTGTATATATATTTTAAATAATCAATTCAAGTCAATTAATCAGTAGGTAATATTATGTGATTTGCATTTAATGACTATCTTTTAAAAGCATGAAAAATAAAGTGCATGCATATAAACCCACCTGAGAGGAACACTGATATTACACAACCTTCATGTAAATAGCTATATCTTGTTTGGAAAGAGTTAAAGTTGATGCTGTATTAAAATTAAATTTTTAAATAATTTATTAGGACGTTATATACTAAATTGATTATGCCAAACAAAAGAACTAAAAATTAACATTAAGATAATTTAACCATGCTTATAGTAAAGGCAAATTATGTCAAATCCAAAAGTCAGAAGTGGTACAATTTAAAACAATTATTAATTATTGAAGAGTCCTTGTGATATTTTCTGTGCAAAAGAAAAAAATAAATAAAAACCCAAGTCTGTACATATTTAGACACAAAACTTAAGACTGTTCATGCATTGTTTAAAGAAGTAACTCTGTGGGCTAAAGAAAAGTAAAAGGAATAGTTTCAGTGGAACACTGGTGGGTTTTGTTTGATTAAATTAGAGATTTGCATAAACATGAGTGATCACCAAAAGGGGCAAAAAAACAAAAACAAAAAAACCCAAAAAGTTCAGGCACAGCTGTAAGTACAATTTCAAGAAATGGATTTTTTTTTCATTTCTGCTCAGAAGGTTATTTTGAAATATATTGAAATAAATGTAAACATTGTGTAAATTTTCCATTCCTTTTTACTCTTCCCATCAAAATAAATTACATACACAGAGTTTGAGATTATAACAAAAACAATTTAAAATTGTTTATAACATTTGGTAAAGAGATGAGTGTGAGAAATCATATAGTGAACCCAAGGACAATAAACATATGATCTGTATGAAATGTGTACAAAAGTGAACATTTGAACCCACAGGCTTATGAAGCAATATGACCCTTATTTTTTCTTTGAAATTAGAATCCTTGTTAATAGTACAGTGACTTCAAATTGATTCCTTGATTAAATTAAGGAAGTAATTTAAAAAATACCTTGTTAGCTGCTCTCAAACTGTATTGCATTAGTGACTATGATATGAATAATAAAATAAAGTGTTTCCTTTTCATTGACATTATTTATATTCTTTAACTCCAGCTACTTTTTCATGAATGAACAATATGTTCTAAAATGTAATCAAATATTTATACCAATAACAACAATCTCAAATATGCCTCTAGCATGTAAGATACTGAAGTTAAAATGCTAATTAAAAAGTATAAATTTGCCAAATTTTCAAATATTTAATAACAAATTTGGTGATTCTAAAATAAAATTGAATAAGATAAATACAGACAGATATACTCATATATATATATACCCTAGTCTATACCTATAAATATTTGCAAATACACACATACTTGCTATATTTATACAAGTATATGTATATTTAATGCTATAATATAAAACTGAAAATAAAATGTAAAGTTGATGTGGTAGATTGAGATTCTAATTATTTGACCTCCAAAATTTGCAGATGATCCTTTTTGTTAGACAGGGGCACCTCTTTTCTCTGAAAATTCTTTTAGTTACTTCTAGAATTGCCACTCAATGTTTAAAACCTCTCTCTCTAGTTAAATCAACTTTTAGACAAACTTATAAGAACTGCTATATTTTACTGATAGCAAAAATAACACTCAAGATGAGCAGTAAAAATATACAGTTATCTAAAACATAATGGTTCCTGAGTCAGCAGTGTATGTACTTAGTGACTCATAGCATACAAATACATGGAAAGAAACCTAGTGATCATAATGCAATGTTTTATAAATCTCTTTGGTAACCATATGTGTTAGGCAGAATAATGACTCCCCTAAAGATGTCTGTGTTCTAGTACTACAAATCCATGTATGTGTTACCTTACATGGGAACAAGATTCTGGAGCTATGATTAAGTTGAGGAGCTTGAATTGAGATTATCTGGGATGATTTAGGTGGCCCCAATGAAATTACAAAGCTCATTAAAAGAGGAAGAGGGGGCAGAAGTGTAGATACGTGCAATGCCATGTGAGAGGATGCAAATCAAAACCACAATGAGATACCATCTCACAGCAGTTAGAATGGCAATCATTAAAAAGTCAGGAAACAACAGATGCAGGAGTGGATGTGGAAAAATAGGCACACTTTTACACTGTCGATGGTAATATAAATTAGTTCCACCATTGTGGAAGAAAGTGTGGTGATTCGTCAAGGATCTAGAACTTGAAATACCATTTGACCCAGCAATCCCATTACTGGGTATATACCCAAAGGATTATAAATCATTCTACTATAAAAACACATGCACACATATGTTTATTGCAGCACTGTTCACAATAGCAAAGTCTTGGACCAATCCAAATGTCCATCAATGATAGACTGGATAAAGAAAATGTGGCACATATACACCATGGAATACTATGCTGCCATAAAAAAGGATGAGTTCATGTCCTTTGCAGGGACATGGATGAAACTAGAAACCATCATTCTCAAAGAAGTAACACAAGAAGAGAAAACCAAACACCGCATGGTCTGACTCCTAAGTGGGAATTGAACAATGAGAACACGTGGACACAGGGAGGGGCACATCACACACTGGAGCCTGTCAGTGGGTGGGGGACTGGGGGAAGGATAGCATTAGGAGAAACACGTAATGTAAATGATGAGTTGATGGGTGCAGCACACCAACATGACCCATGCATACATATGTAACAAACCTGTATATTCTGCACATGTACCCCAGAACTTAAAGTATAATAATAAAAAATATAGAGAGTTGAAAAAATAAATTAAAAAGAAGATGGAGGAAGGGAGCCATGAGCCACAGAATAGAAGTGTCTTGTTGAAGCCAGAAAAGACTCTGAAAAATTTTAAAGGAATGCAGCTCTGCCAACACCTAGACATCTTGACTTTAGTCCAGTGAGACCTGCCAGACTTACGTGCAGAACTGGAAGGCAATAAACTGTGTTGTCTACACTATTAAATGTGTGATAATTTGTCAGAGCAACAATAAAACTTAATGCACCATCAGCCCTGTATTACTGGGCAAAGAATTCATTATGAAATGCTTCACTTTAGCCTGCCAACTTTATCTTCAGTGTATACAACAACAGCAGTAAACAGGTTACAGGCAGTTAAAAGGTTACACATGCAAAACGGAAAACTAGATATTGAATCTAGATATTGAAGCTGTTGACTTTTGTCTTTTCAGAAACCTCAGAAGTGTTTATTAAGAACCTCAAAATATAAATATTTTCACAAGCCACCCAGTTTTCTTTAATTATATTTGAGTATCAGTGAGCCATCTTCAGAAAACAGCATTCCTTAAGGCTGAGTTCTATTGGTGTCCCTGCCTAACAGCAACTTCAATAACCTCCAATCCAGTCATTCTTGATTGTGCCTTTCCCAGTTTTCAAATATGACAGAAATAATTCTTAGTAAATGACGTATGAAATGCCATAAAATGAGACAATACACCAAATCCTAAATTCAAAACTTGTTTAATATCATTCTGGTTCATTCAGCTCACCACTCAACTCTACATTATGTGAAAGGAGAAAAAGTCTTAGTTCTCATGTAAGATTCTTTTGCTTACTTTATAGTTCTTTTACAGAAAGTACTCATGTGTCAATTTAATCTCTGGAATATTAGTGCATCTATAAGTAAACAACAAAAAATCAATATAACAGAGTCTTACGTGACAAAGACATTTTTCTCTAGTTTGTTAAAATTTAAAAGTAGCCGGGCGCGGTGGCTCAAGCCTGTAATCCCAGCACTTTGGGAGGCCGAGACGGGTGGATCACGAGGTCAGGAGATCAAGACCATCCTGGCTAACACGGTGAAACCCCGTCTCTACTAAAAAATACAAAAAAAAAAATTTTAAAGTAGAAAATCCAAAGATTGTGTGACTATGTCCTATAATTCTTCATAAGTACAGACTTTTTCTAGATTATCCTACTAATCCTGAAGTATGATTTTAATTACTATTTCTAAATATTAGAGTGAGATCCATTATCACATTTATGTATCAGGCAACAAGATGAAATATGCACCAAATAATAAAACAAAATTTGAGCATTGACTACATTTTGTAGTTTTCCAAAAGTTCACAAACGACAGTTTTACTTACATTTCATTATCCAAAAACAAGTCATATGCTCGTAACTAGCTACAAGAGTTTTTGGAAATGCCATCTCTATCCTGAATAAACATGGAGAGCGGATAGTATTTTTTACAATGGGAAAAGGTATGAACAGATACTGAAAAAGGCTAGTACTGTTTGCCAAACCATGCTTAGAGATAGGCAGACAATTACAACCCAGAACAAAGAGAGAGAGAAAGAGAGACAGAGAGAGAGAGAGGTGGGGAGGCAGGGTGGGAGGGAGGGAAGGAAAGGAGAGAGGTAGGGAGGGAGAGACAGGAAGAAGATATATAGACAATCATATTTAATCTCCATAGATTTTTTTATAGGATAGAAAATACTACATTCCCTGTTTTGTCAACAAGAAAACCCCCAAGCATAACGAGGTTGAAATATATGTGAAAGGTTACATAGCCAGGAGCTGATGGAGCACAGTATGAGCCTAGTTTTCTTAAAATCAATACTTTTCTACCCTTAAACAACAAGTGATACTATAATATTCTGTAATAACGCAAACAAATTTACTTTAACTACTTCAGATTATTTTCTTCACTTTTTCTTTTGATCTCTTTTTTTAGGCAGGCCTCACTCTGTCATCCAGGCTGGAGTACAGCAGTGTGATCTTGGCTCACAGCAGCCTCAACTTTACAGCAGCCTTAACCTTCCAGCAGCCTCAACCTCCTGGGTTCAAGTGCTCCTCCCACCTCAGCTTCCTGAGTAGCTGGGATTACAGGCATGTACGCCTACACCCAGCTAATTTTTGTATGTTTGGTGAATATAGAGTTTCTCTATGTTTTCTAGGCTGGTCTTGAACTCCTGGGCTCAAGCAATCCTCCTGCCTCAGCCTCCCAAAGTGCTGAGATTACAAGCATGAGCCACCACGCTCAGCTAGATTATTATCTTTTAATAGGTATATATTCATTTTAAATTCTATTTATATTGTTTTATAATTCTTTATGATTTTCAGATATCTAAGTCTTCTTATTAAGGGGTTAGAATGCTCTTTTTGATATGGATAGGAGGCAAGGAAATACTGGGTAGAAGAGGATGGGTCCTCAGCAAAGACCCTACCCACCCCAATCCTAGAAACCTGCCATCCTAAATGGGAACAGCCATTCCTATTTTCATGACCTAATGTTACCCTTTCCAAGACCACTCTGGCCCAACATGCCCCTATCCTGTGCCCATATAAACCGCAACCTCTATGAACAGAGGTACAGAGGAGCAGAGGAGCAGCAGAGTCACAGATCGAAGTGGCAGAGAAGGAAAGAAGAGAAAGAGCATCTGAATGTTGAGAGGAGTTTGGCTGGAGACAGTCAGAGAGGAGATCAGACACAGGACAGCCAAACTCCTGGGAACGATCATCTTTGCACTCTATCCCCTTTCCTGCTCCCCATCCATCTTGCTGAGAACCACCTCCATCACTCAGTAAAATCTCCTCAGTCAACATCATTCAAGTCCAAGTGACTTAATTCTTCCTGGATGCTGGACAAGGACTCGGGTACCAAGAGGGCAGGGTGTAAAAGGCTGTCACTCTGATTCTCCACTGAGCTGATTTAACACTATTCTGTCTGCAGATGGCAGAGCTAAAAAAGTGTTAATTTTAACACCCCTCTAGATGCTACCATGGGGCTGGAGCCCAAGAGTGCTCACCCTGGCTCCAGCACCTGCCCATCTGGGTACTCGCTATCCCATAAGGGGTTTGAGCACACAGAAGCCAAGCAAAGGAGCCACAATCCTGTCCCAAGTACCATGAAGGGGTCAGGGAACTCCCCCATTGCGTTTTGATACAGAATCATGTTTAAAATAACATAAATTGGCCGGGTGTGGTGGCTCATGCCTGTAATCCCAGCACTTTGGGAGGCTGAGGTGGGCGGATCACCTGAGGTCAGGAGTTCGAGACCAGCCTGGCCAGCATGGTGAAATCCCATCTCTACTACAAATACAAAAATTAGCCGGGCATGGTGGCAGGCGCCTGTAATCCCAGCTACTTGGGAGGCTGAGGCAGGAGAATTGCTTGAACCCAAGAGGCGGAGGTTGTAGTGAGCTGAGATCATGCCGTTGCACTCCAGCCTCGGGGGACAAGAGCAAGACTCCGTCTCGAAAAGAAAAAAAAAAAAACATAAATTACAGGATAATTGTTAGAAAAATTAAAGATTACATTATTTGCTTTGAAATAAATGTACCCTTAAACTATAGTATACCACTGGTAATTTTTGAATAACCATTATACACAAATATAACTGACAAACTCAGCATATTAAATATCATACATAGTTAGTAGTTTTCTAAATTGCTATCATTTTAAAGTATTTTTATTTTCATGCATATTAATAACAGATGCATACAGCCTATATTATGTTTCCATTCATAATCATTATAAATTCTGAAAAGGTAAAACATTAAGCACACAAAACAATGTTATCTGATAAAAAAGTAACTAAGGACTCAACATTGAGCAAAGTCACAAAACTGTTTTATTATTTCTCCCAAAATGTTTACAAAAGCAAATGTTTTCAAACAAATACTATTTTAAATAAATGCCCTAAATATGTCTTACTACCTCATTACCATGAAGGTATGGTCTATTACCATGAAGATAATATCAGTGATACGATGTATCAGTAGGTAAAGAGAATACTTCAGAGTATGATCTTGATGAAATTAAGAATATAAATTTATAAATTATTTAATGTGTTTTTGAGTTAATGGATGATTGTTTCAAATATTCTTAAGGTGGTATCTACAAACATATAGTAAATTATGTGTTTTGTAAACAATCAAATATGTCATCCCAAGAACTAGTAAAGTATAAAAATATATAAATATAACTAAAAGTAATTAACAAAGCAAATAATTCAAGTTATATGAAAAATGCAAAAACTAAGTGAAGGGCTTATTACAATTTCTAACTCAAATGCTTACTGAGTTGTGTCCAGGAATGACTATTATCATTAAAAATGGTAATATATTAACCTGATCAGAAACCAGAATACTAATAATTTTTAGTATTGATAATATGAATTCACTACATATCCTCTTTAATCTATTTTGTTGTAAAAACAAGCAGAAATATTGTCTTTTCTCCAGCAAATATGTAATGTGTATATATATACATATAAAAATATTTTACATAATTAATAATTTAACATATATGTATGAATAATAAAATATTAAGAAGCTGGGTAA
>NW_016804598.1:767495-798502 GCF_001698545.2 Rhinopithecus bieti
ATAATTGTTAGAAAATTAAAGATTACATTATTTGCTTTGAAATAAATGTACCCTTAAACTATAGTATACCACTGGTAATTTTGAATAACCATTATACACAAATATAACTGACAAACTCAGCATATTAAATATCATACATAGTTAGTAGTTTTCTAAATTGCTATCATTTTAAAGTATTTTATTTTCATGCATATTAATAACAGATGCATACAGCCTATATTATGTTTCCATTCATAATCATTATAAATTCTGAAAAGGTAAAACATTAAGCACACAAAACAATGTTATCTGATAAAAAAGTAACTAAGGACTCAACATTGAGCAAAGTCACAAAACTGTTTTATTATTTCTCCCAAAATGTTTACAAAAGCAAATGTTTTCAAACAAATACTATTTTAAATAAATGCCCTAAATATGTCTTACTACCTCATTACCATGAAGGTATGGTCTATTACCATGAAGATAATATCAGTGATACGATGTATCAGTAGGTAAAGAGAATACTTCAGAGTATGATCTTGATGAAATTAAGAATATAAATTTATAAATTATTTAATGTGTTTTGAGTTAATGGATGATTGTTTCAAATATTCTTAAGGTGGTATCTACAAACATATAGTAAATTATGTGTTTTGTAAACAATCAAATATGTCATCCCAAGAACTAGTAAAGTATAAAATATATAAATATAACTAAAAGTAATTAACAAAGCAAATAATTCAAGTTATATGAAAATGCAAAACTAAGTGAAGGGCTTATTACAATTTCTAACTCAAATGCTTACTGAGTTGTGTCCAGGAATGACTATTATCATTAAAATGGTAATATATTAACCTGATCAGAAACCAGAATACTAATAATTTTAGTATTGATAATATGAATTCACTACATATCCTCTTTAATCTATTTTGTTGTAAAACAAGCAGAAATATTGTCTTTTCTCCAGCAAATATGTAATGTGTATATATATACATATAAAAATATTTTACATAATTAATAATTTAACATATATGTATGAATAATAAAATATTAAGAAGCTGGGTAACGTTTAACGGTGTTATGTTTCTGTTTAAATGCACAGAATCTTGTTTAAACTGTTAAGTGACAAAATATTCCATGATTAATATGTGATTTTTAACATTACAGTGATCTGCATTCTCTGTACTCGTATGTAGAATTACTCCCTTTAATAACAATTCTAATTTTTCAAAGATCCTTAAATAAGATTTTGGATAGAAGGAAGGAGCAGGGTGGGGTAAAGATGGGGGGTTGTAGTTCAAAAGTCATCTCCAAATCTCTGGTGTGCTCCTACCTTCCCACCTGCTTTGAAAGTGATCTGCTGATTAACAGAAAGATGTACATATGTTACGTGGTCATTTACCTTAAACTTATTTCTCTTAATTGTATTTTTATACTTTCACTTTACAGGATACCAATGTATATGTTGAGTTTACCAAGTAAAACTTATAATCCACATGGAACTAATTACTAACTAATTTGTAGTTATACCCAACAGAATGACAAATTACTTGCGTTGAACATATTTTAAAATATTTGCTGAACTAACAATTTATTGAAAAATCTCATGATTTTCTCTATCTACTATGGCCTACAAAAGATCATCTAAATGGTTTGTACATTTAAATTGTAGTCAGTAGGGACTCCAACTCAAAACTAAGCTAATATATAACACCATTCTATAACCAAGTAATATTAATGTTTCCATTAGCTACATTCTATGTGTCAGCTACTCTGTTAGGTGCATTTTATATATACCAGCTAATGCTCATGACAACGCTGCTCAAGATTACGTGGCTGGTAAACAAAAGAAATTCTTTAAAATCTCATAATATGTGTACTTTCTAATATTTAAAGCATAGTTTATGATAATACCAACAAACAGAAAGTTGCCTTTGCAAAGTATATGTAATCCAACTAAATGCCTATTTCAAATAATAAAGCTGCATTTTAGTAAGCAAAACTTTAAAAAAAATCAGTCATCTTGACTATGATTATGATGAATAGGCAAAATAATTTATAATATTTTTTCTTTTAGATAAGATTCAATGCAGATGTGCAAGCTGTAGATTCACAAAATAACAAAGACAGACGGTGTCACCCTGAAGTGAAAGAAGAATCTGTGCTACTAGAGGCTTTTAGAAAATGATAGTCTGCATCTGTGGGCAGTTTAACTTTCTGCCAAGGTTTTCATCTTCTTTTGTTTACTAAGGGTACGTTTTAAAGTTAAACATCTTGAGAATTGGCGCCAGAGTTTGTGACATACAGCAGCACTTTGACATTCCTTTGGTTTCACGAAGAAACTGGTTATCTGCAATTTGGTAAACACAATAGCATGAAATCATATTTTACTGGTTTATTTAATAATCTTGCAGACAATTTTAAAAACGCAGATTCTAAGTAAGAAACTTGCATTTCAAGGTTTTCAGAAGTAGATAACAGTAAGCTGATACTGCGATATTGAAGAACAATTTCTATCCTGTCTTCCACTTATATATTTCCCTTTTTCCATTGGATAATAATTTCAAATTAAGTTGTCAATGATAACGCCATGAGGCCAGTTTACTATCAACCTCAAAATAAAAAAAAAAAAACTGATCTATTTTTTATTATTGCAGGAGGATCATTTGTTCCTTTCTTTATGCACCAAATGTTCATTGAGTACTTACTATGTTTTAACTATTTTTAAAAATTCTTCCTTGTTAAGAAGATTGTTTAGAGGCTATTGAATTGAGTCAGATATGTAAATTCTGACTTCTATTTTTATGAGTTATTAAAGGTGTGACTTTCCAAACAGATTACAAGCTGGGATTGGGTGTGACAGCCCATGAAGAATGTGTAGACAGTGGTTCTCATCTTGAGTTATATGCCAGAATCATTTTCTGTGCTTTGAGGTCTATACTTTTTGAAACCCCATCTACAAGCTATTGAATAGAAAGCTTTCTGAGCAGAGACCAATCTAGTCATTAAAAAAATTCTATAGAAGCTAATATTTACACAAAGGTTGAGGAACACTGTGGAGAGAAAGACAAAAAGAGAGTGGATACTAGGAATCCAAAAAATCAGTATGTGAGTGGGTGATGGGAGGAACAGCTAGCAAATGAGGTGGGGAAGAAAGTGGAAGAAAGGGAACAGAATCCTGTACAAACGAGGAGGCCAACAGTTTCAAGAACAAAAAGGTGTCAGACGTAACAATTCAAGCACTGTAAGAATTAAATATAGGCTAAGATATTTGTAATTTCTGAAATAATTGATAAAATTTTTCAGTGATTTCATTGGGAGAAATTCTGGACTGAGTTAAAAAAAGAATGGGGAACATGTAGGAAATTCATGAAGATAGATTTTACCTTGATGTGGATAGTTTTACAGATATGAAAAGAGGAATCTCATGTAAGTCCACAACTGAGAGTCTCTATTTTTCTATGAGGTTTCAGACAAGGGCAGCATGCTGAATTGGGACTAAACATAAGCTGATAACTTGATTTTCCTAATTATTATTATTATTTTGTCTTTAAGGAGTGGAGAGTTTAATAGGCAAGAAGGAAGGAAGAAGAAAACAGCTCCCCCATATAGAGACAGAGAGGGGGGAGTGGGGATTCTAACAAAGGGAAGGCTGGAGAGGTGGTGTTTGATTTGCACAGGGCTAGGGGAATTGGTTTGACCAGTCATGTCACTCCTAGCCCATGGGAAACCCTGGCCCTCCCACCCTAGCCTTTTAATATGCAAATACAGGGTGCCATGATGTTCTACACATGTGAGGATATGTGGGGGCAGTCATGTTGCCACACACATGTGGGGGCAAGGGTAAGAAGAAGAGGGCTCCCCTGGCTCCGGCACCTGCCCATCTGGGTACTCGCTATCCCATAAGGGGAAGGGGTTTGAGCACACCAGAAAAGCCAAGCAAAGGAGCCACAATCCTGTCCCAAGTAAATGAAGGGGTCAGGGAACCTCCCCATTGCGTTTTGATACAGAATCATGTTTAAATAACATAAATTGGCGGGTGGTGGTGGCTCATGCCTGTAATCCCAGCACTTTGGGAGGCTGAGGTGGGCCGATCACCTGAGGTCAGGAGTTCGAGACCAGCCTGGCCAGCATGGTGGAAATCCCATCCTCTACTACAAGACAAAATTAGCGGGCAATGGTGGCAGGCGCCCTGTAATCCCCGCTACGTGGGAGGCTGAGGAAGAGAATTGCTTGAACCAAGGGGGAGGTTGTAGTAGCTGAGATCATGCCATTGCACTCCAGCCTGGGGGACAAGAGCAAGACTCTGTCTCGAAAAAACAAAAAAACATAAATTAACAGGTAAGGAAGAATCGCCATGTTTGGGTGGACCCAGTTTTTAACAACTGGCCATTTGCATACCAAAGCTTGCTGCCTGGCTCTAAGAGCTGAGGCTTTCCTGCTAGACAAACGTTTCTGGAGCTTCTTTAAAAGAAACAAAAACTTTCCAGGGACCCCTTTTCCTCTCTATCTGCCTAATTTGTTAATAACTCCTATAACATACCCCCTGCAGAGATGTCACCCTAACTGCTGTTAGGGGGTTTTGGGTGATGACTCTTTCCAGCTACCTCCTTCTGAATGGGGGTGTCGAATGGGAAACAGCAGCTAGGGCTCCTCCTGGGGTCCATCTAAGGGTCCTCGGAAGAATGCCGTGTCCATGGGTGGTAGCAACAATGACAGTGACACTAGCAAATTGTCGATATTTATGGAGATCTGTTATATGCTAGATGTTGATTTAGGATATTATATGTATGATATGATTCCATTATTATGTAGTCTAGTAGATCATAAAAGATAAAAATTTGTCCAAGAGAATGTAAATAATAGCCGTTACCACAGTTCCAACCCATGTCTGTTTGGCTCCATTACTCTAGCCCTTAAACAGTACTCCAGATTCATTTTTAACTGCTTGAAGCAAAGGATAGCTTTAAATCAGGTTTTATATATTCATGAGATAGATAAATCATTAGATTTAAAGGCAAAATTAATAAAATGTCAAAACATGGCAATAACATTAAATTTTTCCCTTTGGTCTTAAGAAGCAAATCTTAAAATTGCATGATCTAGTGTTGTTTCTCTATTATTTTTCTAATAATTATAACTTCAGTTGATAAAATATTTGCCAAATTTTGTAAATATCTTCACTTAAATCTTACTCCCTTGGTATCAACTGAAAAACCATAACCTAATTTAACATGAATTTCCATTTAATGCATATCTTTACTAGCAATTGAATGTGTCCATGCTTCTTGGCCTCAATTTACCCTCACTCCAGATTTCAAAGGGACACTCAACAATGCCTAGAAATTTTAGTGCAGTCCTCCTGTATACTCACATTTTGTTGTTTACATTATTTTCCATATTCTATCTCCATTTCTCCTTGCTTCCTAGCCCTAAAACTCATGACTTTATATCAAATTTGCATGCAGAGCCGGGCGCGGTGGCTCAAGCCTGTAATCCCAGCACTTTGGGAGGCCGAGACGGGCGGATCACGAGGTCAGGAGATCGAGACCATCCTGGCTAACACTGTGAAACCCCGTCTCTACTAAAAAATACAAGAAAAAAAAAAAAACTAGCAGGGCGAGGTGGCGGGCGCCTGTAGTCCCAGCTACTCCAGAGGCTGAGGCGGGAGAATGGCGTAAACCCGGGAGGCGGAGCTTGCAGTGAGCTGAGCACTCCAGCCTGGGCGACAGAGCGACTCTCGTCCAAAAAAAAAAAAAAAAAAAAAAAAAAAAAAAAAAAAAAAAAAAAAAAATTTGCATGCAGAAGGGATTTTCTCCATTTTCCACTAAAAGTCAGTTGTCCATCCTCAGCTGTACATATGCTCACTGCCTTCCCTTGTCTTACGATGAGTGATGTGACCTTGTGCTGATCAATGACCAGTCTCTCATTATGCTCTGGATCTCCTCCTGTTTCAGTCAACGACTGCTGTGCTCATCCCTCTCCTCAGTGTTGTTGCATCATTAATTACTCCCACCCTACAGGGATGACATCACCAAAGGCATAAGCATAACCCCGTATTGCCTTTTTAATGTTCATAATTATTTTATTTTTAAGTTGATAAATACAAATGGCATGTATTTATCATTGACAACATAATGTTTCAAATATGTATACATTGTGGAATAGCTAAATCGAGCTAATTAACATATGCATTACCTTACACACTTTTTCTGTGGTGACAACAAAATCTACTTTCAGTGATTTTCAATAATACAGTGCATTGTTATTAACTGTATTATGTTGTATAATTGCTCTCTTGAACTTATTCCTCCTATTTAACTGAAATTTTGTATCCGTTGATCAACATTTCCACAGTGCCCCGCCATACCCACCCCATCCCAGTCAACATTCCCTCTTTTAAAACAGGAAACTTCCCAGACTGACTGTGGTGGTTCATGCCTGTAATCCTAATGCTTTGAGGAACCTAAGTGGAAGGCTTATTGGAGCCCAGGAGTTAGAGACCAGCCTGGGCAACATAGTGAGACCCCGTCTCTACAAAACATTAAAAACTTATCCAAGTGTGATTCTAGTTACTCAGGAAGCAGAAGCGAGAGGATCACCTGAGCCAAGGAGTTTGAAGTTACAGAGAGTACTAGATTTGGCTGCTTCACTCCAGCCTGGACAACAGAACAAGACCCTGTCTGAAAAAAAAAACTTGCCTGCACCTTGCAAACCTCTCTAGTTAACCACTCTATTCTCCTGTTCCCGTATCATAACAAAACTTCTGAAAATAGAAGTATATAAGTTATTGTTTCTAAACTATCTTCTCACACTTTTTCCTCAATTTCCATTGCCACAAATTCATGAAAATGTCCTTGTAAATATCAAAATATATGATACAGTCAAATTTACCTATGACTTCGAGGTTCTTCTTTTATTTGACATCTCAGTAACATCTGAGATAATGGACCATTCTCTCTTTCTTGTGACAGAAGTCTGAGGCTCCAAGTTCTTGTGTTTTCTCCTACTTCAAAAGCCGTCTCTTCTTAATCATGTACACTGGCTCTTACCATTCTGTTCAAGCTTTGAAATGTTGGAGTATCTTATGACTCTGATATGGATGTCATTTTCTTTGCTGTGGAAATATTCTTTGCAGATAACCTCATCCTATTCTATGGCTTCTAATGTAATCAGTACACACATTTGAGATTCATATCTCAAATCCATTTTTACAGCATGTGTATTTTTTTCTGAAATTGCAGGCATGTACATTCCATTGCATACTTAACCTCTCCATGTGAATATCTAACTGATGTTTCACTTATAGCTTGATCAAAACAGAACCCTTGTTAACCAGACCTCCCCAAAAAACTGTTTCTTTTCAGGTCTCATCTGAGCAAACACCCAGTGGGTCAAACCAAATCTTATAGTTATCTGTGATTCTTTTATTTCCATCCCATTTTCTTTCATTCATCAGAAAATCCTGTTGAGTCTATCTCTAAAATGTATCCAAATTTGTCCCCTTTTGCCACTGTCACTACCAACACCCTATCTCAAGCCCCATTATTACTCTTTTAGACAATTACATTAGTTTTCTCACTGTTTTCCGTATTACTGTCTCTTCAAGGCAGCTGACACAATCTATCAGAGCCTAAATCAGACCACATTAACTCCTCTACTTGAAATATATTATGAGTTTCAGTTATCTAGGGTGTTCAATCTTTTGGTTTCCCTGGGCTACATTTTATGGGGCCACCTATAAAATTCACTAACACTAACTGATGAGCTAAAAAAGAAAAAAATTGCAAAAAGTCTCATAATGTTTTACAAAAGTTTCTAAATTCGTATTGGACCCCATTCAAAGCTGTCCAGGGCCACAGGCCACAGGCTGGACAAGCTTGAATTACATCAAGAATTAAACAGAATTCTCACCCACAAAGCTGTGTATGATCCATCTCCTATCTTGCCATTTTTATTATCTGGCCCTTCCAAAAATGTCTGTAAACTTCTATATTACTATTTATTATTATTATCATTTTTGAGACAGTCTCACTCTGTCACCGGGCTGGAGTACAGTGGTATGATCTCCACTCACTGCAACTTCCGCCTCCTGGGTTCAAGCAATTCTCCTGCTTCAGCCTCCCAAGTAGCTGGGATTATAGGCACGCACCACCATGCCTGACTAACTTTTACATTTTTGGTAGAGATGGGGTTCACTGTATTGACCAGGCTGGTCTCCAACTCCTGGCCTCAAGTGATCTGCCCGCCTCAGCCTCCCAAACTGCTGGGATTACAGGTGTGAGGTACCACATCTGGCCAACTTATCTGTTAGATCAATAAGTATTTGGTGGCCAGGCGCGGTGACTCACCCCTGTAATCCCAGCACTTTGGGAGGCCGAGGCGGACAGATCACGAGGTCAGGAGATGGAGACCATCCTGGCAAAACCTGTGAAACCCCATCTCTACTAAAAATACAAAAAAAAATTATCTGGGCGTGGTGGCGGGTGCCTGTAGTCCCAGCTTCTTGGGAGGCTGAGGCAGGAAAATGGCGGGAACCCGGGAGGTGGAGCTTACAGTGAGCCTAGATCGCACCACTGCACTCCAGCCTGGTCGACAGAGCGAGACTCCGTCTCAAAAATAAATAAATAAACAAATAAATAAATACATAAGTATTTGGTGAATAATATTTAACTTTTTTTCACTGTTGAAAAGTATTAATTAGGAAATAAATGCATCATAAGCTACGGTTTAAATTCTAACATCAATTCTAATATAGGCAGTACAGTAAACAAAAGAATGTCAATGACACATCTTATTTTGTAGTTAAAGTTGGATAGAAAAATGCCTAAAAGAATATGCTTCTGATTCTTAATTCAACAAATTATCACCTACTACAAGGGGAGCGTAGCGGGCTAAAATAAACCCTGGCAATTTGAGGTCTTCTGTGGATTATCTCTTCCAGCTAATATTGTTAGGTATTAAAATATCAAGGTGACACAGAAACAGTCTAGATAAAGTTGCTGGTACAGGAGCTATGTACTCATCCATCTCCCAGGTAAACAATTCAACAGAAAAGATTAATGGTACTCGGAATATTAGTCTTACTTATCTCTTTAGTTTTAAGACGAGTAAAGCTAACAATTTTACAGGACTGTGGCGTCAAGCCAATGAGCACGCCAAATTTAAATTTCTCATTTAATTCTAAATTATATCATAAAAACCCAAGTGAGGTTTTGTCTCAGGACATTTTATCTATTAAGAGTGTTCCTATTTCAAAAGATACAGATTTTTTCTTGATTTGCTCGAGAGACATCGAGAAACAGAATCAGGTGTTATATTTAGTTATATAGAAACATAAAATCTGCAAAATGATAACAGAGTCGATCAAATGCAGAAGTCAAAATTTAAATGCCAGATTCTTTATTAAAAATATATGTAGTCAATTTGCATAAGACAGAAATTTTTTGTTACTTCATTGTGCTGTGTTTTGCTGTATCAAATGCATCCTTACACAGACTACTAATTCTTGTTTTAGAAAAGTTGTCATTTTTCGCTGAACCGATGCCCTCAATTACACATTGCAACAAACTGCCTGCACCCTAATTTGTGGTCTGGTCTTTCTCAAGTTGTCATTCTCTCATATTGTCTTTCTGACATGCTAAGTCTTCTCAATCTAATTAACTATCTATAATTTAAGGGCCCATGCAGAAAGCACAATGGCAGTGCTAACCAATGTCTGTCACTTGTCTACTCCTTTACCTCAGGATTCCATGAGTAATAAGCCTTCACCACAGAATTACATTTCCAATGACTCTTTTAAAATAAAAACTATATAATTTGATTGACAGTGGAAAATGCCTATTTAGTAATAATCCTAAAGCTGAAAAACTACAGAGGACTTCATTTTGACCATCTAACTTTGTAAAAAAACAACTTATTTAGCAATAAATTCAATGCATATCTGTTTGTTTCTTGAAATTAAACATTTTTACTTAGTTTATACTTTTTTGAGAGTTTTGGATTTTAAAGCCTTTACCTATATTAAATAAAACTTCTTTTTAAAGGTGGTACAAACACACTGTGAAAGAGTGAAGCAATGTTTTAATTTCTTGGCTTCATCTTGGTGCCACTTCTGCGTAAGTAACTCCATCTTAAATATTCTGCAGCAACCTGCGCATATCTCTATCCCTGTCCTTATCACTCTTAATGTTTACTTTTGATTTATGTAACTATTTCATCCATCTATCACAGTGGCTGGAAAATAGCAGTCACCTAATAAATAATGATAGAATTAAGAAATGAATATCTATGTGCAAAGTTTAACAAACAGTGGGCATTTTTTTCTGGTTGGAAGGTAGGTGTAAAAAATAATACGTGATTTAATAATTGATTTCAAAAATAAACTGCAAACTTAACAGAATTTGAGACAGCAGCCAGTTAATAAATTCAGCCTAAGCAAAACAGTAATTTTTTTAACCTTTCTACAATTTAGTATTTCTATAAAAGCTACTTTATAGTGGCTAAATTGGACTGGTTCTTGACTTTTCTGTTTTCTCTTACAATTTCCTACTGAGGCCTGTCCATCTAAAGTAATATCCAGAATTCTGGAATTATTTTATGTGCTTTCTCGTGTACTCAAAATTTTAGTCACTGTAGTTGACTAGGCTTAGATTTCAATTTCGGCTCTAACCTTTATTGGTGGAACGGCTTTGCTCCAATTATCTCTCCTAAGCTTCATCTACCCAAAGGTGCTAACAGTGTTACTTATTTGTAACAGTGTAAACTTAAGCAAATGAAATATTCATATCTTAACATGTGAGCTTTGAAAGTGTTCAAATAATTATGCTTACCAATATGTTATATACAAATAGCTATACTTATATATCTATTAAATACAATTAACCTGATTCCTCTTAATTTGGGGAGTTTCTACGTATTTTTCACAAGCAGGACAGAGCTATTATAAATTTCTCATTCCAGGTGTTGTGACAAAGTTGTTACCAATCCAGAGGTATTTACAATTTAAAACCCAATAAAAGCTGCACTCCATAAAGTGATTTAAAGAAACTAAGACACATATGGAGATTTGGGGGAGACTTATTGAGGAAGAAAATCTGCCTTTCAAATTCCCCTGAAATAATACACATATAGAGCCTATTAAAGACCTACTAATAAGAACTTTTATTCCATTATAAATAGAATAAACCATGGCTTTAAACTTAGCAACTAGAATGTTAGAGAAATATATGATTTAAAAGCAAAAATGTGGAACAAGAGAGCAAACTAATACATAATATATATACTGCATAATGGAGCAGTATTCTTTATCATTTTGTGTCCAGAATTGGTGGGTTTTGGTCTCACTGACTTCAAGAATGAAGCCGTGGACCCTCGCAGTGTTACTGTTCTTAAAGATGGTGTGTCCAGAGTTTGTTCCTTCAGATGTTCAGATGTGTCAGTTTCTTCCTTCTCATGGGTTCATGGTCTCGCTGGCTTCAGGAGTGAAGCTGCAGACTTTAGCGGTGAGTGTTACAGTTCACAAAGGTGGCACGTACAGAGTTGTTCATCCCTCCCGGTGGGTTCGTGGTCTCGCTGGTTTCACGAGTTAAGGTGCAGACGTTTGCAGTGGGTATTACAGCTCATAAAGGCGGCTCGGACCCAAAGAGTGAGCAGCAGCAAGATTTATCGTGAAGAGCAAAAGAGCACACCTTCCACAGCACGGAAGGGGACCCCAGCGGGTTGCTGCTGCTTGCTGGGGCAGCCTGCTTTTATTCCCTTATCTGACCCCATCGACATCCTGCTGATTGGTCGATTTTACAGAGAGCTGATTGGTCCGTTTTGACAGGGTGCTGAATGTTATGTTTGCAATCCTTTAGCTAGACACAAAAGTTCTCCAAGTCCCCACTAGATTAGCTAGGCACAGAGCACTGATTGGTGTGTTTACAAACCTTTAGCTAGACTCAGAGTGCTGATTGGTGCATTTACAAACATTTAGCTAGACACAGCATGCTGATTGGTGCGTTTACAAACCTTTAGCTAGACAGAAAAGTTCTCGAGGTCTCCACCGGACCCAGAAGCCCATTGGCTTCACCTCTCAATGGCAGTCCCTGCAGGACTTCGCCGGACCTAGCCCAGGCACTGTGTCAGCCCAGAGGTAGCTCGTCCTCTGATCAAGCCCAGCAGGCACTGACTGGCTGTGCAGAGTGTGGGGCGACTAAGCCCGCCGTGCCCACCCGGAACCCACACCGGCCCACCAGCACCGCTCACAGCCCCTGCTCCTGCCCCTGCCTCTCTCTTCACACCTCCCCAGGAGCAGAGGGAGCCGGCTCCAGCCTTGGCCAGCCCCAGAGAGGGGCCCCCATAGGGCAGTAGTGGGCTGAAGGGCTCCTTGAGCAGGGCCAGAGCGGACACTGAGGCCGAGGAGGCGCCAAGAGCTAGCGAGGGCTGCTAGCACGTTGTCACCTCTCAATTTTAGATTCGGGCCTCATAGCTGCTTCTTGTTCCCCTCACCCCAGAAAAAGGGAAAGTGTGTGTGTGTGTGTGTGTGTGTGTGTGTGTGTGTGTGTGTGTAACAGAGAGAAAGAGCGCACCTGTGTGTCCACTGTGAAGAGGGTTGCAAATGTTCTATTGAGGATGTGAGGCTGAGATCTGTAAACGTACGCATGCCATTACTGTGAAAAACTCTGTAAGGACAAGGTTACGGATGTTGAGTAATAAGAAACAGGACTAGGAGATGCTAACAATGTTTTGAGATGCTATTTTTAGTACTAGGTCCACATATTCGACAGGACAAGTTTTTTAATTTTTTTCTTCATTTATAACATTCTCAAACATATATGTACATTTATTTTTTCTTTAAATTTTTCTTTATATTTTTTCTACAATAAAAATTAACTACTACATTTTGACCAATTGTATTTTAAAATTGGTTTTTACATATGCAGTGATCAGTGTTTTGCTTAACATAGTGCAAATGAAAAATACAATATGCTTTCATGGGCTTGATGATGATCAAAAGACCAAAGTGTATCTAAAATCTCTAAATCTATTCTGATCCAGCAATTCTACATGTAGTTAAGAGTTCATCATAAGAAATGTTTAAGTAACTGGGTGAATACCTTGTCCAGAGTTGTTTGATGCAACTCTACGACAGAAAAAACGTACATCCAATCAATACTAAAGTCTGTCTAAAAGGATTTTTGAAATAAATCATGGTACATCCATTGCTTACAGTTCTATAGCTATTAAAATAATGTTCAGACCGGGCATCGTGGCTCATGCCTGTAATCCTAGCCCTTTGGGAGGCCGAGGTGGGCAGATCACCTGAGGTTGGGAGTTTGAGACCAGCCTGATCAACATGGAGAAACCCCCTCTCTACTAATAATGCCAAATTAGCCGGGCTTGGTGGCTCATGCCTGTAGTCCCAGTTACTCAGGAGGCTGAGGCAGGAGAATCACTTTAACCTGGGAGGCAGAGGTTGTGGTGTGCCAAGATCGCGCCACTGCACTCCAGGCTGGGCAACAAGAGAGAAACTCCATATCAAAATAATAATAATAATAATAATAATAATAATAATAATAATATTCAGAAAGTACAAGCTCAACATTACAAGGAATTCTTACAAGCTGTTTGTAAGAAACAATGCTGACAACTAAGTCCATTGGAGAGCACCTGCCCAGTGTAAAGAAGGCACAAGCAATTTGGACTCCACCACATCCATGTAAGGCTAAAAATCCAGCACCACCAGATGATCAATCTTTACAAGAAAAGCTGCAAAATGCATGGGACAGGTTCTTGTAGAAAGATAAATCACAGTCTGGGTTTTACTCATTGTACTCTCTTTAGGGAAAGACCAATGGTACCCCAAAGGTAAAATGAAGCTAATACAGACAGTATATTGTTTAAAGGATCATGTAAGTTGAAAATCTCAGTAATATTGTTCAGGGCTATTAAATACGCTATTATATTTTAAACTTAATGTGTCCTTAACAAATCAACAAATTGCATGTATGATATTCTATTTTGTTTAATAACACTTACTGCATGACATCTCATGGTACACCATAATAAATATTGCAATTTAGCCATGTATTTCTATGATTTCTATGGTAATGAGAAATGCAAATTTTCCTCAGTGTTCTAGCACACTTCTATACTGATAGACAATGAAGTAATTAGTAATTATTTAAATTTTGCAATCATGTATAAATCCTGCCCTTCAGAGTATTAGTCTATTCTTGCACTGCTATAAAGAAATACCTGACACTGGGCAATTATAAAGAAAAGAGGTTTAACTGACTTACAATTCCACAGGCTCTACAGGAAGCATGACTTGGAAGCCTTCAGGAAACTTACAATCATGGCAGAAGTTGAAGGGGAAGCAGGCATGTCTTACATGGCAGGAGCAAGAGAAAGAGAGAGGAGTGGGAGGTGACACACATTTTTAAACAACCAGATCTCATGACAACTCACTATCATGAGAACAACACCAAAAGGAAAATTCACCTCCATGATCCAATCACCTCTTACCTGGCCCAAGCTCCAACATTGTGTAGATGTAATTCTAATAGATGAAAGGAAGTTGGACTAGAGGACTTCCTGTCCTTGGTGGACAAGGAATTAGTTAGCTTAAAGAGTTATGATAAAAAGGAGAAATTAATTTTGTATTGCATTGAGTGCTGACAATATTTTTACTTGTTCCACAATGTCTTTCCCCAATCCTAATTAATTTAGCAAAAATATATTGAGTTTATATACTCTACACTCATTATGCAAAAAATCTGGAATCTCAGTGTAATTCTGATAACAGCTACCACACTTCTCCTAGCGTTTGATGAAAACACCAATTTAGATCTAAGATAGTTTTTAATGAGAATATATGTGATATTTTCATTAAAATTATAGTGTTTTTTTTATTCCAAGACACCATTCTCCTTCAAAGACTTAAAGATGTATTGACCTATTTAGTTTGTCTCTTCTCTGCTAGAAAGAAGAATTGAGACTACTAACCATTTTTTAAGTAAGAACTGCTAAGGTAGATGGGAACTTTTCTCAAAAGGTAAACTTCTGTTTATTACTGCAATATAACAATACTTACAAATTTCCTTTTGAAATATTGATAGAAAAATTAGGTAATGTGGAAAATACAGAGCTTTTTTGCTTAAATACTTTTTTGGGAAAGACTGCCCAGCTTTAAACACAATGATTAGCTGCCTCAGGGTCTGCTTCAGCTTCTTAGCCAATATATTCTTTTCTCAGAGAAAGCACTTTGTCAGGTCTGTTTCTAATTTGATGGCTGCCCTGCGCAATCAAGCTTTGACCCTTTTCTTTTCTTTGAGACTATAACCCAAATAATCCTTTCTGCCTTCCTAAATCTGTCTCAGAACCCAACCACCATATCGATGCTGGGAATGGTCCAGAAGAGGAAGTAGTAAGATGAGATCACTTACTGACTACTACAGCATTAGGGTCTCATCTTGGGTCATCGGGAGAGCAGACCCACACTCCAGTATAAGGTGAAGTTCCACATGGAAAAAAAATATGCCTCGTCTTCCTGGAAAAATGTGTCAATGTAGGAGGTTGCATTAACTGGCGTGATGACTCAAGCATCTAAAATGCATGAATAAAATAATAAATAAAAAAAGTAGAATCTGATGGTTATATCTAGGTTGCATCAATATCCCACAGATGGATAATAAAAAGCAGAATGCAATTAATAAACAACTTATATTTCATACTTGCATATTTATTTTGTTCTTGCTAGAACACTGGATGTGCTGTCCAATCTGACTTAACTCTTTATTTCCCTTTTTGATATTTGTGCATTATATCAACATTCTGCCTTTTACAGCAAAACAGGAAAGAAATAAAGGAAAAGAAACTATGGGTTACTTTGTTTTTCTTTTCCTGCCTGTGTGGCCATTTCCAGCATTAGAGGGTTGACAATTATGCAGAAGTAATATAGGGAGGTAATACAGGAAAGAAAACATGTAATAGTGTTCCTTGTGCTTTCATGTTTCTTACATCATCTGAATTAGTTTCCTAGGGTTGATGTAATAAAGTACTATAAACTAGGTGGCTTAAACAGCAGCAACATATTGTCTCATAGTTCTGGAGGTCAGGATTCTAACCTTACCTCTAAATTAGTTAATATTCTCAGGTACTGGGAGTTAATACTTCAACATATTTTTTGAACAACACAATCCATGATGTCATTGCTATTCTGCTAGCAAAGCAAATTCTGGTGTGAACACGATGATTCAGAACCATCAACACCAGTGCTTACTGAGCAGCAGACATAACATACTTTCCTTGTACTCATTGCTTTGAGTCTCCTTAAACTCCCACACATTATCAATCTGCAAAAGTTTGCTTTCATGACTCATCATGAACACTATATGTAAATGCACTATTGAGAAATTGTGGTGGACTCAGATACTGTGAGTATCTCCTATGCTTACTTGTACGTTTCATTGTCTCATCGGACTTCAGTTACAAAACACAAGTTCCAAGAGAAAATTATTAAGAATTTTGTGGCATCATGGTTTCAGATAATGAAGTTATGCATTATTCCAACAACTTGGACCACTTGCCCTTACAGATTTAGCTACTTCTGCTTTTGAAAGTGCAACCTGTTAACAACATAGAACAAGAGCCCCAGTTAGATGTTATTACTTGTAGAGATGAAATGGCTATGATGGAAACTATCTCAATTTGTTCTCACAGGAATAGATCACAATTTCAGCTATAATTTTGCCTTTGCTACCCACAGAGCTTCAGCTAGCACCCCTTGAAGAGACTTACAAATCTGATTCTCAAGCACAACATTTAAACAGGAAATCAATTCAGCAGTGTAGAAGATGCTGGATGGTCCTATGACCATGGGATCTATTGGTCATATCACATACCCCCACCACCAGCAGCTTCTGTCTAGAAGAATTAGAATAATAGAGTATTAGAGTGGCATGTTCCAAAGACACAATGGAAATAGCATGTAAATATTGGTTGCCATCCTCCAGGGCATAGTGTATTTTCACACAAAATTAGAGAGCATTGCATCAAAGGGCATTTTGTCTCCTAGGAGATGTTTGCTGGGGAAAGAAAGAAATGTTTGTTGGGGAAACTGAGGGTGGGGGCCAAAGTTGGCCAACTTATCACTTCTATTGACTCTCTAAGGGACTTGGACTTCCTGTCCCTGTAACTCTGATCCTCAAAGACTGTGCACTCTTGCCTTGGGACAAATCCAGGTTTCTTGGACTTAAAAGCTATGGCTGCTGGCTAGAAACTTTGGGCTCCTTATGTCCCCAGACCAATAGGCAATAAGAAGAGTATTCATCTTAACAGAGGTAGTTGCCCCTGATTAGGCAAAGGTAACTCTCTGCATTTACTCAGAGGTGGCACAGAGGTGCATATGTTAAATTCAGGCAAAAATCTCTTGTATCTATTGGCATATCCTTGCCAACTGACTGTAAATGAACACCTGCAATAACTAATTCTGTGGAAAGGTTATCAATTATTCAGATACCTCCAAAACAAGGGTTTAGATCAAACTATCAGGCAAATTAAAGGGACTTGAAGAAGTGGTAGCTAAGGAGAGAATAATTTAGAATGAATAGTGGGAGAGAAAATGATGAGTATTATTTGTGGTCCCAAGACCAAATGCAAAGATGGGGCTATAATTCTTTTCACAAGTCTCCTTGTTACAAGTTTACTCTCAGACATGTAAATGATCAGCTCAAACCTCCTTTCAGAAGAAAACTTGATGCTCTCTTGCAAGAAATGCAGTTAACTGTTAATTCAGGGTCCAATTTGGATTGTAAGCTAAGGCTGTGCTCTTCTTGTGACGAACTGTAACCCATAAATGAGCAAGGCAGTGGATAAACAAGCAAAACAGTCATTTCTACCCTATTTGGGACTCCTCTATCGAGCAGTCATTCTCTGGACCTCCTCCTTCATTTGGAAAGATTTGTTCAAGCATGCACTACAGTCTGAGAGTAACCACTACCCAATCATACTTCTTTTTGCATCTTTCTCAGGCTTTTTTTTTCCCCCTCTTAAAACTTTTGGAGTCTTAACTCCATTTCAGTAACTGTTTCTAAGAAACTTCTGAAAGAGCCCAACAGAAATAGGCAAACTTATTTTTCAATGCCAATTCCAACAGTAAAGTAGTATCTATAAATTAAGACTCCCTGAAAGCATGAAACTGAGATTCGATATCATTATCAATCAGCTCTCTTCCAGCATAGGGTATATAATAATGCAAATTATCTTCTCACTTTGAAGAAACCTAGTTCTAGAAGTAAAAAAAATTTCATTTGCTTCTTCAAAATTACCATATATATTTTGGTGTATGAAGAGGTAATTCATGACTCAAGAAGATGGCTAAAATTTCTATGGTAATATTTGAATATTATATAATAGAATATAGAAGCAAGTGATAATGCTGATCTCTAAATCTCTTGATATTTTGATTGCTTATTGTGTGTGTGTGTATATATATTAGCTGGAGTGTAATACATTATGACAATGAAAATGTAGTATGTCTGGAATTTGTTTCCTTCCAGTGGGTTCTTGGTCACATTGACTTCAAGAATGAAGTCGCAGACCTTTACAGTGAGTGTTACAGCTCTTAAAGACGGTGTGTACAGAGTTTCTTCCTTCCAGTGGGTTCATGGTCTCAATGACTTCAAGAATTAAGCCTCAGACCTTCACAGCAAGTGTTACAGCTCTTTAAAAAAATGGTGCGGACATTCAAGAGTGAACAGCAGCAAGACATACCATGAACAGGAAAGAGCAAAGCCTCCACAACATGGAGGAGTACCTGAGAGGGTTGCCACTGAAGGCTGGGGGCCAGCTTTTATTCCCTTATTTGGCCCCACCCACATCCTGCTGATTGGTCCATTTTACAGAGCACTGATTGGTCCATTTTTCAGAGTGAAGACTGGTGCATTTACAATCCTTTAGCTAGACACAGAGTGCTGATTGGTGCGCTTTTACAGAGTGCTGATTCGTGCATTCACAATCCTTTAGCTAGACACAGAATGCTGATTGGTGCGTTTATAATCCTCTAGCTAGACAGAAAAGTTCTCCAAGTCCCCACTAAACCCAGGAAGTCTAGCTGGCTTTACCTGGCAGTACTATGGTTATAAAAGGACAAATTTAAAAATTCAGTGATTGCATTATGATCCAAAGTCACTTTGTTCGTGAGGGAAACAAGTCCTAAGCTTTCCTTCATAATACAGTTCAAAACTACTATAAGCTCAAATGCTCAGGGACACTGAACAGTGTAGAATAGAAAATTAGCAGGGAATAAACAGCTTAGGAATTATTTTTTTTCTTCCCTGACCTTTTTTACTCTGCCCTATTTCTTTGACAAGAACAGTTGAATTCCTCTCTTGAAGGTTTATAGCACTTGTGGGATTTGGGGTTTGGAATCTAGGCCTCCTCCTTTTCCTCACATTTCCATTGGCTGCAGATGGTCACTGCTGGTGAGAACACCAGATTACACACTACCACACCTTTATTTCTTCTCCTATTTGGTAACTGACAGAAGGGACAAGAATCCTGTGCTAGCGGCCATCATAGTAGCCTGACGCTTACAGCTCACCGAGAGTCAGGAGGCAGCTGAATTGTACTTACACCACAACTCGAATACATTGGAGAAAGACATTTCTGGAAGTAATTTTAACTCCCTTATGTGTGTCTTTAGAGCTGAGTAGTGTTTATCTTGAGGAAAAGATAAGGTCCTTCTTCAATAGCAAGAGCATAAATAGACTGATAAGGGGAAATGCAGAGTTGAAATTTCAGGAGCTCCCTGCTCCAAAAAGTCATTTGTTATTTTCTTTTCTTTGCAACCAGATTCAAGCAAAGTTACGACTATAATTGCAGAGTGAAGGAACTAAGTAATAGCATGTTCCAAAACTTCTTCTTTTAACTTATTATCATAGCCTGTGAAACAGATAAATAGTCATGAACATTCCCTGAGTATAATACAAAACTAAATGAAGTGGTACTAGTTCTATAAACTCAGTGTTCTTATTTTGTTTGTTTGTTTAATATTGGTAGTTCTTTATTAAAACCCACTTTGTTGGTATGTCATCACTGACCATAATGATTTTTAGGATAGTATATTTCAGTCATCAATAGAAATTTTACTTCTTAGGCATAGCAATTCATCTTTATTTTTCTCTGCCACAGGAATACTTAATTTATTAATACTTTATTAATTATGGCAAAATCTAAATGTTAGAACTTAGTATAATACAGTCTAACATAATTTAATGTTAACATAATTCATTGCTTAGATGGTATAATGATCAGAGAGATTTAGAAAAGAAATGCAACTGAGGCTATTAACTCACTTATTGATTTAATACTTGAAAACAAATGAATTGTTCAACAGGAGAAAATCAGAGACTTCCACATAAAGTACTCTTTGGGAGTTTAGTTGTTTTTTGGAGGCAAATATAGAAAGGAGGGAAAAAATAGCATGGTTTGTTTCTGAAGATTACATATCATGTGTTTAGGTATTAGATTATGGAGTTTTCATAACTATTAATCAAAGTGCATAAACAGTTGCATGGAACCCCAAAATCTCAGTGCCAGGAGAGCCTCATAGACAGGTTTCATGCATACATTTTTCTTGGTGTTTATTGCCAAGATCAAATGTGACCCTATAGGTTTCTCTTCCTGCCAGTATAACTACTTGCAACCTGTGGCAGGTCCCTGAGCAGTACTGATGATATTGGTCTCTGAGCTTTCAAATAGAATGCTACATTGAAATGTCAGTTTTTAGATGCTTACTCAGACTTTCTTGAAGAAAGTTATTTTGTTGCCATAAGGTGAAATGGACATACCAGACCCCCTTTAATGGAAGTGCTATGGGTAGATTGAGACAAAGATCAACACCAAGAAATTTCTTGTTAGGACTTTGGCTGCTTTACTAGAGAAATATTCTAGGAAAGAAAAATCTGTACCAACAGATAAGAGTCTTATGAGAATCCCGGAAGCTCCTTTCGTAGGTGGTATATCCTTAGGCACTAGAGTGGCTGAGTGATTTGCAGATGGTTCCTCAACTTTTAATTCAAAGGTAGTATTTTGTTTCCATTCTTCCTTTCTTGGTGTCAAGGGAGTCTTTACAAAAGGGAATTAAGGGACCTAGTCTCACTGTGTAAAAACACATTTTTTGGCATGTATCGGGGTCAAGCACTATAAACAGTCATTATCCTTATTTATACGGGTATTGGTCTGGCCACTGGTATTCTAATGATTAGGGCCTCATGTCAAGGTGTGTACAGGACAATTTTCTGTGTATAACAAATACCTAACAAACTAAAATCGGAATTGTAATAACCCATGAAAATACATATTATAGCTTAGGAAAATATTTACAATGAAAAATGTGTATGTTCCCTCAAAGCAGATGGTATAATCCCAGGAGGCAAGCAAATGGGTGCATAAACAGGATAGTGATTGTGAAGGAAATGCGCGCTAAAGTGGGTATGGTGCTTCGAGATCCCGTGAGATTCCCAAACCAAAATGATTGGGATTGGCATTTACCCGTTATGACTAAAGACATGAAACCTTCCCATGACAGGAAGGTGGATGACACTGAGCCACTCCCTCGTCATCAGGGTAAAAGTATGCTCTAACAGAAATTTATGTCTGCATAAAGTTTGCCTGAATTTCTTGGATGCCTTCCAAGCTTTAATAAGGCTGTATTGTAGAGGCAAACATTGAAATGGGTTGAATGGTGGAAGCCTGACAAGTTTTATTGAGAGATAGACAACTCTGCCCCATGGGTGGGCCAGGCACTCTAAGAATCTAATCACAATCTTTGCACTCTGGCTTAAGATGATTAAATGTATCAAGAGTTTGTTTTCTTCTCAGTCTGGCTTTCCCATAATCTGCCCCCAAAGAACTGCTGTTTTATTTTAGGTAAAAATAACCATAGGCATAATACAACATTTGCCTTTACGAGTTTAGGAAAGTGAAAAGTATATTTAAAATTAAGTCATAATAAATATAACATGAATATACAGGGAAAAAAAATGGTAGTATTTGGTGAATTAATTAGAGATTCAAGACCTACATTGTATCTCTAGCTCTCAGGTAGTATTTTACAGAGTGAAACCGTAACATACCAACTTATCAAAATTATGGCTACCTTCATCCATTGTGGGTTTGTTTTACCAACTCATCTTTAATATCTGGAAATTCTTTTCATTCTATATACTGCTAAAATTCCTGGCTTGAATCCAGGAGGTCAATAGGTCTAATATTGGGCCACTATGTTGAGAGTGGGAAATTATTGGTAAATTCTAATATTGAACATAAAAAATTAGGTGCACCAATTTAACTAAGTCCTCAAACAGTTTCCCTCTGTGAGGGCCAAAATCTACAAGGCTCCTGTACCTCCTAACCATTGGCTGAAGTAAAATGGTCCACCTCGGAAAATATGTAGAAATAGGAATAAAACCTTAAAGGTCATGGTTTTCATTTTGATGCCATTTGGAGATTATTTTAATATGGGTCAAATTGAAAGAAAACATTTTTTTCTCTGGGCGTGGTGGCTAAGGCTTGTAATTCCAGCACTTAAAGGAGGCCGAGGAACGTGGATCACTTGGGGTCAGGAGTTTGAGACTAGCTTGACCTAACATGGTGAAACCCTGTCTCTAATAAAATATAAAGATTAGATGGGCATGGCGGTGCACATCTGTAATTCTAGCTAGGGGGAGGCTGAGGCAGGCAAATCGCTTGAACCCAGGAGGTGGAGGTTGCCCTGAGCTGAGGTTGTTGCACCGCACTTGAGCCTGGGTGGCAAGGTGAGATTCCATCTCAAACAAAACAAACAAACAGAAAATAAATAAATAAAAAAGAAAGAAAACACTTTTGCTTGTAATCTTTTAAAAAATATCACATGATAGAGAGAATATAGGTTTTTTTTTTTTTTTTTTTGAGATGGAGTCTGGCTCTGTCACCTTGGCTGGAGTGCAGTGGCACAATCCCAGCTCACTGCAACCTCAACCTCCTGGTTCAAGCAATTCTTCTGCCTCAGTCTCCCAAGTAGCTGAGACTACAGGCGCCCGCGACCACGCCTGACTCATTTTTGTATTTTTAGTAGAGTTGAGGTTTCACCATGTTGGGCAGGCTTGTGTCAAACTCCTGACCTCAGGTAAGCCACCCCCTTCGGCCTCCCAAAGTGCTAGGATAACAGGCATGATCCACCGCACCCAGCTGTGAATATAGTTCTAAATTAAATTTACCTGTGGGGAAAAAATAGTAAAGAATTTAAAACTCGTTCCCGAAAGGCAGCAGTAAAATTACATGTGGTTGGGATGCTTGGACACTTGTCATCATCTGGGTGTTATTGTTTTACTTGTGGCATGTTGTTGATGAGTCAGATGGGCACCCAGTCCTTTCTGATTGTCTTGAAAGATGGGGGGCAATAGAAGTTTTTGTTTTGATTTGGGTTTTGTTTTGTTTTGTTTTTTATCCTCTAAAACAGTATTTCTCAATATGTGTACCCTTGAATTTTTTGAAAGGATAATTGTTCACTGTAATATGCACTGCATGATGTTTCATACGTCTGGTATTTACCTATTTAAATTCTGATAGCTGGTTCCCATGTTTTAAGAAAATTTTAAAGCGCCCCTCTAAACATTTCCAAATGCCCCTAGGAAGGTTGAGAACTACTATGAGGTTTGCACTCATCTGTTCCTAATGAATGAAAACTTGAAGGGCGAAATGGGCCATGTGACCCTTGGGGAACCCAGCCTTTCAGCTAAGATGCTTTGGCCATTTTCCAGCTGAATATTTTTTTGTTCCTCTAGGAAAAATGTAGACTTGAAAACATACCACTGGAAGGGAATTGTAGAAAAAGACTTAGGCCATTCAATTCCCAAGGGAGAGGAAGAACTGTCATGGGGAGCAGTTCATTTCCACATTTTCTAACTTGTGCAACCTGTAACACTTTACCAAAAGACGAGAGGGAAGTGGCCCTCCGAGATTACAAACTACAACAAACACTTGTCTTTGAGCACCATGATCACTGTCCATTGTTTCACAGCTAAAAAGAGAACAGGTCGGCCTGGTGCGGATGGCTCATGCCTGTAATCCTAGCATTTTGGGAGGCTGAGGCAGGCGGATTGTCTGAGCTCAGGAATTCAAAACCAGCCCAGGCAACACAGTGAAACCCTATCTCTACTAAAAATACAAAGAAATTTGCCGGGTATGGTGGCAGGAGCCTGTAGTCCCAGCTACTCAGGAGGCTGAGGCAGGAGAATTGCTTGAACCGGGGAGGTGGAGGTTGTGGTGAGCCAAGATCATGCCACTGCAGTCCACACACCAGCCTGGGGGACACAGCAAGACTCCATCTCAAAAAACAAAAACAAAAACAAGACAAAACAAAAAAACAAAGAGAACAGGTCACCTTGCATTCCTTGAGCAGATGTCAACGTGTTTTTCTGCAAAAGGCCAGATGCAAATATTTTAGACTTTGTGAGACAAACCTTTTTTGTCACAACTACTCAACTCTACCATCACAGTTCAATGAAGCCAAAGGTGGCATATAAGTAAATGGAATGGTGTGTTCCAATAAAACCTTATTTACAGGCTGGGTGCGGTGGCTCACGTCTGTAATCCCAGTGTTAGGGTCACCCCAATCAGACTGTTCTCCCTCCCTTCCCATAGGTCTTACAATGCAGTCCTTTGTGACCTCCGCAGAGCTCCCCCAGGGCTAAAGACAAATTCCTCTTCACCGACTCCTCCAAGTAACTGTTTGTAGAGGCTGTGGTTACAGGATGCGGTTAACATGTCTGCTCACCTCGCATAATAAAGCTGGCAAAAACATCTCTAGGATGCCGTCAAGATGCCTGCACCCCCGACTCAGCCCTCCTGCACACCCAACTCAGCTCCCCGACCCTGACCCAGTTCCTCTCCCTATAAAGCCCTGCTGTATGTAGTCTGTAAGCGGGGCTGCCTCCTCTGCTTTTGTCAGGAGGTAGCCAGGCAGGACTGACAATAAATCAGCTTGCCTGAACTTAGGTCTACTGACCTCATTCCTTTCTCAGCTGTCCTTCCAATTATCCCTTACACCCAACACTTTGAGAGGCTAAGGCATGTAGATCACCTGAGGTCAGGAGTTCGAGACCAGCCTGGCCAACATGGTGAAACCTCATACCTACTAAAAATACAAAAATTAGCCGGGCGTGGTGGCAGATGCCTGTAATTCCGGCTACTCGGGAGGCTGAGGCAGGAGAATCAATTGAACCTGGAGGCAGAGGTTGCAGTGAGCCGAGATGGTGCCACTGCACTCCAACCTGGGTGACGGAGTGAGACTCCGTTTCAAAAAAAAAAAAAAAAAAAACCCTTATTTACAGATATGTTTTATGTCACAAAATATTATTTACTAATTTAATATTGTAAATGTTTTAAAATGTAAAACTATTCCTAGTTTTCTAGACCCACCCTACAACAGCAGGCAACAGGCCAGACATAGCCCACGAACTATGGTTTAACACCTGACTTTGAATGGCCACCCATGGACTAGGCTTAACCAAGTTCATCAGCTCAGGTGCCATTATTATGCAAGATACTTTGCTGTATTTGAAGGATAAAGGAGGAAGCCATCCAGGATCATAGTGACTAAATAATAGCTGATGTTAATAAAGAGCTATGTATACAATGTGGTGTGGGTATTTTAGTTTTTCACTTTTGCACACACGGAAATTTTACCCATTTGAACATCTTAAATTTCTGTCTCTTATCAAAAAAATAGGCCGGGCGCAGTGGCTCAAGCCTGTAATCCCAGCACTTTGGGAGGCCGAGACGGGCGGATCACGATGTCAGGAGATGGAGACCATCCTGGCTAACACGGTGAAACCCCGTCTCTACTAAAAAATACAAAAAAATAGCCGGGCGAGGTGGTGGGCGCCTGTAGTCCCAGATACTCGGGAGGCTGAGAAAGGAGAATGGCGTAAACCCGGGAGGCGGAGCTTGCAGTGAGCTGAGATCCGGCCACTGCGCTCCAGCCTGGGTGACAGAGCGAGACTCCGTCTCAAAAAAAAAAAAAAAAAAAAAAAAAAAGAGAGAGAGAGAGATGGTGTGGACAAAGCAATTTGTCTCTTGAAGTTAGAAATCTTTCATTAAGGTACTTAGAAAAATATTTAGTTGTTACAGTACTCAGAAAGAAGCAAAGAGAGGTATCTCACCAGGTTTTTGGCCAAAAATTTATCTGAAATATTGTGGTGTGTAGGGTTAATTTCAAGTTAAATGCTGTATTGTGTTTTCTGACTGAGACGTATATTCACCAAAATAGCTTATCTTCTAAGTCTCTGCTTTTCTTAACTTTTAAAACTATTATTTTCTTCTTAGGAGGAATAACATTCTCTTTTAAAGTCCACTTCAAATCGATTGCAATTATGATACTCATATCTACTCTCAAAAGTTAATAAAACAGATGAGAGAAAAATTAACTAAATACTTCAAATATTTATTAAAATGGTCAGTATGGTTGCATGAGAACTTCTATACTAATTCTGTTTCTTTTCTATAAGTTTGAAACGTTTTTTGTTTGTTTGTTTGTTTGTTTGTTTTGTTTTATGGAGTCTCACTCTGTCGCCCAGGCTGTAGTACAATGGCATGATCTCTGCTCATTGCAACCTCTGCCTCCCGGGTTCAAGCGATTCTCCTGCCTTAGCCTCCTGAGTAGCTGGGACTACAAGCATATGCCACCATACCCAGCTAATTTTTGTATTTTTAGTAGAGATGGGGTTTCACTGTGTTAGCAAGACTGGTCTGGACCTCAGGTGATCTGCCTGCCTCAGGCTCCCAAAATGCTGGGATTATGGGCGTGATCCTCCACACCCAGCCATTTGAAAAGATTTTAATATAAAATTAAAAGAAAACATATGGTCTATTTGTCTTCTTTCTCTTATTCCTTTTTATATAGTCATTCATTAAATCTTGTTAATTCTTGGTCTAAATGTCCATCACCATGTCACAAATTACTTCAATATTAGGAATTCTCAGTTTTCTTTTTATCTCATGTACTCTCTTCTCTCAATATCCAGACTAATTTCCTTTAAATACTGCCTGTGTGTTGAAATGCTTTTTTGATAGCCTGGCTCTTCCCCCAGATTGACCCTCACCGCCGAAAACTTTTACCTGCTGCTTACATAAATGCATCAATATCTTGTCCTATTTCCTCTCTCATCTCTCTCTTACTAGAATGTATTTTTCTTAACATCCTTTTGGCCTAAATCTTTCTTACCTATATGTCAAAGCTCTATTTCTTAAATAAAGTATTTCCTTAGTTCAAAGATAATTTTATAAAGGGTAGCGTTATCGAGACGTTCTCCGCCTTTTGGCTAAGATAAAAAAAAAAAAAAAAAAAATCAAGTGTAAAGGGTAGCGTTATGATTCATTCAAACATAAAATGACTACGGGCCAATTATTTTATTTACTCATTAATCAATAAGGCAGCCATAAGGCTGTAACAAGTAGCTTATAGAAGAACCCAGAGAGGAGATGCGCATATGCAATAAGAAATGTTAAATTGAGTTGCTAATGTAAGTAAAATTCAATATTTATAAGACAATAATGAAGCTGCCTTTGCAAAATTATAACTGAGACAATTATTACAGTGAAAGAGATCTGACCTCACTGATTCCATCTTGCTTCTAACCTCCAAGCTGTCTTTCTTCATTCCTGGTCATAGGCCAAACTAACTCTGGAAGGAACTTGGTTACTTTGGTTCAGCTTTGTTTCAGACAAAAACACTCCTTTCCCAAAACAAACCCCCTTTTTTCATGGGGACTAGATTGCTTTTGTAGGACTAACAAATTAGCCACAAGATGAGAAATTGTGGTTTAGAAGTCATGCACCTGGAGGCTGTAAGATTCTAAACCTCTCCAAATTGCTTCTGGGGATAACATCACTATTGTAAAACCAAAGATACATGCTTGAGATATTTTGCAGATCCTGTACTCCATGGATTAGCTGGCGCAACCTGGATGGACAAAGTGGCTCATCTGGTCTTGTGGCCCCGACCCAGGAACCAACTCAGTGTAAGAGGACAGCTTCTACTTCCTATGATTCCATCTCCAACCCGACCAGTCAGCATTCTCCACTTCCCGAGCCCCTACTCACTAAATTATCCTTTAAAACTCTGATCCTCAAATTCTCAGGGAGACTGATTTGAGTAATAATAAAACTCTGGTCTCCTGCACAGCCAGCTCTGTGTGAGTTACCCTTTCTCTATTGCTGTTCCTGTGTCTTGATAAATTGGCTCTGTCTAGACAGCCAGTAAGGTGAACCCATTGGGCAGTTACAACAGTCAATTGGAAATAGAATAATTTGCATTATTGTGGGTTCTTCATTATTTACAGAGTTGTAAAATATCTTAAAGGCAATGAATGTGGCATACCCAGGGAATCAGATAACCCCGGTGATTGTGTAAAATAGAATGCCCAGTAATCTTGCTGTGTGTGTGCCCATTTCAAGGTCTTTTACAATTTTTCCTGACGCTGAGTCACTTCTGATTTTCTTTCTTCCTTTTAAAATGTTGCCTGTGTCATATACAGCAGTTTTGGTTCGTCCCCTTCAAACCTCCAGGGAGCTCATAGGCCAGCAGCAGTGGCATCCCCTGGGAGATTGGTAGAACACATATTCTCAGGCCCTGCTCCAACCTCCTGAATCAAAATCTGCATTTTGACAAGATCATCAGGTAACTTATGCGAACATCAGAGTCTTGGAAACAGTGGCCTATAGTACATTAATTAATGCTACTTACTAAGTTGGTGGTCTTGCATTGTTCACTGTTTTGTTACTATATCTTATATTTCTTTATTTCCAAAATATTTAGAATATAGCTTTAAGCAAATAAGGGAATTGAATCAAATTAATTAATTAATTAAATTGTTTTTCTCAAAATGAGGCAGATGCTTGCACTGTTTTCCATTACTAAAGGTTCTTAAATGGCTTTAAAATTTACCTGTCATCTGACTTGTCTGACACTTGTGGAGGCTGCAAGTCATAGCTGAGCTCATATTTTACTGGAAGAATGAATAATGGAATTTTCTTTTATTCCGTGAAAGGTTTAAGAAATGTGCTATAACTTTTTAATACATAAATAAAAGACATATCAAATAGTAAGGGAAGAAAGATCAAGTAGGTATGTTACTCATTCAAGTTCCCAAATAGGAAATATTGTCTTGTTTTACTTAATGTATGTGATATTCTCAACAGGGCTATGTTCCTGAAGACATTAAACAAGAGTTTTGATCTCCCAGACTTAGCAAGTCTGAATTGGGTCAATTCCACACATGAGCCAAATATACTTTTACAAGACTTATGGTGCTCTCTTTGGCAGCACATATACGAAAAAATTGGAATGATACAGAGATTAATGTGACCTCTGCACAACGATGCCATGTAAATTTATGAAATAGTTCATATTTATTTGAAGAGAAAAAGCCTGCTTTCTGACTGATTGCCTTGAAGAAAAAAAAAAAAAAGAACCTATTTTTGTGGATCATTTACCAATCACGCCACACAAGAATTTATTTTAGTATATTTTATTTTTTATAAAATTGCTAATGCCAAAGCTTTGTATTAAAATAAATAGTAAAATAAAAATAAATAAATAAATAATAACAAGGGTTTTATGAACCGAAACTAAACTTCTCAAAACCATCTAATATGTTCTTGTTAGGTTTAGGCATATTATTACTAAGACTAATTTAATTGTCCAAATTAGCAGGAAAATACCCATTTATATTTTCACACAGGAACACATTACAATGAGTTGTTCTGGTTGAAAAGTATTTTTTACCATGAAAAAATATTACTTTATTTTTAGTGTATCAGAGGTTCAGCTGAACTTTCTCTCATGTAATTTGTTAATTAGTAATCAAAGCTATTTCAAATTTTTTTCCCTAAACAATTAAACCGTAATTTCTTTTTACACATTTTATATATCATATCCACAAATGGGTAGCTCATGTATTTTTATTTAGGAAAATATTTTTATGTAGGAAAAACTTCTTAAAAATTCAAATTTTGAAGTGCCAAGTTCTATTCTACTTATGCCTTATTTCTAAAGGGAAAGTAATCCAAAATTTAAATGCAAGAAGGTGTTTTCAGTTGTTTGGTATCCAACAGTCACCTCTCTGCCTGTACATAGACCATTTTCCCATGGCTCCTTTAATATGACAGGGAAGGTAGTGCATAATATTTCCACTTCCTATATGATCTCACAATAAAGAAAAAAGCATTGTTTGCTCTGCAAATAATAATAAAGACTTAGGTTACGAGTCTTGAGTTCCATGATATGAATCTCCCTCCCTGCTCCAGTCATTGGATTTCAATTGACATAAAATACACTGATCTATACATATTTGCTGTGGTATTAAATTAAACAGCATAAATTATAATGCCAGCACATGAGGTGGCTCACACCTGTAATTTCAGTGCTTTGGGAGGCCAAGGCAGGAGCATCACTTGAAGCCAAGAGTTCGAGATCAGCCTTGGCAACATAACAAGATCCGCCTCTCTACAAAGTATTAAGAAAACAAAAAAATTAGCTGGATGTGGTGGTGTGTGCCTGTAGCCTTAGCTACTCAGGAGGCTGAGACAGGAGGTTCCCTTGAGCCCAGGAGGTTGAGGCTGCAGTGAGCTATGATCATGCCACTGCACTCCTGACTGGACAACAAGGTGAGACACTGTCTTAAAAAAAAAAAATTACAGAGGGCTGGGCGTGGTGGCTCACGCCTGTAATCCCAGCACTTTGGGAGGCCCAGGCGGGCGGATCACGAGGTCAGGAGACGGAGACCATCCTGGCTAACACGGTGAAACCCCGTCTCTACTAAAAATGCAAAAAATTAGCCGGGCGTGGTGGCGGGCACCTGTAGTCCCAGCTCTTCAGGAGGCTGAGGCAGGAGAATGGTGTGAACCCGGGAGGCGGAGCTTGCAGTGAGCCGAGATCATGCCACTGCACTCCAGCCTGGGCGACAGAGCAAGACTCCGTCTCAGGGAAAAAAAAAAAA
>NW_016804598.1:800812-828541 GCF_001698545.2 Rhinopithecus bieti
AAATAAAAATAAATAAATAAATAATAACAAGGGTTTTATGAACCGAAACTAAACTTCTCAAAACCATCTAATATGTTCTTGTTAGGTTTAGGCATATTATTACTAAGACTAATTTAATTGTCCAAATTAGCAGGAAAAATACCCATTTATATTTTCACACAGGAACACATTACAATGAGTTGTTCTGGTTGAAAAGTATTTTTTACCATGAAAAAATATTACTTTATTTTAGTGTATCAGAGGTTCAGCTGAACTTTCTCTCATGTAATTTGTTAATTAGTAATCAAAGCTATTTCAAATTTTTTTCCCTAAACAATTAAACCGTAATTTCTTTTACACATTTTATATATCATATCCACAAATGGGTAGCTCATGTATTTTATTTAGGAAAATATTTTATGTAGGAAAACTTCTTAAAATTCAAATTTTGAAGTGCCAAGTTCTATTCTACTTATGCCTTATTTCTAAAGGGAAAGTAATCCAAAATTTAAATGCAAGAAGGTGTTTTCAGTTGTTTGGTATCCAACAGTCACCTCTCTGCCTGTACATAGACCATTTTCCCATGGCTCCTTTAATATGACAGGGAAGGTAGTGCATAATATTTCCACTTCCTATATGATCTCACAATAAAGAAAAAAGCATTGTTTGCTCTGCAAATAATAATAAAGACTTAGGTTACGAGTCTTGAGTTCCATGATATGAATCTCCCTCCCTGCTCCAGTCATTGGATTTCAATTGACATAAAATACACTGATCTATACATATTTGCTGTGGTATTAAATTAAACAGCATAAATTATAATGCCAGCACATGAGGTGGCTCACACCTGTAATTTCAGTGCTTTGGGAGGCCAAGGCAGGAGCATCACTTGAAGCCAAGAGTTCGAGATCAGCCTTGGCAACATAACAAGATCCGCCTCTCTACAAAGTATTAAGAAAACAAAAAAATTAGCTGGATGTGGTGGTGTGTGCCTGTAGCCTTAGCTACTCAGGAGGCTGAGACAGGAGGTTCCCTTGAGCCCAGGAGGTTGAGGCTGCAGTGAGCTATGATCATGCCACTGCACTCCTGACTGGACAACAAGGTGAGACACTGTCTTAAAAAAAAAAATTACAGAGGGCTGGGCGTGGTGGCTCACGCCTGTAATCCCAGCACTTTGGGAGGCCCAGGCGGGCGGATCACGAGGTCAGGAGACGGAGACCATCCTGGCTAACACGGTGAAACCCCGTCTCTACTAAAATGCAAAAAATTAGCTGGGCGTGGTGGCGGGCACCTGTAGTCCCAGCTGTTCAGGAGGCTGAGGCAGGAGAATGGTGTGAACCCGGGAGGCGGAGCTTGCAGTGAGCCGAGATCATGCCACTGCACTCCAGCCTGGGCGACAGAGCAAGACTCCGTCTCAGGGAAAAAAAAAAAAAAAAATTACATTGCCAACAATTAACGTTAAGGTAAATTTTATACGAGAAAGAAAATTTCATCACGTATCACTTCCATTTTTATTCTGTTTTTTCCAAAACCACAATGGAATTAATAAATGAACAAACAATCCAAACCTTTGCAGCCAGGAATGATAGCTTTCCAATTTTCAAAACTCTTTAAACTCATTTTGGATCTGCATAGTTTTAGAACCTACCCTGAGGGAAGCTTTTCTTCAATTGTTTTCTTAGTTAATGTACAGGCTTCTGCTAGTTTTGGTGTGTGGTTGATCAAGGTGCTACCTCTCTTGCCCATGCTTGTTTTGGTGTCTCATTTTATATTTGAGGCTTTGACTCACAGAGCTTCCTGTTTTATAATCTTCTGACTCATCAGGAGAGGGAAAATGAGTATCAAATCTCATGTCTTGAAATTTTATCATATAAATTAGTTTACCTTTACCCATACTGAAGGAACTACCATCTGAATCAGCGATATCACTGCTGGGTACATATCCAAAGGAAAGAAAATCGGTATATCAAAGAGGTACTGGCACTCCTATGTTTATTGCACCACTTTTCACAGTAACCAAAATATGGATTCAACCTAAGTGACCATCAATTAATAAACGGATAAAGAGAATGTGTTCTATGTACACAATGTCATATTATTCATCCACAAAAAATAAAATTCTGTCATTTGCAACCCAATGAATGGAACTGTAGGATATTACATTGAGCAAAATAAGGTAAGTACAGAAATATGAATATTACATGTTCTCCCTCATATAAAGGAACTAAAAAGAATCAATTCATGGAAATAGAGAACAGAAAGATGATTACCAGAGGCTAGAAAGGGTAATGGGTGGGGGGATAAAAAGGAGATGGTTAGTTAGTACAAAAGCAGTTAGATAAAAGGATAAGATCGAGTGTTCAGTAGAACAATAGGGTAACTATGGCTAACAATAATTTACTGTATATCTCAAAATAACTAAAAGAGTGAAATTGGACTGTTCCTAGCACAAATAAATGATAAATTTTTGTGGTGACAGATATTACAATTATCCTGATTTGATTATCACACAATTTAATGCTTCATCAAACTATCACATGTACCTCATAAATATGTACAACTCATATGTATCCAGAATTAAAAAGAACTTCAAAAATACAATTAGATAAGAAGGAATACATTCTAGTGCCCAATAGCACAGTAGTGTGACTATAGTTAACCATAAAATATTGTATATTTCAAAATCACTAGAAGAGTTGGCATGTTCCCAACACAAAGAAATAACAAATGTTTGAGGTGATGGATAGCCCAATTACCTTGATTTGATCATTACACACATTTTATACATGTATTGTAATACCACATGTATATCGCACAGATATGTACAATTATTATGCATCAGTTTAAAAAGTCTTTATAATACCTAACTTAACCCTGAAAATAATATTGATTTCTCTCTCTCTCGCTTTTTTTTTTTTTTTACAAAGCAAATAACTAGCTGGTATATGGAATTAAGTAACTTGCCATAGACTACATAGGTTTTAAGTGTTGCCAAAGAAAATTTGCAGTGGACAGATTTAAACAGGCAAAGAAGACTTTTTCTTTAAGACTACTGCAACATGGAAGAGACCAGAACTCAACTCCACTGAAACAAAAGGTGAGAGGAATTTTAAATGCTCTTTAAAAGGGTTAGGTAGAGGAAAAGTACTGACGGGCAATAGAGGGGATGTTGGTGAAAGTGATTAGGTCATCCTTGTTTGCTAATTATCCTTTTTGGATATGAGGCTATTATCCTCCAGCCGAGAGTTGGAGAGAAAACGCTGCTCTTTCTATGATTACATTTCAGAGGTATGATTCTTAGGTACTTGAGAAAGACATTCTTAGGTTGCAAAACTAGCAAAGGGTTGGGAAAGATGTATATCTCAAAAGGGGTTCAGAAGCAATTTACATGTGCAAGTTTTAAAAAATAAAAGTTATTTAAAAAGCGAGGTCTTGGCCCTGTCTATAGTCAGAAAAAAACTTGTCTAAAGTTTAGCTAAGTTAGGGAGAACGTTTTATTTTGGTCAATGCCTTTTATAATTTTCAGTGTAATTCAATATCCTTCTCTATCAGGATTAAGTTCATAATATTTCTACTATATAAAACTATACCCTCCTCCTTGCGTGCATGAAAAAAGATTACAGTGTTAAGGTCATAAACATATGAAATAGCATATGATAATTTTACCTTTTAGATTTTAATTGAGAATTAGTGGTTCTTAATAATAAGAGGGGAGGATCCCAAGTCCCTATGAAGGACATAAACACTCATAAACACTTCAAAAGTGAACTGTTAGAAGGAAAATGATCCTGGTGTACGGTTTTCTCTAACATCATTAGCCTCAAGATGAAGTAGGCATGGGAAACAACAGCACAGAAAAATAACCAGTTTGAAATACCTGTTTACACAGAAAGTTTTATCAAAACTAGCAGACAAGCAAAAGGTCTCTTTATTGTATCACCAAGGAAAGAGTTGTTTATCTAAAGAATTTCATTTCCTGAGAACTATTGTGATTTAAGCAAGGAAATAAAAGATGACTTCTAAAGTGAGTATCACCTTTTAACTCGGCTATCAAAACTTGAAATTATACCTGTGGATTGTTTTTATGGTCATCAGAACTAAATACATTTCTTTTCTCTGGAGAAAATCATATTTTAAAAAAGCAGTTTGCAAGAAATATTTCAATTTGCTTTCAAGGAAATTAAGTTCCCACCAGAATGTGCCCACACATTTTGGCCTTTATCTATCCTCTGCAATCTGTTCTATCTTTCTTCTTGGCTCCCTAAAGTCCATCTATTAACTTTGAGAGCTATGAATAAACTATGGTGAGAGGTTTACCCTCTTCAGTTAAATACTAGTACTGTTTATGTGCTTGAGCCCTATTGAAATTGGATTCAATCACTGCAAACTGCTAAAGGGAACTAATTCAGGCGATACAAATACATCGCAAACTAAAAAGTGGAAATGCAAGCTCCTGAGTCCCCCTCCAACCTGCTAGTCTACATGATTAGCATTAAGGTCTATAGCAGAAGAACGTGGCCAGTCTGAATATGCATGTCCCTAGTCCTTTCCTGGATACACAATTTTATATCTCTAATTGGTTTTCAAGCGCAATTAGCCATATTAGCCACATTTCAAAATAAAACTTTGAAGGGCCTTTGTTTGTTTGTTTGTTTTGAGACAGTGTCTTGCTCTGTCGCCTAGACTGGAGGACAGTGGCACGATCTTGGCTCACTGCAACCTCCGATTCCCAGGTTCAAACGATTCTCCTGCCTCAGTCTCCTGAGTAGCTGCAACTACAGGTACGTGTCACCACGCCCAACTAATTATATATATACCTTACTAGCCTATCTTACTCTATCACCAGACAAACAATTTCATTTCTTTCGTTCAGTACATAACTAATTTAATTAAAAATATATAATACACCATCACACACCTTTTATTACTACTATCTCACTTCACACCTACTCACTCCACACCACAACCATACGACATATTGTTTATATAGAGTGGTATAGTGACTTAATATAGCATAGTAGTGATAGATATTTTTTTGTTCGTTCCTGCAGAGCGGGGTCTCAGCTCTGGTCGGGGTCCCGCCCCCGCCGACCCCCAGCGCTGGAGTGCTGTGGGCGGATCTCAGCTCCTCGGCAAGGCTCTCCGCCCGTCCCGGGGTTCACCACCGGCATTCTCTCCTGCCTCAGGCCTGCCCGCTGAAAAAAAGTTGCTGGCTCAGCCAGGCGGCCCGGCCACATCCCGCCCGGCCTAATTTGTTTGCATTTTTTTTAGTAGACGACGATATTCACACCGTGTTACGCCAGGAGGTCTCATCTCTAGACATACGTGATCCGCCGTCATACAGAGCATCAAAGATACAGAATTGGCAGGTTTTGAGCCACCCACAGCGCACCCGGCCTAAAAAATATATTATTATATTAATTTAATAGAGATACACAAAAAAAAGAACGGGATATAACACCGTTGTTAAGCCAAGAGACACGATTTCGCTGACCATCGTGATCCAGCACCCACCTCCGCCCCCAAAAGATAGCATAGAGATATACAGGCGTGAAACAAGAGAGGCCCACGATCAAAAAGCCTGATACTGAAGGGCTTTCTCAAAAAAAAAAAAACAAAAAAAAAAAAAAAAAAAAAAAACTAGCTAGGTTCAGCGGTACCTTGGTTTTTGCAGCCTTTGACAGACTGTTAGGAATTTGGATTAGGCCAGTGTCATAAAGACAGCAGAATTGTAAACAAATGCTTTGTGATCTGAACATGCTTGAATTTTGGGCATCAGCTTGGAAACTCCGGTTTAAAAAACATGATTCAACAGACCTTTGCTATTATGAAACACAGGAAGCGCTCATAATTTGTATTATTAAGCTTATGTTTTGAGTTATTATTTCATACAGATAGAGTGGACAGATTAACACAAAGTTGGTTGCAGGGAATAGGAAAATTATAATTAGTCTTCAACAGGGGTTGAGTATGTTGACTTTAGAAACATTCACGGTACCAATCAAGAATAAATCAAGAGTTTAGAGTTTATCTGTTCAACTATCATACATTATTTATTACAAAATACTTATTCACTGATCAGTAAGTATTTTGTTAGATGCAATAACACTAGTATCCAAAGTATATAGTCAAGTAGGGAAGCTAAAATTGTGTAAAATAACCCAATAAAGTAGAAGAATTAAATGCCATATTTTTAAAGAACATTGAGGAAAAAATGGGTTTTGGTACCTAGATATGAGTGAAAATTTATAAATGCAAACAAACTATATTGAAATTGCTGCCACATCCATTGAAACACAATACTTAACACAATTTACTTTTCATCACCATATTCTTTAGCTCTTCAGGTAATCATGTAAAGTAGATTATAATATCATTTTACATAGGAAGAAAACTGGCTGAACAATGATAGGAAACAGGTCTAACCCTCCACTTAATAGGAGACTGCGCCAATATTCAAACTCAGATGACCCAGGCTCTAAATTTCAGGGGTTTTTTTGTTTTGTTTTGTTTTTTAATTTTGTCCATTGTACTAATTTGGAAAATAATATATGTGTCCCAGAGCTGGAGAGATGGCTTTACATCAGGCAACAATATAAAGGAAGGAGCCATGGAAAAAAAGGTCCTTTGAACTGCATCTTGAAGAGCCTTTAGTACCAAGAAGAGATAGGACACGCATGTATTCTAGAAGGAAGAAAGCCTGAGCAAAAATAAACGGGTAACACAGCATGAGAAAAATGTCAACTGCTAGCTTCCCCTAACACTAACAAAACATTCTGTTGATAAGACCCTGAAGGTTTACTGTATACAGCCGCGAGGGAGACCACCACTATTTTTTAGTAGTCTCAGCAGGAGAGGTCAAAATTAGGATATATTGTTCGAAAACTATGGCTTCCTCCTAGTTCTGTAAATAAAGTGTCAATGAAACACAACCACACTCATTCATCTAATCATTGTCTATAGTGATTTTTACACCACAAAAGCAGAGTTGAGTGGGTGCAACAGAGATGTTGAGGTCAAAATATTCAAGTGTCTAGTACACAAAAGTTTGCAGTTCCTGATTTAGAGGACTTCAGTTTCATATAAACAGTTTGGTTTTTCCCAGCATAGAGAACTAGCATTTCTTGAGAATCTACTCTTTCTTAGTATATTAAGTATACTTAATTATATGGTAATAAGTATGCATTATGCTTAATTATATATTATCATATCTTATACATTCCACTATAATTAACTATTCTATATTACTCTTAAATATACACAATTTATATTTACTAATTATTCTTAGTATAGTAAGTCAGTCTTTAAATCATTTAAAAGTATTTATTAAATGCAAGGCATTATTCTAATTTTGGGAATGCAGTAGTGAAAAAAAAAGACACCCACACACACATACAATTTTAAAAGCCCTGTCATAGTGGAGCTTCATTTAATTAGAAAGAAAAAAATTAGTAATAAATAAATAATTAGAAAAGTACTCAAAAACAAATCTAATAATTTAAACAAAAGTAGGCTCTATGAGTGAAAAAAAAGTGGTGACGGAGAATATGAAATGTGAATAGTGGTTAAAGTTTTAATGTGGTCATGTTGCAGATGCAGTTGAGGTCCATTGACCTAGCAGTCATCTCCCAGCTGCAATCACTCTCCAGGTACCACAAGTGTTATCTATAACCATTGGCATCTACATCTTCTCCATCGAACTGCCCTTGGCCAACAGGAGCAGCCAAACATGAAATCCCTGGGATGTTATGGATGAGCTACTCTCCCTAATTACTGACAAATGGAGAAAAAACAGTCTTTGCTAGTACAACTTTTGTGGTACCATTGACAATCCAGAGCTTTCTGTGGGGTCTGATGGTGGTTGGACTTCTTCCAAAACCATATTTGCCTAAGTTTCACACCTGTACTGCATCCCATTTCCCGTATTTCCTTACAGCTTTCTCCTGAGTATAGGCTCTCAATAAATTACTCGCACAAGAATTATTATTTCAGACTCTGGTTCTAACAATTTAATGTATGATAGGTTAGAAGGAAAAGTGTAACTGAAAAGATAAATACTTGAAAGATTTTGCAATGATACAGAAGAAGTGGAAGAGTATGCTTTGGAATAAGTGGTGGCAGTAGAGGAAAGGAGGTAAGAATGAGAAGAATTCTAGATTTATTTATTTATTTTATTTTAATTTTTTTTTTTTTTTTTTTCCCCCCAGACAGAGTCTCACTGTGTTGCCAGTCTGGAGTGCAGTGGCACGATATCAGCTCACTGCAACCTCCGCCTTCCGGGTTCAAGCAATTCTCCTGCCTCAACCTCCCGAGTAGCTGGGACTACAGGTGCGCACCAACATGGCCAGCTAAATTTTTTGTATTTTTAGTAGAGACAGGGTTTCACCATGTTGGCCAGGATGGTCTCAATCTCTTGACTTTGTGATCTGCCTGCCCTGGCCTCCCAACTAGATCTATTTTAAAATTAAAGGCAACTGGATTTGCTAATGAGGGGATGTGAGCACAAAAAGAAGAATAAAGATATTACTTTCTAATATTTTAGCTTCAATAACTGAAAGAATTGAGTTGCTATAAACTGGTATAAGAAACAATGAAAGAGAAACTGCCTTTGGGGAGACAGTATTTGAGTTATTATGGCTGTGCAACAAATCACTTTATAATAAGTGGTTTAAAACAATTTTTTAAATGCTCATGAAATAGCAATTCAAGCAGGATACAATAGGAATATCTCTCCTTTGTTTGACTTGGTGTCAGCTGAAGGGCTTAAGGGGAGTGGCTTGGAATCACTGGAAGGCTCAATTTTATGCTAGTTGTCAACTATCGAATAAGGCTTTACATGGAGTTGCCAGCCAGTATACCTACACTTGGCCTGTGCTGCCTCTCAACCTGGTGACTGGGTTCTGAAGTTTGGAGCATCAAGAGAGATAGCTAGGCAGAAGACATGTCACTTTTATAATCTAGTCTTGGGAGCCAAACATTGTCACTTCTTCTATATTTTCTCTACCATGACTGTCGCACAGCTTTACTCAGATTGAAGGGGAGAGAACATAATGCCCTGCCTCTTAATGGAGGGTAGCCAATGTTACTTTATATATGTAGATAGTACCATGAAACAATCTCTGTGAAAAAAGTCTGCCACATTCAGGAAACTAGGTTTGGACATAATAAATTTAAGATTTTATACATCCAAGTAGAGATGTCAACGAGATGTGGCACATGTGGTCCTGAGTGAAGAAAAAACGTAGCCACATCAAATAATTCAGAAGGCAGTACAATTATGTTTCCTTGGTTGAACACACTGAAAATCCATTTTCACAAGTGTTCTTTGCCATTTGACTATTTCAACAGACTATTCTAAGTTCACAAGCCAAAGAAGGACAATGAAAGCAGTGAAAGGTGCGGAAAGTTACATGCACAAGTAATTCAGCATGAAGGAAATCACATATTGGATATTTCAAAGGTGGACAGCTGTGTCAGGCTAGAGATGACCAACTTCTTTGGACGAAAGAGATGATACTTCCCCAGGCAAATACTGGAAGTCAAAAAAAAAAAAAAAAAATCAAAATACTTTAGAGTTCTTAGACTTCTGAGTTCTGTGTGGAGTGACATTTCATCGTCAGGGGCTAACTGTATCTCCTTCAATTATATAAACTTTCAAATAAGACCAAGTCAGCCTAAGAATTTCATTGAATTTTAATTCAGTAGCCTACAAAATCACATTAGAATTAATTTTTGGAAATATTGGTCCCTCAACTAATAGAGGGAGATTACTTCATCAAAGTCATAAAACTATCTGGATTTTCAATTTCTGTTTTAAGGTGAGAATTCAGGCAATTACCCTATATTTTGCCTTGTAATGTTTTGTATTATGTAATGTCTTCACAATAAACCATTCTTCCTTACTGTCTGATTTTAAATGACAGCCACTACCTGGCTCTGCAGAACCATGCCCTCTAGGAGCACTTTGTTCCAGATGGTCATGAGCAATACCTTAATTAGTTCTTTCATCAATATGTAACAAGGTTTCTAGGTTCCAGTTCCAGCAACTGAGCAATGAATTGCCCTGCCTTCTGTTTCATCTTTCCTAAATATTAATTCCAAACATACTAAATTTCTTATTAAATTTCTTTAGGATCTGCTACTTGTAAACAACTTCTGAAACCAATTATTTCATAAGTTATGTTCTTTGGTTGCAAGCCTGAGCCTCCCTTTAGCAAACTTAAAGAAAAAGAGAATTTATTGGAGCTCAGAGGATCCGTGGGGAAAAAGGGAAAGTTTGTTCAGAAATAATAGGAACCACATAATTCCAGTATTTCTTTTTAGAGATGAATTCCCAAGAGTCTCATTTATTTCTTGTCATGAAAGTGAATAAGTATGTATTTTTAAATTGTTTTTTCCCTTTGATCACTGTCAGGGTTAAAATCCATTGAGGGAAAACTACTTTGAGTATCTGATCCAGCAGATGGTATGCAAAGAGAGGTAAGTAATACAACATAAGAAAATCAAACTCTAACACGAAACAAGACAGGCTATTAAACAAACAAAAAGCAAAAACAAGCAACAAAAGCAAAACAAAAATGCAACCACCAACATTCAATAATTCCTTTTGCTGCTGAAATGCAGTTCTGATTGCTAGAACTGGACTCATATCAGAGAACTAAACGTTAGATGGATTCAAACTTATCCTTTTTGCCATATCCTCATTAGTTTGGTGTGACATATTTAAATCTCCATAGATTATTTTCTCTTGCATTATTTAATTGCCTTACTTTAAATCTGTAAAATTAAAATTTGGACCAGGCCCAATGTTAATGCTACTTTTACAAAAGGGCAAAGTGGAATCACAGAAAGCATTTACATAATTTAAAATGTGCATTTGGATTACTAACCTCCAAACAAAGTAAATAACTATTTGCCTGGAGTACGTTTTAATTCTCTGATTAATCTATATATGGCTTCATTATTCCCTTCTTTCAGGAAGAAAATAAAATGTCTATACGCTGAAGGGGAGAGGCAAGAGCAAGACAACAGGTACACTACAAAAAAGTATGGCGCTATGTAGGCATTATCCATTTCGGGTGTTAATTTTATGATTGTGATGCATGTTTGAAAACTAAGTATCTCAGTAAAATCCAGAAACAGCTTTTAGATTATCTTCAATTCAGTAAAATAAAATACGTTTATTTGTCTGAGGTTATCTTAACAAAATGCAAAGTATTTTCTGTGCAGGAATGCCTGAAATGCTAATATACAAAACAAAATTTAGAAATTTACTAATTGCCCAATAAAATTTGATCAGAAAAATTTCCACTGTTTTCTATAAATTCCAGATCCTTATCAAAGAAAATAGACACACCTGTTACAGACATTTCACATATTAGGGGCTTCACAGTGACTTTGCGGTGAAATATAATCAGTGGTATTCCCTTTTTCTTATGGTTTTGAGAACTTGGGTGTATGTAGTACAATAGCTCAGCAATTATCAGTTTTCTGAAGCCATGAAAACTGGCATTATCTCAGAGATCAGGAGGAAGTGATTGCCTCCCTTGCTTTACCCACATCCTTGCGCTCCTTGTAGCCTAAATTGCTCCAAAAGTTAGTTAACGAGTGCAATTTTCCAAAGCTCATTGAGGAACTTACCACTCTGCTATGTCCTCCTGTGGGGTGCATTTCTTATACAAACTTCCTGAGTTTCTGCCTGGGACATTTATTCTCAAGGTGGAACCTTCTCTGAATCCTTCCATGTAGCCTTTTTTTTTTTTTTTTTTTTTTTAATCATTTTCTAGAGACTTGTAACCTATCTGGACCATGTAGAGCCAGTGTCCTTACGTCCACCCTTTGTCCATTAGGCTAATTCTGCTGGAATCTTGGGATGAATTTCATTCATCCTTCTTCTCAAATCTGTACCCTTGATCACTGATTCCAAGCATTCTCCTTTCTTCCTCAGTCCTTTCAGCACTTTGAGTCTCACTAAGTTCTTCTCCCTCTAAACCTTTCCACTATGCACTTCAGAATTTCCATTCTGTCATAAACACAATCTAACATCTTAAACCTGTCCAAGCAGGATCTCTATTTCAGTTGCTGAGTTTTCTGAAGCCAGATTTTTCCCATATACCCATGAGTTAGAAAACACAACCAACTACATGCACCTGCCTTCAGATGGTTCCCTAGCCAATCACTATTTTATTTAAATTTTTAAAAATCTTCTCTCTCGCTCTCTCTCTCTCAATCTCTCTCTCTCTCCCCTCCCTCCCTCTCTCTGCCACTCTTTTCTTCAGTCTTGGAATTTTTTTTTTTTTTAATTTCTCTTTTGGAAAGCCTGAGAACATTCGCTATTACAATGCCTTCTCCTCATTCTATTTTCTAGGGCAGAGTTTGATCCTAGAGTTTTAAACACAAATATACTAAGAAGACATTCCTTTTCTTCTTTATTTTATACATAACCAATGACCATAAGATGGGCTTCAAATATATGAATGGTGGCAATCATCTGAAAGAAAAAGGAAATTTAAAAAAAATCAATTTTAGTTGGTATCTAGTTATTGAAAGAAAATAATCCCCCCCCAAAATGCATGAAAGTACAGGCTATGTGTAAAATGAGGCGAGGCATGGTGGCTCACGTGCACTTTGGGAGGCCAAAGCGGGTGGATCACCTGAGGTCAGGAGTTCAAGATCAGCATGGCTAACATGGTGAAACCCTGTCTCTACTAATAATACAAAAATTAGCTAGGTATGGTGGTGCACGCCTGTCATTCCAGCTACTCAGGAGCCTGAGGCAGGAGAATCACTTGAACCCAGGAGGTGGAGGGTGCAGTGAGCCGAGATCATGCCATTGCACTCCAGCCTGGGCAACAAGAGTGAAACTCCATCTCAGAGAAAGAGAAAACAAAATGAGTTAGGTAAGAGAAAAAAAAATTCTTTTAATAAAGCAAAATTTAAGAAAGTGGTTTGCTTGGAGAATCAAGGGTACATACGGCGTGGGGGTTCTAGTTATTTACCATACATCCTCACCACCTATCCTCTTGTTTCCTCTCATAGTTTTTACCTTCATTGTAGCAGTTTATTATAATCACCTTCTCTAACATTAATAATAACAATCAATTCCCAAACCTAATTTTTTCCATAGGTTTATTTTTATTCAGAATTGCTACATTTCATACTACTGGCCATCCTCTAATTCTGGCAATTCTCTCTTACATTTGCTTCTGCTACATTTTTCCTTTTTGATTTCTTTTCACATTCCTGGACCTCTTTACTATGAGCCTCACTGATTTCTCTTTCTCAGTTGTCACATTTAGGGTGAGTAGATTCAAGTTCTCTGCTCCTTCTTCTCACTTATACAAATTTGTCTTTAATTTCGACCTTGTTTGGTCCTGTGCAGAGTGGACAAAAGCACATCCTTTAGAATCAGACAGACCTGGTGCTATCATTTTAATAAGCAGCCCAAATTTTATGTGTTAGAAACTTAATCTCCAAATTAATGTGTTGATGATATTTGGAGGTGGGGCCTTTGGGAAGTAATTAGGGTTAGATAAGGTTATCAGATGGAGGCTTCCATGATGAGACTAGTGGCTTTATAATAAGAGAATGAGAAACCTGACTTGCTATGAGCTCTACCTCTCACCACGTGATGCCCTTCTCCTTGTTATGATGCAACAAAAGGTCCTTAAAAGCAGAGCAGATGGAGCCGTGCACTTAGACTTCCCAGCCTCCAAAACTGTAAGAAGTAATTTTTTTCTTCATAAATTACCCACTCTCTGATACTTTGTTAAAGCAACAGAAAACATACTAAGACACTCAGTTTGAATTCCAAGATCTTATATTTAATTTTTGTTATTTTATGGTTGCTTTTATCTTTTTTCTCTGAACTCTGCAGAGAAATAATTTGTAATTAATACCTGAGTAACTTTGAGAAAAATGACCTAAACATCCGGGACATTTTCTGGATCACTAAAACGGAGCCCATGCTGTCTATCTAATAGTTTGTAAATGTCAGGTAAATAGCTCTAGATTAATACTTTTATTGGTACATCAAACTTATTTATATATATAAAATTTATATTAATTTATATAAACTTAATTTATAAGCAAACCCATCACCTAATATTAGTTGTTTTTTATTTTCTCCCTCTACTTCAGTTTCAGCTACCATCATTTTCCTAGTGCTGTAGATTTACAAAATTTGGACTTGTTTGAACAACTTCTGAAATACTCACCTAATTAGATTTCGTATGCTGTTGTCTTGCACAACTTTCCATTCTTGCAAAGATCATTAAAATTCACTTATTACACTGTTAAATTTTCTTAACAGAATTTTCACATACTGAAAACGTCTTTCTTTTCAAAATTACTACTTGAATCTTCTTATTAGTCTAAATTTAGTGGCATTTTTATTCTATTAAATAACATATTTTAACTGGGTTAAAAATACTACTGAAACAGGCTTAACTAAAATATGATCACGTCTGTAGAGTATATAGATCTAAAGTTACTCTGAATGTTTAAACTCACAGGGTAAGTAAAGATAGAGTGAAACAAATGTTAACATAACGATTGACTCTAAAACATATACCACCTTTAGAATATCGGTGAATTAACTCATTTTTAAAATACATACCCATACTTGATTTAAAATTGCATTCTGGTCAGGCATGGGGTTCACACCTGTAATCCCAGCACTTTGGGAGGCCGAGGCGTGTGCATCAAAAGGTCAAGAGATCGAGACCATACCGGCCAAGATGATGAAACCTTGTCTCTAACTAAAAAATACAAAAAAATTAGTTGGGTGTGGTTGTGCGTGCCTGTAATCCCACCTACTCAGGAGACTGAGGCAGGAAATCACTTGAACCCGGGAGGCAGAGGTTGCAGTGAGCAGAAATCGTGCCACTGCACTCCAGCCTGGTGACAGAGCAAGATACCATCTCAAAAAATAAAAAACAAAAAACATAAAAAATTATAATTTGTCTTAGAAATTATTTACCAGAAAGTTTCTCTTCAATATGTTTAATATATAAATATAATGTACTAGATGTAAGGGCTGATAATAGAAATATCATTTATAATAATAAAATTATTTAACAAATTAGAAAATTCAGTATACTAAATAAATGGTAATGAAAATTATGGTCATTAAACAACATAAATATAAGTTGATGCAGGATGTCAGAAATGGTTTTATTTCTTATGTGAAAATATGTATCTATAATGTCAACAATCAAATTTGTGGTTTTCAGAAATTTTCATGGACTAGGAGGTTTAAAGCTATTTTGAAAATAAAGTGACCAAAATAGCACACAAAATATTGAGAGATACTTTATAAAATAAAAAATTAGAAAGATCTAATTTTCCTATGAGAAGAAAACATCAACTCATATTCTAGATTTAGTAATGACAGCATAAATATTGTATAGAAACCAAGTAAATCTTCTGAGAATTTTTAATCAGCAAATGGAAAAGGTTATCATCATATGTTTACTTTTTAAAGGGGTGTGTGAGCTACCCTTATACGTTATAAGCTAACGTTATTTTGTCGGTGTAGGATGAACTGGAATGCCCAGATTTGATAATAGTGCTTGTCTTTATTTCAAACATGAGTTATTTCTCATATTCTTGAAGAATTTTATAACATATTTCTGTTAATCCAATGAATTTTACTACATTGGTTTTGTTTTAGCTTTTGTTTTTAAACTAAAACATGTGTTTACAGAGCACTGAGTCACTGCTTTTAGAAGAAATCGAGATTTAGGTTCCTCTGGTCACACATTTAGGTCAACTGATAAATATATAGCCTGTTTTATGTGTATTTCTACATAAAAATATCTTATTTAATATATATTGTGAAATCATTAACATTGAACTCAGCCAACAGCGCTATAACTCATGCCTGAATGATGCCTATTTAACCCAAATTTTCTCTATAAGACACATCACAGAATTCTTGCAGTTAGGGACGCTTAAGGAGACTTTAGTTTTATGTTTTGGTGTAATTTTAAATTACATTTTCAAAATGTGAAAATGAGGTGCCAAATAAACCGCAAAACATTTGTTTATAGTAGGAAAGCTGAAACAAAAAGGCCAAGCCATGCCCTCTTACATCTTAGCTGGAATGGAAGAGAAACTTTTCACTGCTCTGCACATACTCATGTCCATGAATGTCTAGGAAAACACCAGAAATATCAATGTTGGGGTTGCAAATAAATTTTAGTGATCAGGCAAATTTACAGATACATAACTCATGAACAATGACAATTATGATGATGCACTGTGTACATATAGGATTTCACATATATACGCATATCTATTATGCATATGTGTAAAATCTGAACAAAAGATTAAATATGATATAATTTGCATATTAAAATATTAGTGTTTTAGAAACTCACTTGACTTAAATCACTATGATTTATAATGCTGATAATATTTTTCACTGTTTGAAAACTCTTCCCAAATCCCCTATTATCTCTTCTGAAGAATGTATTTCCATGGCTAATTTCATTAAAATAAGATTAAAATAATAAAATAAATCAATAAAGATATTGACTTGCAATTCTAAATGACCATATAAAATAACGTGCATGAGAGATGAGAACTGGATTCCAATACTTTAGCAGAGAAAAGTGACAAGTTGCCTCAACATTTTAGAATTTGGTAAATTCATGAGAAAAATACTTGGAGTCAGGAGAGAAATACAGAAATAGAAACAATTATTTAGAAAGGAAGAAAAATATTTTATGCTTGGGTCAATTTACAAACAAAGAGAACTACAGTATGGTCTTCAGTAGGATGAAATGAGCCAAACTCTTAGAAAATACCACCCAGGCATCTGAAGACCATATGGAAACAGAGAAAAGAAAATTCTTTATATGCCTTTCTAAATTAAAATTAGGCAATAACAAATCAAATTAACTCCTATTAAAGTTTCAAATATGGTTGTCTGATTTTCTTTTTCTCCTAGAGCCATGTGACTATGAGTGACAGACCCAGGAGGGTGCCTGTGTGTTAATGTGTTTGTGTGCCTATATCTGTGTCTCTGTGTGAGTCCACATCTGTGTAGTATAAAAATGAAACTAAGAAGTTAATAATAATTTAATACCACCTCTATTCTTGACATCCAGACTGAAAGCAAACAACTAAAGATGCTCCAACTCTCTCTTGAGCTGCAGCTTTCATCACTCACATGTGAGAAACAGAACTCTTCACTTCCCACCACCAAGTCCCAAAACTTGCTCTCCATTTCTGTTCTTCTACACATCAGAAAATCATTTTTCAATTTACGCAGCTGAAAGACTCAGAATCATCTTTTGTTCCTTTTTTTTCTCCCTGACACTCAACCCATCATCGGAGCATTTCGATGCTAATTCCCACCCATTTCTCTCCATCCCCGACTCTATCACCTTACTTTCAGTTATTTTTCTTCTGAACTATCAATAGCCTATTAATTGGATCCCCAGCTTGTATTTTGCCTCCAAAATAAATTTATCGGAAAGCCAACACACACACATAATCTATACACACATACACAAACAATATATACATATATAACTATATATATATATACTTATATGGATTTTTTTGTTGTTGTTGATTTTTAAGACAGAGTCTCACTCTGTCACCCAGGCTGGAGTGCCGTGGTGTGATCTCAGCTCACTGTAATCTAGACCTCCCAGACTCAAGCCTTTCTCCCACTTAAGCCTTCCAGGTAGCCGGGACTACAGCCACAAGCCACCATGCCTGGCTAATTTTTGTGTTTTTTGTAGAAACAGGGTTTTGAACTCCTGAGCCCAAGCCATCCGCCTGCCTTGGCCTCCCAAAGTGCTGAGACTACAGGCATGCACCACTGCACCAGGTCTATCTATCTATCTATCGACCTACCTATCATCTATCTACCTACCTATCTATTTATCTATCTATCATATATTTTTTAATGTGAATCATGTCACATTACCTGCTGCTTGATACCCAGCAATTGCTTTCCATTTATATTCTAAATTCCTAGGAAGTTTGCTAGGCTTTACATAACCTGGCTCCTGCTATTTCCGACATCATCTTACACCAACTCCTCTCATCATTCCCTTTGTGATACACTTTCCCTGGCCTTATTTTACTTTTTCAAACACCAAACTCATTCCCACTCTGTAGTTTTTGCCTTAGCCCCTTTGTAAAGTTTGACAAACTCAGGATCCTTCACTCTCTATTTTCGTTTTGCTTTTAAATTTTTTAAATTACGCCCATTATCTATGTTAAAGTTTCATTTTCTTTTCAATGTAACTAGAGTATAAACTTCATAACAGCAAGGATTCACACGTCCTTTGCTGTACCCTTGGGTATAGATTAGTTTCTGGCATCTGAGCTTTTCTTAAATATGTGTTGAATTCCTGTGAAGCTATTGTTATAGAAATAAAAAAAGTTGGAAAGAATTAAGGAACAATAAAGTATTAATTAAATAAGGACACATGCTTGTTGTATGCTGTGTATAGGGTTATTCATTTATTCATTTAATCATCCATCTGTTTACATACTATCTGTCTTTCAGTTTTAGATGGGTTGGAAATAATTTTATTATAGATATCTGTTTTCAACAAATGATATCATTTCACCAAATATTTATCAAGACTGCTAATTTTGCTAGACTCTGCTGATATGCAAATGGAAATATCCTAAAATAACTCTTATTATGGATGGTTCACAGGGGATTAATTACTCAAGGCCAGAAGAGGAGAGTTACACAAAATTTGGACAGATGAGTATTTTCAATTACAAAAACATCATAGTAATCTTATATGTATTGTTTTTATTCCTCTGAGATATTATTGGTATAGGAGTTTAAAACTAACTTAAAATGCAAAGTGAATATAAGTTGTAGTAGAATAAAACAAAATACTCTCATAAAAGCAAATGTAAGGGTTGAGGCAGGGGGAAATGGGAGCTTGTGCTAATAAATAGAACATTTAAATAAATTTCAGGAATTTGAAAAGATTTGAAGTAGCTTAATTATGGACAAACCACAACCTGACATATTTAGAAAAAGTTGCATGAAAGATAGAAACTGATCTCTTGGGTTGAGATTAACGATTCCCTGGACTCAGTAATGGCAGGTATTGCCAAGGGTGAGAGTAAAAACTGAACTGCAAAAGCAAGTGTTGGTGAAAAGTTTTGGTTGGCAAAAACAATTTTTACATTTATAATCATAAATGTAAAAAATAGCTAGTTAAAAATCATCAAAGACATTCTTAAGCCACTGACTAGGAGAATATTTTTTCAAATCATCTGTCTGGTAAAGGACTTGTATCTTATCCAGAATATGCAAAGAACTCTCATAATAATTATACAAAGTGAAATTACGCCAGATAAGAGAGAGGACATAATATGTAACTTCATAAATGTAAAATTCTGGACATGTCCAACTAGTTTATAGTGACAGAAAACAAATCAGTGGTTGGTAGGTAGGGAGGAGAGGGAGGGGTTATGCAGAGCCATGGGGAACTTCTGCAGGGAAATTTGGGGAGTGATAAATATGTTCATTATCTTGATTGTGATGACTTCACAGGTATATGCATGTGTAAAATCTCACCAAACCATGTACATTAACTTTATGTGCTATATATGGTATGTCAATTATACCCAAAAAAGCTGTTAAAAATGAAACAATGTGAAAAATAAAATCAAAATAGAGCCTTGGGTGGTCCCTTCTAGTCCCTCTCTGCCAGAAAAGCGTTAGCGGTTGGTTTTTTACTGCCAAGATAAAGAACGTAAACATACTATTTGGAGTGAACTAATTTTCTTCTGGATGATTGTACCACAAATTAAAATAGAGAGTGAGGCCTCATTGCCACACCGCTGTCTTGCCCCCGGAGACTGTGGTCAAGATTCCCATTACTAAAACAGTCTTACCTATTAGCAGGCAAAACCTATCCAAGCTGCAGACGTAACCTATCCTAAATACAGTGAACCAAGGATTCTCAAGCAAAATAAATGGGAAAAAAATAAGCAAAATGAATTTAAAAATAAAAACAGAAAAAAATATAAGCTAATTGTAATAACATAAAATTACTGGAAAAAAACAAGGTAAAACTAATTCTCTATGATTACTATATCTAGAACAATTTGTGGAGAAAATTTTAATGTTAAACAATTGCTACAAATGCTACTGGAATAATTATAGAACAAAATGGAATTATTCAAGGCAAAGCATTAAATACGTTAAAATACGTTAATAATAATGGGGTCAAAAAGAACTAAATAAAATAGAAATTAAGAAACCTCCATGATTGTGGAACACAAGAATAATGAGAGACAATATGAGAGAAAATATATACAAAAGAATAATTGAAGAGGCCTATCATTCATCCAATACAAGTTCATGAGCAAAAAAATACAAAGGAGAAAATGATCAAAAGAAAGAATGGTCAATAATTTTCTACAATTGGAAAAAAATGAGCCTTGAGATTAAAAGATTTCAGTGAAAAGAATGGATAAAAATTACCCATATATAGCTATAACTACCTGAGTGACACCAAGAGATGAAAAAACAACAGGATAGCATTATACTGATATTGGGCTTGATATCAGTAATAATAGATGCAAAAGACAAGTGAGCGGTTACTAGGATGTTCTGAGGAAAAATGTCAGAACACAATAAATTGCACCAGATGTTACTGTATGTGCAGAATGAAGACCATTTAGACAGGCATGTTTCAGAATATTTCATTTCTATAGGCTTTTTAAAAGAAGTTGTAAAAGATATAACTCAGGAAAACAGGGAGGAAGAGAAACTCAGATATCAGGAAAGCCATTACCAAATCCGGGAGAGAAACGAATGGAAGTCCAAGGTTGACAGAGAAAATTGGAAGAATTTTTCCAGGAAGAAAAGAGGCTTGAGAGAGAGGAAAGCATGTATGCAAGTGTGAGACAAGGAAGATGCAGGATGTAACATAGCAAATGACACTGAAATATGATGAAAAAAAAACAAAACAACTAAAACAAAAAGGATGAGAACGTGATTAAGCTATGAGTGAATAAAAATAAGTCAATATTGAAAGTGAGTGAATGACTATAAGAGAATTAATTAAAGGCAAGGGGTAGTATGAACCAAGAGATCCTACATCAGACTTCTAGAGAAGGAAATTAAGATACAACAGCTTAGCTCAGTATTACAAAAATATGTATTTATGTAGTAATGATAACCTGGAGCTATTTTATTTTTTTGACTTTTAAAGTAAACCTGTTAACATAGTACAGAAGATTTTGTTGTGATTGTGGAATATAACTATGAATAATGTTGTAACTAAATACAGTTACTGTGTAAAATCCAAAGCAGAGCTAAAAGGAGGTAAGGCATGGAAATGGAGAGGAAAGTTTAAAAAAAATACATAATGAAGCTAAAATCTTCACCTTACATATTGAAGACTAAGGAGATGGAAGGCCTAACTGAAGTTTAAGTATATTCAGTCAAGTTAGAAAAACCAATCAATAAAAGACCTAAAAGTAACATAAATATCAAACACTGGGAAAAGGAGAGGTGGCAGAATCCATTGAAATCCATACATTTTATGAAGGGGGGAGCAAAAATATGCCACATTTGTTAATCAAAGAATACAGCTGTAAATAAAATATCTAGAGTAAGAAGAATAAACATCAAAAAATCAAAATAAAAACATTTTAAGAAGTGACATCTAAGTGAGGAACCAAGATAGAAAAGGAGAGAATGGGAGACAGTGGCCATACGATGCAAGCTGTTTGTGCCTTTGATTTGAGACTGAATTCATACATTACTCTGCTAAATATAACAATATTTAAAAATCAATCAATATTATTCTATTTTTAAATTTCAATCAACAGCAGGTTACCATTTCATTGTCATACGTATATCATAATCAGCTACACTGGTTTAATTGATACTGTTTTGATTATTTTTTCCTGCCCAGTCATTCACGGCAGCCTGCAGCATCGTCTGATTTCTGGGGTTAATAGTTAAGCCTCAAAAGAAGGCAGTAAATTATCACCTCTCCGTTGAAGTTCCCAAGAAATGTGAGCTTATTTCTTTTTCCAAAGCTCATTCCAAAACTGACAGAATTCACTGCCAGTTAGTATTTGGATCTTGAACACTTAAAGGTCAAAAACAGTAGCAAAACAACAATGAATGAAAATTACTGTTGTCCTGAAGAAAGGCATGGTAATGATTTATATGTTCATTTGTTCTGGGTCCTATATTTTTCCCAAGCAAGTTCCAAAACTATATTTTACACTTCTCAATAGTTTCCAGCAGAATGTAGGCTTCTTATAGTAAAACAGAGGCACTGGGGAGCATGAGAAGAAACATTGAAAATAACATTTTATCTTTCCCAATGTGGGAAATCTCAGAAAATGAATATATCAAAACATCAAGTTCTAACTTTTTTGTGCTTCCTTGTTACGAACTAATGTCATCTGTCTTCTGGGAATCGTGTAAGTCTAACGAAGATCACAACCCTGAAATACAACCACAGCTTCTTGCCTATTAGTTCAACCCAAACACCAAAGACTAGTATTCCATTTCCTCCATTCACCAGACTCATTACAGCTATCTGACTTCACCTTTTAAAATTTCATTTTATTTAACAAGCATTTATTTATATCCTAGTTTAACCTCACCACTCCCAAGGCTTTTAACAATGTTTTACTCCCAAGTAAACATGGACTAGATTATTTTCTACTAGCTAAATTTACAGGAATACTCAAAATGTTTTCTTTTCTGGTCAAAGAGAGCTTTCCAGATTACCTCCATTAAACAGTCCTAAGTCAGTTCTTTATGTGAGCCTAAAACCTGTAGGAACATACTCTTTAAATTCCAACACTTCTCCTCTCCATTAGAGACTGCTGGTCTACTACAGGTGTCACAAAACTCTTTGTACATTTTAAGGATTTTTAAAAATATTTATTTTTGTTCTACAGTAATTTCTAAATGCATTTATGTTGTAGCAGGACAAGCGGCAGACAGAACTCCTCAGACACAGAGTTACAGAAGGAAGGGGTTTGTTCGGCTGGAGGCATCGGCAAGACTTTAGTCTCAAGAGCCGAGCTCCCTGAGTAACCAATTCCTGTCCCTTTTAAGGGCTCACAGCTCTAAGGGGGTGCATGTGAGAGGGTCATGATTGAGCAAGCAGGGGTACGTGACTGGGGGCTGTGTGCTCTGGTAATTAGATTGGAACAAAACAAGATAGGGATTTTCACAGTACATTTCTATACAATGTCTGTAATCTATAGATAACAGAACCAATTAGGTCAGGGGTCCATCTTTAACTACCAGGCCCAGGGTGCAGAGCCAGGCTGTCTGCCTGTGGATATTTCATTTCTGCCTTTTAGTTTTTACTTTTTCTTTCTTTGGAGGCAGAAATTGGGCATAAGACAATATGAGGGGTGGTCTCCTCTCTTATTCCCCCTTTTTGAGACTCTCACTCATTTTATTAGTGGGAGTTCTCACTTTCATTTTCACTACCCATGTCTTCTTGCAAGACAGATCAATAGTGATTTATATAGTACGTTTGTGCTGAGGCATTTTGGTGAACTAAGGTAGCGATGAAGCTTTTTATCATTCGAAGAAGTACAGGTATCAAACAAGGGAGCAGTAGGCAGATTCCTATTATTATTATAACTCCTATTATAAGAGTTTTAAATCCTCCTAGCTAGCACTAGGAACCATTTTCCAAACATGGCCCCAGGATCAAATCCATGCCACACTTGCACGGGCACATGTGCCAGTTTTGTCATATCTCTAACTATGTCTTCAACTACTTGCCCTTGATTATCTATGTGTAGGCAGCAATTAGTAAGGTTAAATTTCCTGCAGATCTCTCCTTCAGCTGCTAGCAAGTAGTCGAGAGCTAATGTATTTTGATAGATAGCATTTCTCATCAGAGTTTCTTGCCGGGCCAGAATAGTCAAGGCTCTGCTGGTTTTATTAGCAATTATTTCTAAGACAGCTTGTAACCGTATGATTTGGTTGATCATGTAAATGGGGGTCCGGTATCCCCATAAGCCATCTTGTGCCCAAGTAGCAGGCCCATAATATTGTATGATTCTCTCAGGGGGCCATTCATCATCTTTCCAATTTCCTATAGCTATGCTTCTGTTTCCACAAGACGCATAGACAGGGAAGCCCAGGAGTTTGCCTCTTTTTATGGGCAGTAGGAAGAAAGATGGTTTAATAGTGCCAATAACACAACTACCTGCCCACTGGTCAGATAATTTGGCATAAGCTTGATGCCCACATATCCAATACAATCTAGTGGGGGCTGTCCAGTCCCAGTGGGACTCTGGGTGGGTCCACACGGTTTGCAACTTTGGGAATTTGCTAAATGGATTCCTCTCTGTTTAATTTGAACTCCACCAAGTGACCTTTTTGTGGTACCATTATACAGTTTTTGTCCCAGACAACTAAGTCATCCTACAGGGTGAATGAATTCTTTTCCTTCTCTAGCTATGCAATATTGTCCAATAATTGAGGCTTTTAAGACCCAGAAATTATCAGGGTGATTCTTTTGAACTGGAAATTCATCAGGAATTGGGTCTGTAGGCACTAATTATCGGGCTTTCCATGGCCATTGATCTCCCATTACAGTTCCTCCACATACATAACATGAAGTGACATTGAGAGACTGGGCTATATGCTCAGCTAATTGCAAAAATAAATTTCTTGTTTTTTCTGGAATTTCTGGTACTGGTACATTTGGTTCATCATAGAAAGTTTGAAACACTGGCTCAAGAGAGCGTTTGTAAACTTCTCCTTGAACCAAGATATTTACTCAAGGATCCAGTCTGGCCCCGTCAATTTCTAAGGTCACACACTCCGCTTTAATCTAGCAAGGATCAAGGGGATTAGTTATTACTAGCTCTAAGGGGTTACATTGTCCCTTAGTACAGGAAGGGCCATTTTTTTCCTTTCTGAAGGTGGACTGGATCCTTTTCATCATTTTTTTTCTTTTATCCAAGTAGCCTAAATGACACAAGACCAGTATTTACATTTATTTCCACACAGTCTTAATTTATGACAGATGTACTTATTTTCTGCCATATAGCCTCTTTTCTAATTAAGACGACCATACCTTATTCCTAACTTATTACTATTAATGATAGCACTGGTATCACATTTTAAGGTGACTTGTTTTGGCACCTTTTTTTTCTTCTGTTTTGGCTAACACTTTACTCATATCATTTATAAGCCCCACGAGTCCTCAATCCTTAANTTACATTTATTTCCACACAGTCTTAATTTATGACAGATGTACTTATTTTCTGCCATATAGCCTCTTTTCTAATTAAGACGACCATACCTTATTCCTAACTTATTACTATTAATGATAGCACTGGTATCACATTTTAAGGTGACTTGTTTTGGCACCTTTTTTTTCTTCTGTTTTGGCTAACACTTTACTCATATCATTTATAAGCCCCCACGAGTCCTCAATCCTTAATCTTATTTTTAAAACTGTGGTCATGGGAGGCTCAGATGGGTCATAACACACATCAGGTTGGTCATTTCCTGGGCTATGTAACTTGTATAGAATAACATTATACAAACAAGTTCTTTTTAGAGTTCCAGTACACTTACAGTAACTGTACAATAATAGGACCTTAGCAACCTTTTGTCCTACCTCAGTGACTTGATGTATACATTGGAAACAACCCTCAGTCTGAGGAAGGTCAGTTGAAGTCCTTACTGTACAAGTCCAAATTTTAAGGAAAATGAGTCCCGCGATGAGTTTCCTCATGCTTCAGCTGTGCATGGACCAGTCAGCTTCCGGGTGTGACAGGAGCAGGGTTTGTCGTCTTTTTCAGAGTCACTTTGCAGGGCTTGTTGAAGCTGCACCCATTCACGTACCACTTACAGTTTACTGATGTTTAAGGATGGTCTCAGAGGTTGAGCCTGCTAGAATAAACTGAGTCCAACACCTCTACACAGTTATGTTCAACTGGGCTCTCTGATACCAGGAACAAGGTGGTGGGGTTTAAGGTTTTGCAAGCTTCAGTGGTTATGTGGGGATTTTCACATAGCAAGCTTTGGTACTTGGTTAATCTAGTATTTGTTAACCAGTGATGTCCTTTGGTATTTATTAAAGTTACCACAGCATCGAGGGTATTTATATTCAGGTTTTGCCTAAGGGTTAGTTTATCTGCTTCTTGTGCTAACAGGGCCTTTGCTGCTAGGGCCCTTATACCTGGGGGCCAGCCTTTGAAAACTCTGTCTAGTTGTTTTGAGAGATAGGCCATTGGCCTTGGTCAGGCCCCAGTCTGGGTTAAAACTCCAATTTCCATTTTTTCTCTTTCTGACACATAGAAGTAGAGTGTAAAGAGTTTTGTCAGGTCAGGTAGCCTCAGGGCTGGGGACGACGTGAGCTTTTCTTTTAACTCATGAAAAGCTCGTTGCTGTTGGTTGTAATAGATGTAGTTTATCTAATCTCCATTTTTGTTAACTGCCGCCTACTAAAATATTGACTCAAATCCTGCAGCTATTTGATTTCAAGCTTTAAATTGATCTGGTATTCCTCGTGGGACTCCAATTGCATCTAAATAGACATGAGAGTCGAAAGACCCATAAGGGGCTTCTCTCATTTTATGATGTCTTATTATTTTTTTCCTTCTGGTTGATGAAATGCCAGGGTGAATGGGACAGCCAAATGGACTAAAGTACAAGTGCCACTCCAGTTATTCAGCAGAGTGCCCAGTAAAGGTCCACCACAATACCACCACACATCCACTCAGGGATGAACAAGCGCTGACTGATTGATAAGCTCTTGAAAATTCTTAAGCTCACTGCATCCTTTCAGGTCTCCAAGGAATGCTAAGTTTCCTCCCTGCTGTGAGAGACATGAAGTGAACTTAGTTTTGGGAGACAGAAGCTGGATGGCCCTTGGGGGCTGAACTGCAGGGACTTTGGGATATAGCAGAGAGAGCCTGGCATGACTTATTACTCCAGGCTGTAGAATCTTGGAAAGGAGCTATCATGCAGCCTACACCTGGTCGACTGGAGGACCACCTTAGTGGAAGGGGGACAATCTGGGCCTCTGGCCTGCCATGTGCACAAGCATAACAACTGCTTTTGTTTAAGGTACAGATGAAATATTTGATCCATTTTAACCAGGCATTTGCATCTGGGTATCCTGTCTTAATTGCTAAAGTTTAAGTCTTTAACTTCTATGATCCTACAGTAAAATGAATGTATGATTTTTGGGAAATTACAAAACCAGTTGGGGCAGTCCATCCTTGCTCTTTAGTGGTCCACAGAACATTGGATCAACTATGGCATGAACACTCTACATCGGGGAGCAACACTCCTGGTTGGCATGGGGGTCTTTATCAAAATTTCCCTGGATTAAATGGTCGTAGTTTACTAATGCCTAGTCTGAGGAGAGTCAGGAGGGACAGAAGTACTTTTCTGAAGTAGAAAGCTGTCTTTGACTTGGCAAGTCCTCACAGGGTATAACAAGGTAAGCATTAAATGCAATAGTTTGAGGCGAAATTGACTTGGTTATATTAATAACTAAATGGTCAGCAATAGAATAAGGAAAGAAGAAAGAGTAATAGGATAGATTAAAAGAGTTAAATTTTTCTTAGCTTTAGTTTGGTAGGGTTTTCCCCTGGGACTATGGCCCATGACTATTGAGGGGGTGGCGCTTTCTTGACTCAGGTGTGATGAGTCCATCCGTTTTTTGCTGTACGAACAGCAGTCTTGGTGGTTAGCAGCACAAGGTAGGATCCTTCCCAGGCTGGCTCGAG
>NW_016804598.1:829562-832163 GCF_001698545.2 Rhinopithecus bieti
TCTTTTAACCTTTTATAATTTTGCTAAAGAGCAGGTTGGTGCTGTAATGAAAAAACCTGTTATGCTTTTACTTTAATGTCCAGTTCACAGAAAAACTGGATGATACTTCTTTAACTTTAGCTAATATGTTTACATACAGAATGTTCTTTACAATTAACATTGTAAGTCTTGCTTAAACCTTCAAAACAGTAATTTTAACTTTTAATGTAGGTAAAAATTTGCATTCTTATGCTTCCTTATGATTATTTTACCAAAGGTATATTTTGCTTTTCTTATACACCTTGCACATAAACTATTTTTTTCCCCAATAGTTTTACATTCAGGAGGCCTAGTTACTTTTAAAGTATACAACATTTTTTGCATAAATTCTTTTTTTAACACACTTTTTTAATAATTTTTCTTTTCTTTCACGACTTTTACAGGCAATTTTTTTGACATGCCTTAACTTTCTGTCTTATTACAAACATTTCTTTCTTTAAACAACCACTTAATTCATTTCAGGACAAGAATTTACCATGTAACACTCTTTTTATATAAATTCCGCCCCCCCTTTTTTTCTTTTTTTTTTCCTGAAGATGATAACCATTCTTTTCCAAAGTGAACCTTTTTTTTTTATGTCTGTGGACTAGACTGTCTAAAGCCACAAGAAGTTACTATAATACATGTCACACTGTTAACTTTCAGCAAACTTTACTTTTGTTGAAAACCTTGTAAGTTTGGGATTTTAATTATCCTTTGCTATTAATAAGACCTTATTTTGTCCAAATTAGAATTGGTATGATGGCTTTTAAAGGAGCAGGGTACACTTCTTTTTTTTTTTTAACTACTTATATATCTCTCTCTTTCTTTCTCTCTTTGACTTCCCTTTTGCCTCTGTCTCTCCCTCTCTCTCTGCCTCTGTCTTTCTCTCTCTCTCTCTCCTTTACTCTCTCTTTGTCTCTTCCTCTCCGTCTCTTCCTCTCTCTCTCTTTGCCTCTTTTCCTCTCTGTCTCTTTCCTTTCTCTCTCTCTGCTGGTCTTTCCTTGCCTTTGCTAGCCGCTTATGCTGCTGTTCTCTCAACCACTGTGTTGGGGGCGGGGGATCTAAAACAAACTGGTCTGGGTTCCCTGGCTTACAGGTTATAAGCTTGTGTCATACCTTTGAAACAAGGGACCTGTCCACGCTTCCCTCTAATGAACAACCTACCTCTAATGCTGGCCAATCTATCTTACACAAAGTTTTAAGTTTTCCTGGTGTCATAGTACTCCATAGTCTCCCTTAAGTCCTTTTTTTTTGACATTTTTCAACATAATTCCTAGTGTGGTGGGCTTACTTTGCGCCTCACCCATGTTTCCTCTAGACAAAACACCACGCTCACACCACACGCACACCACAAAACAAAGAATGGATAAAAAGGGCACACACACATTTTGTAGTTTACGCCAAACCAAAATAACAACCAAAATCAGTATACAGAAGTCCAAGCCAGGTCCAAACCAAAACCAAAGTATCAAGCAAGCAAGTCAAGTCAAAAACAAAAACCAAAGTGCCGGTACAGGCACACCATGGGTGATCAGGACAGGCTTCCACTCAAATGGAGTAGGCAAGTTCCCAAGACCAATCCTGTCAAGCAATTCAAACCAAGCCAAAACCAAAACCAAAGTGCCAATAAAGGCACGCCCCGTGGGTGATCAGGCCACACTTCCACTCAAATGGAGTGGGCAAGTTCCCAAGATTGGTCCTGTCAAGCAATTCAAACCAAATCAAAACCAAAACCAAAGTGCCAATAAAGGCACACCATGGGTGATCAGGCCATGCTTCCACGCACATGGAGTGGGCAAGTTTCAAAGACTAGTCTTACCAAGTTTTAGATGTCCAGACTCCAAGTGCCCATTCCTTCCCGGTGTTCAGCCACTGCAGTTGATCCTCCACAGGGACCTGCCACACACTGCTCTGGCGAGGCGTCCCATGGGTCAAATGCCTATCCGGGATCTCTCTCAGGATTCGCGTGGCTGGGACTGGTCGGAGTCTCCTGCAGGGATGTTCCACAGGGCAGGCTTAAGCTGCTTAAGGAGCTGCCTTGACCACCCACTATTCACCTCGCTTCCCGGTCAGGGAACCAAGAAATGTAGCAGGATGAGCGGCAGACAAAACTCCTCAGACACCGAGTTAGAGAAGGAAGGGGGCATCAGCAAGCCTTTAGTCTCAAGAGCCAAGCTCCCAGTAACCAATTCCTGTCCCTTTTAAGGGCTCACAACTCTAAGAGGGTGCATGTGAGAGGGTCATGACTGATTGAGCAAGCAGGGGGTACGTGACTGGGGGCTGCAAGCACCGGTAATTAGATCGGAACAAAACAAGATAGGGATTTTCACAGTGCTTTTCTATACAATGTCTGTAATCTATAGATAACACAACCAATTAGGTCAGGGGTCAATCTTTAACTACCAGGTCCAGGGTGTGGTGCCGGGCTGTCTGCCTGTGGATTTCATTTCTGCCTTTTAGTTTTTACTTCTTCTTTCTTTGGAGACAGAAATTGGGCATAAGACAATATGAGGGGTGGTCTCCTCCCTTAATGTAACTTAGATGATCTGCTGTACTGTCTGTTAATATATATCTATATAT
>NW_016804598.1:833498-851518 GCF_001698545.2 Rhinopithecus bieti
AAAAAAAAAAAAAAAAAAAAAAAAAATAACACAAGCATTGTTACAATATTCTTAAATGTTTGTTTTTGCATCTGTTTTAACATCGAGTATATTTAACACACAGATTTATAGTATAATTTAGATAACTATTACTTCATGATGAGTTATCCCGTATTTAGCATCTTAAAACTATATACATTTATTATCTCTTACTCTCTGTAGGTCAGAAATTCAACTGTGGCTTAGCTGGGTGCCTTTGGTTCAAATTCTTTGATGAGGCTTTGTCTCCCCATCAGCTGAACCTATTGTCTTATCTAAAGATTCAGCTTCTTCTGAACTGCCTCTCCATAGGGCTGCCTCAGGCAACTGTTTTCCCTCAGGGCAAATAAAACAAGAGAAAATGAAAGACAGCCCACAAGGCAGTAATCACAATTGTTTTATAATATAATCTTGGAAGTGACATCATTTCTGCCCTATTGTATTGATAAATACTTAGAATCATTAGAGCCATCTTAGGGTCTTCCTACCACATAGAGCTACAAATGGTGCCTGTTGAAAATGTGGATGATTAAATTTCATCCTTCACCTTTTGTTTACTTACTTCCTAAATATGAATTTAATGACTACCAAATCCCAGGCATTATACTTGTGACTGAGGTCTCAATGCCTAAACAAGAAAGAATGATCATTGGAAGTCAATGAAGGCAAGGCATAAAGTGTAAAATGTTTTGAAAGGTGAGTATATGTTACCAAGCAGGAAAACTATTCAAGTTGAGGATAATGACAAAGCTATGGGTGAACAACATAATGTGGCTAATTTTGGCAAATGTAAATTTTCAGAAGTGGGGTGAAAGTGATAGTCATTAGAAATGATTTTTTAAAGTAGATTATAATTCATAAAGGGTTTTAGGTAGGGTTTGTTAATGATTAAGCCATGGGAAACCACTATAAAGGAGAGTAACGTGATCGTAGTAATGAAAGTTACTATGTTTCTAGAAGATCTAGAAAGTCTCTATGGTCATAGTGTGGAGGACTAATTTTATAATGAGCAATTCTAGAGACAGGATAATTATTTTTATATTCCGCAGGAGTCAAAGTGGGAGGTAATTGAATCAGCAGTAAAGGTGGAGTCTGAGAAGAAAGATTCAGTAATTATATAGGAGGTGTAATCCAAGGATGTAATCCTCAATTGAATGTGGTGGGGAGAAGGAGGCCACAATCAATGCTGAAATGTATTTAGATTAATATTGGCTTTGGTAAAAAGTGGCATCCTTTAAAATTATAATACATGTACTGAAAAAACTTTTTTTTTGAGACTGAGTTTCACTCTTGTTGTCCATGCTGGAGTACAAGGGTGCAATCTCGGCTTATCACAACCTCCGCCTCCCTGGTTCAAGCGATTCTCCTGCCTCAGCTTCCCAAGTAGCTGGGATTACAGGCATGCACCACCACGCACGGCTAATTTTGTATTTTCAGTAGAGACGGGGTTTCTCCATGTTGGTCAGGCTGGTCTCGAACTCCCAACCTCAGGTAATCCACCTGCTTCGGCCTCCCAAAGTGCTAGAACTACAGGCATGAGCCACCGTGCCAGGCCTGGAAGAGACATTTTTTTGTGACAAGTCATATAATGTAATTGTGATATATATAATTTAAGTTGCCTGTGGCAATAAAGCATAGTGATTAAAAGCACAGGGTTTGCAGAAAGTCATACATGTATTAGAATATTGTGAAGTCCACTACAGAAACGTGGACAAGATTTTTAGCTTCTCAATGTAGGCATACAAATCTTGGTCTGCAGGTTTGGTGAAAATGAGCACATTGACATATAAATCTTATAAAAGTAAAATTTTACTTTGGTAGCTGAAAAGATATATTATTAGCAAATGAATCCAGAATGCACCCGACAAGATTATTTAGTGACAAGATTTAGTGACAAGATTACTCTGAGTCTGTCCATATTCTCTGAGGGGAGCATCAGGTGGATGGCATGGATAGTCTGCAGCACAAACCCCAAATGGGATGTTACAGCATCTCTTATGCCCTGCTCATATCATAGTGCATGTACCTTTAGCACAACTCATATCCAGGTTTTGGGCAAAATATTTTCCTTTGTCCTACCAGGGTCATTTTGTTCGACTGTTTTTATGTTGTATGATGATGATCAGGTATCAAGCATGCATAAATACAATGAAACAATGAAACTGTAATCTAATTCAGTGGCAATCTCCTGTTCTCTGATGAAACTTAATAATCAAGAACAACATAATACAGGCAGTAATTCTTTCTACCTAGTAAGAAAACATGTTATTGCTAACTTAATTGCTGCAAGGCACATTATCCTATTTTTAGTAAGTGAACAGTTTATTGCACTCACCCTCAGACACTAATTGGAACGGATTTTGAGCCACCTTCAATTCCTCTTGCCCTGTTTTAAGGTACAGAGGCTGACAAACCATTGTATTTTAATTTTCCCCCCAAATCCCTGACTGATTTATATAGATATTTTTATAGATCAGAACATCATCTATCTAACATGGTGTGTAAATCCTCCAAACTGCAGGAAAGAAGTTGAGGGCCAAGTGATTTAGTGTTACAACTTCATAAATTCTATCCACTTCCTTTAGAAGAGCCTCCTGAATTCTTGTAACGATATTACCAATAATTTTTATAGTGGTGAAAATATTAGCAATCATACTTTTCAATTTCCATTCCCTTATTTCCAGAGAGCTTATATATAATATCCATGGGACCTAGCAGCTTACAGTATGCAGATCCCAGTTCTGAGGAATTCTGGCCCCATGTGATGAGTGAACTACTGCGATAAGTCATTGCGGAAGGATGGGAGATACAATAAGCCCCACTGCTGGTATCCCTGTTCCAATAAAAAACAATATTTTATAAATGAATAAGTCTCCCAATCAGCAATATCACTTTTTAAAGGAAATCATGGATATGTAAATTATAGTATTAGCATGAATCAAGGTCATCTGCAGAGCAAGACACCTTCTGTTACCTTACTTGCACTGTGGTGAATATTGATATTCACTGTGGTGAATACTGATATAATATGTGAATCTTCTGCTTGTACCTCAGGGAGTTTCTGTAAAATTAACACCATGCTTTCTTCTTCCATTACTGAAGGAACGTTGAATAAATATTTTTTTCCTTCTAGACAGAACTACATTGTTTGGCTGTGTTGATTTTTTTAGCTAGATAGATAAACATTGGCATGGTAATTTTCACACGAATTACTATCAATCTGTTTCAAAATTTAGTGGTTATTAGGTAACCGGGAGGTCCAATGCACATGACCTGTTTTTGCCTAATACTGTAGAGTTTTGGCTGTAAAATTATTATTTTTTTCACTGTTAATCATTTGAGTTTATGCTTCTGAGTGTGCAGTTTGATTGGTGAGGATAATAATTATAGTTGTTGCAGGCATGAGCTCTCTCTACCCAGAGAAAGAATCCAGTGCAGTCAGGTCAAGGCATATTTTCACCTGGCCTTGATGGTAAAGATACCGTATAGTCCACTTTTCAAACCTGGACTTTCTTTGTGCCCTGGTGAACAGTTTTATGATGCTATAATCATGAAAGTTTCTTGCTGGCTTGGAGGGCTGCTGCTGTGATTGCTTTATTCTTGATTAGTAGCTAAAGCAAAATGTTTTCTAGTCCACAATAAGACAGCACCCAGCCATTCTGAGCCTATTAGATGTGAGGCCAGCTTGTAATTTCAGACATCTCGGTAATAATACCTGCTTTGCAATTCCAAAAGGCAGGTGGAGACCTGCCCCTTTGGCGGGTATTTGCATTTAACATGTTGGGAGATTTGTTCTATTTCTATCCATAGCCCCCAGCTCCACAGTGTGGCTCCACAAGTGAATCAGCTTTCACTATTTCATCCCCATACTTTTCTAACCATAGCAGGAGCCATTAATTAATGAATACTCTGCTACCTTAGGCCCTCTAGATCTGTTTTTTGAGCTGTATTGATATTGCTCTCCTGTAACTAATGTGTATCTCTCATCAAGATAGGAATATTTTAAACGATGCCAATTCACTATTGAATTGGAGTCCCATAAAATATCCAGTCCAGTGACTGGAGTCCCACAAAATATCTATCTGGACTTTCCAATAAGAGGAAGGACCTGTCAATAATAAATCTTCATTAAATTCACTTTTCACTCCTAAGAACACACAAAGCTAAAAAATGTGTAATCCCCTCCCAAGAGATGGGATTTCATCTTACCAAAATAATATAGATTACATATTTCATCAAGCATCACTATTTCACGATGATTACTTGTTCCCTGGGCCCCTTATACTGCATAACAAGGGCAGAGGGTATGTCTTCATTCAGTGATAACTATGGAAGGCCCCAGGTGCCACTAACACAGGCTAGGGATGAAATCTACATGTCTTCGCTTAGGGACACAATCTGGTGGAATTCAATTTTATTTAATCAAATCGGTTGTTACCCGTCACCACTCCTTAGGTTTGTAAACATTGTTCTTAGTTGCTGTCTGTCATCCTAGGGATACCTAACATGAAATAGAAGTAGTTTCTGAGTGTGTACTACCTTGTAGCCTTTGTCATTTGCTTCATCTCTCTCACCCCTTCCCTTTTATCATTTGTCATGCTATAATTTAGAGGCAGTATACTGTAGTAATTAGAAACATGGATTCTAAAGCCAGACTGCCTGTATTCCAATGCTGGCTCTACTGCTTTTGAGAGGTCACAAATTCTCAGTTTCTTCCTCTGCAAAATGGGGATCATAATAGTACCAAACTTAAATATCCAGTTGTAGTAACGGTTATTACTTGATAAATGTAATATGCATCTTAGAATAATATCTGGCACATAATAAGTATTCTATAGTATGAGCCATCAATTACAATTCCTTGAGCAGAAACAGTTACCAGGTACCTCCTGTTTGAGGAATTGCCTTGCTCCATCCTCCAGAGGTGAAAAGGAGACGATAAAGCAGATGCTTTAACACTATAGCATTCCGTTTTGCATAGATGCAAGAACTAGAAGAATAGTAGTTTCCTCTTTAGAAGACAATACTTCCAGATTCTTTCTCATCCTTCCAGCATTATTCTTTCTCAATAGCATAAATTGTGTCTAACAGAAGGAACTTGTGCATGCTTGGAGTATGCCTGTGGGCTCCAACCTCTCTACACTTGAGTGGTAATTAAATCAATCAAAGTCTTTCTCTGCTATGATTCCAAGTACTTTCTGAGAGTGCAAGCTGCCTGAGGCAGCTTCTCCCCTTCTGCTTTCAATTAAGTTATCACTGCCCCCACCTGTCTAGTGAATTGAGAAAAAAGGAACATATGTCTTCCAGGAAGACACTCCACTTCCATTCCTGTGTTTTGTGCTTCTTGGCTGGTGCAATGTATTCCCCTGGACCCTACTCCTGTCACACTGCTGGGCAGGAAGAGATTTCTCATAGGACTCCATGCTCTCCTGTGAATAATCACAATGGGTTTCTGGCCATCTCTCTCTAGAGAAGGGTCTTATTCTATTCGCACTTTAAGACTTAAATCAACAGGTAATTTTTTACAAAAGCATTGGTTTTTATGTGCAATACAATAGAACATAGAGTCAGAAGATGGTAAAAATGAGCACACTACAATATACACAGAATTTTTTTTTTTCAATACACCTAAAATAAGCAATTTCAGGTCAGGATTTGTCAGGCTGGAGAGTAGTCAGTGAGCATGCCCCAGCTCTCATTCATGATGGATAAACTCGTGCTGATGGTTTAAGGCCTTTCCAGAGGAGATCCTGCCAGGTTAACTGATATGGTTTGAGTTTGTGTATCCACCCAAATCTCATGTTAAATTGAAGGAGAGGACTGGCGGGAGGTGATTGAATTATGGGGGTGAATTTCACCCTTGCTGTTCTCATGATAGTGAGTGAGTTCTCACAAGATCTGATGGTTTAAAAGTATGTGCCACTTGCTTCTCAGCTTTCTCTCTCGCTCCCCTGCCACCACGTGAGAAAGGTGCTTGCTTCCCCTTAAGTTTCCACCATGATTGTAAGTTTCCTGAGGCCTCCTAGTCATGGTTCCTGTTAAGCATGCAGAATTGTGAGTCAATTAAATCTCTTTTCTTCAAAAATTACCTAGTCTCAGGTAACTCTTTATAGCAGTATGAGAATGGACTAATACAGAAAATTGGTACCAGGAGTGTGGTATTGTTATAAAGATACCTGAAAATGTGGAAGTGACTTTGGAACTGGGTAACTGGCAGAGATTTGAACAGTTTGGAGGGCTCAGAAGGAGACCTAGAGCCTTGGTGAATGGTTTTGACCAAAATGCTGATAGTGATATGGACAATGAAGTTCAGGCTGAGGTGGTTTCAGATGAAGATGAGGAATTTATTGGTAACTGGAGTAAAGGTAACTCTTGCTATGCTTTAGCAAAGAAACTGGTGGCATTTTGCTTCTGCCCTAGGGATTTGTGGAACTTTCAACTTGCGAGAAATGATTTGGGTATCTGGCAGAAAAAATTTCTAAGCTACAAAAAATTCAAGATATCAATAAAGTGTATTTACAAAAGTGTAAATTTTGTGCAATTTATAAAAATGCATGCTCCTTTGCATGAAGTAAGATTATCTGAAACTGGAACTTATATTTAAAATGGAAGCAGAGCATAAAAGTTTGGAAAATTTAGAGCCAGCCATGTGGTAGAAAAGAAAACCTAATTTTCTAGGGAGAAATTCAAGGCTGCTGTAGAAATTTGCATAAGTAAAGAGGAACTGAATGTTAATAGCCAAGACAATAGGGAAAATGCCTCCAGGGCATTTCACAGACCTTCACAGCAGCCCCTCCCATCACAGGCCCAAAAGTCTACGAGGTAAAAATAGTTTCATGGGCCAGGCCCAGGGCCTAGCTGTTCTGTGCAGCCTTAGGACATGGCACACTGCATCCTCCTTGCTCCAGATCCAGCCATTGCTAAAAGGGGCCAAGGTACAGCTCAGGGCATGGTTTCAGAGGGGGTAAGCTACAAGCCTTCATGGCTTCCATGGATGTTGGGCCTATGGGTGCACAGAAGGCAAGAGGTGAGGTTTGGTAGCCTCCTCCTAGATTTCAGAGGATGTATGGAAATGCCTGGATGTCCAGGCAGATGTCTGCTGCAGGGTCAGAACCTTCATGGAGAACTTCTACTAGGGAAGTGTGGAAGTAAAATGTGTGGTTGCAGCCCCCAGATGTGAGAAGAGGGCCATTGTCTTTCAGACACTAGAATGGTAGATCCACTGACAGCTTTTACATGTACCTGGAAGAGCCACAGGCACTCAACACCAGCCTGTGAAAAAAGCTGAGAGGGCTGTACCCTCCAGAGCTACAGAGACAGAGTGCCCAAGGCCTTGGGAGTTCACCTCCTGCATCAGCATGCCCTGGATATGAGACATGGAGCCAAAGGAGATTATTTTGGAGCTTTAAGATTTAATGACTGTCCTTCTTGGTTTCAGACTTGCATGGAGATGGTAGCCCCTTTGTTTTGGCCAGTCCCTCCCATTTGGAATGAGAGCGTTTACCCAATGCCTATACCCCAATTGTATCTTGGAAGTAACTAACTTTTTAAAATTATTATTATTTTACAGACTCATAGGTTGTAGGGACTTGCCTCATTTCAGATGAGACTTTGGCTGTGGACTTTTGAGTTAATGCTGAAATGAGTTAAGACTGGGGGACTGTTGAGAAAAGGTAGTTGTATTTTGCAATGTGAGAAGAACATATTTAGGAGAGGCTGGGGAAGATAAGGTTTGGATTTGTGTCCCTGCTCAAATCTAATGTCAAATTGGAGGAGGGGCCTGGTGGGAGGTGACTGAATCATGGGAGCGGATTTCCCCTTTGCTGTTCTTGTGAGAGTAAAAGAGAGCTCATGAGATTTGATCGTTTAAGAGTGTGGCACTTCCCCCTTTGCTCTCTCTCTCTCCTTTTGCCATGTGAAGAAGGTGCTTGCTACCCCTTAACCTTCTGTCATGATTGTAAGCTTCCTGAGGCCTCCTGGTCATGGTTCCTGTTAAGCTGCAGAACTGTGAGTCAATTAAACCTCTTTTCTTCATAAAGTATCCAGTCTTAGGTAGTTTTTATAGCAGTGTGGTGACAGACTAATACACTGCAGGAATCTCTGACCTTATCCTTGAGAATTTATAATCTCAACATGGTGAAAAGCAAAAATAATTATTCTATGTGACACCAAAACTACCTTTTTAGCAAGCCAATTTCATCTAACCTCTGTTTTCTTACAGTTTTTATTGTCATACCCAAACCATCATGTTCCACAGTCTTTAGGAAATGTGCAGTGACTAGGCACCACACACGGGTATGCACATTGCAGCTCTGTGTCCACACTTAGTATAGAGCACAGTGGATGCACAGTGTGCAATGATCCAGAGGAGCCTAAAATTCTAAACTACTTGCCAGTTACCAGTAGTCTGTCTATGTGGTGAAAAAAAAAAGTACCAAGTTCTAATAGAAGGTACATGCTAAGGGTGTGACCTGGATGCACTTGGTGGGCATCTCAGGACCCTAGTTCAAACATCCATATTAATTATGTCATCTTAGTTGATTTTTGAGGTAACACATAAACTATCATTTAAGGTAGTGCCTGGCATTTAATATGGTTGATCAAATACTAATTCTTATGCTTCAGGAGCCGAGATCGCACCCCTGCACTCCAGCATGAGTGACAGAGTGAGACTCTGTCTCAAAAAAGAAAGAAAGAAAGAGAGAGAGAGAGAGAGAGAGAGAGAGAGAGAGAGAGAGACAGAAAGAAAGAAAGAAAGAAAGAAAGAAAGAAAGAAAGAAAGAAAGAAAGAAAGAAAGAGAAAGAAAGAAAGAAAGAAAGAAAGAAAGAAAGAAAGAAAGAAAGAAAGAAAGAAAGAAAGAAAAAAATAATTTATCTCTTATTGGACTTTGGACATAGACATTACATGTGCATTTAACATCACTCTAACGTACCTAATTTTTCTTATATCAATACTGCAATAATTCAGTTTTCACTAATGATATTAGGCTTTTCAGTTTTCTCAATTACAGTGTTGGCTGGATTTATTTAGCTTCACACTTCAAAGTAGAATCATGATATATTTCTTCCAAAAAAAAAAAAATCTCAAGTCCTGCAATAGTTGATGAATAGCTGTTTTGGGGGGCAGAGAGAGGAGTGGTTAAAATATCTTAATCAAATAGGAATAAGGTTTGTCCTGTGTTCGAGATAGCAGAAACAATTTGAAGCTGTGGTAGTTATTATGACAAAGACTGGGAATTCAGTCTAGTGTAAGAGCAGCTCATAATTAAAACGATCACAGGGAATGCATAGTATTTCAGTGTAAGAACTGTTCAAATAAGTGGTCTCTGAGGTAGAGTTGGCAAACAAGGTGAGAAGCAGACTCTAAAATCTTGCTTTAAGCAGCATTTTCTTGCTTATTAATCTGACAGCTTTCTCCGCTGCTCTCAAGCTAACTACAGCAGTTTTAATCACAGAGAGAGCATGTCAAATTGCTCGGAACTCAAGCCCATCAAAAATGGAATGCCTTCAGGATTTAAAGAACCTTGAGGGGTCAAAGCTCTTACTCCCTATTTAGTATGCTGTATGCCATCAACTTTGGTGAATATAGACAAGGAATTAAAATATTCATATGCCTGTCTTCTGTTTTCCTTTATCTATTTTACCTATTTTGTAAAGTTGTACAAAATTATGTCTCCTTTCACTGGAGATGTTCTCTTACTGCTTAAGTGCTGCAAATTTTGATACTGTCACATATAGAATATGCTGTATTTAAATGCTCCATTACAGGAAAACAAGCACCAATCATACCCCTGCTTGAATCTTCAATTTGTTTATTTCAATTTGTTTGTTTCCAAATTATTTTCCCCACGAATATTTTCCTATCCAGTGAGTCCTAAAGTGACACAGAGGATACAAGCAGTACTTGCATTGCACTACATACTGTTTAATTGAAACACATATTTATCAGAACACTATCATCACTTTGCACAGTTTGTGGTAAACAAATATAAGAAATATCTCTGAAATCTAGGTCTATGATTCTTTCTTTTGTTGCAGTCGTACTATGAAAATAGTGTTGGGTGTCAGATATATTTTAATCTGTTACTTTTGATTTATTTGTTTTAATGATCCTCATTAAATCTCTCACTCTTTGATTTGTCACCTTTCAATAGCATCTCTTTCTCCTCTGTCTCATCATCAATTGTCAAAAGCTAAGCTGAGCTGGAGACAGTTGAGCTGCTAGATGTCCAGTGGTTAGTTAAGAGAAGTCAAAATGAAAATAACAGTCAAGGCTTTAATCACTTAATTGTGATTGTATAAGGGAACAATGAAACAAGAGAAAGCATCGGCTCTCTTAATGTTCCAGTTTCCCCCAATTGGAACACCAGCAGGTGGGCATTGCTAGTGGATTAGGGCAGATGTGGGGGACTTTTCACTGCACAGAAAGCCTCAGACAGAAAGCCCTTGCTCTTTTCTTGACTTGAAGGTGGTGTCAAGGGAAAAGGGAGAGGAAAGGGTTGGGTGTGAATAAGTACTGAGTACTGAGTCAAAGAGAGGAAAAGCATTTCCAAGGTCCCCAGTAAGGAGTAGTCTTGACAGAAACACTTTAGAGAAAACCTTAGTTCATTTGGACTGCCATAACAAAATACCATAGACTAGGTAGATAATAAACAACAGAAACTTATTACCACAGCTCTGGAGGCTGGAAAGTCCAAGATCAAGGCACCAAAAGATGCAGTGTCTGTTGAGGGCTCGCTTTCTGTTTCATACCTGACATCTTTTCACCAGGTCCTCACACAGCAGAAAGGATGAGAGAGCTCTCCAGTCTCTTTTTCATAAGGTCACTAATTCCATTAATGAGCGCTCCACCCTTATGACCCAATGGTACATAAATGTTATATCCATAACATGGGCTGACAATTGATTCTACGCTTTGACCTTAATCATTTTTCTGTGGCCTTCATCATAATTTAATGCCTGTGGGAAAAATGTAAAGTTAAATAATGTTATTAATGTGATTAATAATGTATAATTGTGAGTATATGTGTATACACACACCCCAGTTTTTACTCTCTACTTAAATGACACATCTTACTAACACTAGCATGGGCTAGATTTAAAAAAAAAAAAATAGATGTCTTTTGACAATTTGGAGTTTAGCCCACTTTCAGTAAGAGAGCCTTCCTAGGTGAGCCTTCCAAGCCTTGCTTCTGTTGTCATAGAATGGGGTTACGGTTCCATTACTTTATTTTGAACCACACATTGCTGTTTTTTAAAAAGCAGAAAGTAACCCCAATCAATGCAAGTTTTCAACACCAATGGGAGTCACTGAATAAAGTGAATAAAGGAGGCAAAGAGATTTGACACAGTTTAATTATTCCCATGGCATGGCTTCATAATTGTATTGGATGTTTATAGTAAACAAAACTCATAAAGATCACTTTATCAACTATCATGGTAAGTGTTATTCACCAAAATATAATAAGTAGTTCTAGTTATGCAAATAGGTACTTGTAGCATGAAAGAAAGCTCCCAATGACAGCATCACTCATGGATTTTAAATAGGTGTTTTATTTCAAACAATTTAGATGAAAATGAAAGTGATGTGCCCTAGAAAATTGTTAAAATTCAAAAGTGACCCCATTCATGACAAAGATGCTGAAACTGAATATATATACATATATATCTAAATCGAATAACTTTTTTCATAAAATGTAACTTAAAAGTTTTATTTCTAAAACAAAATATAGTGCCATATGTAGCATGTCATTTTAAGTGTGTATTCTTCAATTTAAAAATTAAAGGCAAGTCACAATTCAACTATACATATTATATAAATGTTATATATTAAAAGTGATAAAAAATGGGGGATTTTCTTTTATTCAGAGTTGTCTCATATATTTCATGGTGATTGAAAAAAAGAAAAAAAAAAAACTTCAGCCAAATTAAATTTAAAAGAGTTTCATTGAGTAATGAACAATTCATAAATGTGGCAGCCTCCCAAACCAGAGTATGCTCAGAGACGCTAGCACAGCCACATGGTAAAAGCAGATTTATGAACAGAAAAAGGAAAATGATGTACCGAAAACGGAAGTGAGGTACAGAAACAGCCACATTGGTTACAGGTCAGTATTTGCCTCATTTTAACATGGTTCGAACAGCTGGTTACATTTGATGGACCAAAACTCGAGGCTTGGTACAAATGTGGACTACAGTCTTTTTACACATCTACTTGTTATATTTCAGGATGCACAGATAAACCTTTAGTCCAAACTTCAAATATGAGAGGAGGGAGCTTTAGGCTAAACTTGATTTAGCAATGTTACATATCGTGTTATCATTTCTGTATAGAACTTTATACTTTGATCCTAATTTGAAGCCACTAAGTGAAATGACAAAGACCCCACTATGTTAAAGAAAACCTTAAAGCTCCATTTTATCAAAATAGATGCAATACACTTATCAATTTTATTCTTAGAAGAAAATGTTCTATCACAAAAGCAATGCCTATTTAGAACATGTTTTGAATTTGTTAAGAAAAGGCACCTTAGTTTGTACAAAGTGATACTAACTCATTTATTCATGTCCTTGTGTCTTTGGCACAAGAGATAAAAGCTTGTTAGTGTTATTTATACAAGTTTTGAAATGAAGAAGAAAAAGGAATCCCTGTTGCTATATTTTTTTTCTGCTTTCCTACTTTTGGCTGAGCCTCCTGTAAATAAATTACCTCATGTAATGCCTTGTGCAAACAGATTTAAAGAGTTCTTTTTACTTTTGATATTACAGGTAAGAACTTTCACAGGACATTTTCTTTTTAATCCCTTCCTGTATCTTCCTGTATGATTTTTCTTGTCACAGGATCTTCACCGATATCTGTGGTCTGGCCAGGAGGTCCAGCAGAACTACTAGCTTCTTTGGTGGCTGATGTTATTGAAGCTGCTTTTCCAATTGCCAGCAAATGATATAAATTGTAGGAGACTGAAAAGGTCACCTCTGGAACAGTCCTACTTAAATTAGCTCAAATCATCACTAACCTGCAGCTACAGAGAGAATCTGAAGCCCAGGCCGCAGGAGCGGTCATGCCAGCTGACAGCGGGCTGGTGCCTCAACCCCACATTAGTTTTCATCTGGAAAACAAAATCAAAGCACAATTGTGGCTAAAACTCACTTAGATATACTTTTGAAATGTAAAGGGTTTTTTTCCTGATGTCTTGTTTCTTTAAAAGATATAGCTGTCTGTTTTTTGATCACTTCAGTATGTCTATATTTTACATAAAATATATTTGGTTACATTAAATCTCTTATTTTAAAATAGGACTTAAGTTTATTAACATATATAATACGCGTACATATATATTCATAAATGTAGAATGTAGTAGAAACATAAAGAGTATCATTCCATTGTAGTTTCCTTGAATGTAATTTGTCAAAATGCAAGTCTAAATGCAATGACTTTCTGTTTAATTTATAATACCTAGGACCATACAGAATCACTTAGCGTTTGTTTCTGAGTCAAGCTGCTTGACTATAAAGGTCAACTCTCCTTGGGCAAATTGCTCAACCTCTCAATACCCACGTTGACACGAATATAAAAAGAGCATAATAATACTTAGCTCAGAGGTACCTAACAGCCAGTACAGCCAACTGCCCTTGCTACTCTATTTGGTGGGGTCCTGTAAGCTTCCTGCTAGGCAGGATATCAACTCTTTAATTGCTAGAACACGCTGAGGTACAGGAAAATGCCTGGAAGAAGCTGGTATGGCCAGGGTAGAAGTGGAGTGTATAGTGGAGCAAAAGTATTTCAAAAGTTTATCATCAGGTGTGAGCCGTATGGAGCATACTTGCAAAATATTGACCTTGTTTGTGAGCATGGATTAAGTTAGTATGCAGTTAATATGCATTAAACTTTAGATAGCACCAGGCATATAATTTCTCAAAAAACTCTTTTAGAAGTATATGCTCAAAATGTTACAGTATAAAGACTTAGAGGCCTGAAAGATATATTGGGAAATTAATATGGGAGGTTTTGCTGTCTCTAAGGAAGCCCCGAGTGTTCCACAGGCATTTAAATTTTATTCAGTTGTTAAGAGCAGATTACAAGACTAAAAATTCCTTCTAAAAAGGTGGATTGATGGAGACATGGCCATTAAATAACATTTCTAAAGAAATTGCAAAAACTGAAATAAGATGTACATACACCAAACCCCAAAACAAATACTGTTAAGTTTGTGATGATGTTTTTATTCGTAGTAAGTTCAGACCAAGTCAGCAATTTGGTAGTTTATGGAATGCAATGGTTGTTGTCTTTATTCATGCTTAACAGAGAAAAGCAACAGTGCAATATAGTAGAGTTTAAAAGCCTTTGGACTTCTTTGCACTGCTCATCTGATTAGATTGGGCCAAATCGTGCGAATCCCCTTTTTGATTGATTCAAAGTCAACTGATGAGGGATATGAATTACATCTGCAACATCCCTTCACCTTTGCTATGAAATGTTGTTAACGTGAGAATGGTTACCCCATCACATTCACAGATTTTGTTCTCCCCTCAGGGGAAGTAATTATACACAGTGAGTAGTACCCCAGAGGGCAAGATTCTTGAGTCCATGTTTGAATCCTGCCCATCACAAGAGTGTTTAGATAATCCAGAAAGTAGTGACATATTATGAACACAATCGCTGAAAATTATTTATCATCCCTCCAAGTGGTATTATTCAATGGCTATTTAGAGAAATGTATGTTTTTATGTAGAACGATATGTTCAAGTTATTTAACCTACATGCATAAATAGTTCATGCAAAATGTGACTTTTAAAATATTAATTAGAATTTTTTTTCTATTACCTTTGCTCTTATTCTACATAGCCATATTTTGTGGACTAAAGAAATTCACTGATAATAATTATAAAAGTACACGATGAGAGAAATAAAAACTGAATTCTGTGTTTCAGAGAAACAGAGGATACTTGTCAACATTTATTATACTTACAAGAAAACTGTCCGTCTTTATAACAAACATTTTCAAAATCCTTTCGGCACATCTATCTGAACAATAAGATTTGGGCCCTTTTCAACAGCAAAATAATCAAAGAGAGCAAAAACAAATGCTTTTGGAAAACATAAGAAGAAAATATCTTTCTTTTTTTGCATTTGTTTGATGGAAAGTTTATTTCTGGCCTAAGGCAATGTTTAATTTAGCCTTAATATATTTATGTGAAAAATCTCCCATGTAATGTTGAAGCTTAAATTATTATGGATTAAAACTATATGTTTTTACAAAATGAATATTTAGTAAAATAGTTAAATGCCCTGTCAGGTTTTCAAAAACTAAAGCTGAATTTCCAATAGTATTTCTATTTCCAAAGCTCAGCATTACTATATTCAAAATACATTTTATTAATTGATACTTGATCCACATTTTACTTCACTTTTTTGCTGTCGTGGGATAAGAGCATAAGGCACAGTAGAAGCCCTCTTCTTTGAAAATTGCACTGGTATGTTATTTGTATTGGCTGATATTTCTGTCAGCCAATTGGAGCATTTATGATTGCTGCTGTTATTGAAATTTTGCTCTGAATTTTTCCTTTTCAGAGACAAGAAACCTCAAAGTTTCCTCTAGAGGAGGAAACAATAACAATAGTCCTATCTTCTTAGGAAAATATATGTAAAATTGCCTAGTTACCTAGCCTACCATATGCATAAACCTCATGTTTGTGAAATTGTGTTGATCAGATAGCATTAAGAGTTGGGCTGCTTTTGGATAAATATTGGTAAAACATATAAGGCTTTAAATAATTATTGTCTACTACTTCATATTATATAGGAATATTAATACTACTAACATATGCAACATTTTAAATTAAAAATTTATAAAATGTTCAAATTTTCTAGAGTTGATTAGTCTAGGTTTTTTAACTCAAACCACAGAAATCTATTTAGTCTCTATTGTATGTACCATCACGGTGGCAAATTGGAAAGAATATTTTCTACTCTACTGTCAGAGAGAATAGGTTTCAATTCAGTCTCTCTCATTAAGTAGGTGAACCTAGGTCAACACATGTTTTCAACTCTATGAGTTTCAGATGTCTTATGTGATAAAATAAAATTCTGATATTTAACTAACAGACAAATTAACCAGGTTAATCAGTTTTTTTTTTTTTTTTTTTTTTTTTTTTTTTTTTTTTTTTACCATAAATGCGGTAACTACCTGGAACATTTTTCCTTTCTTACCTCATCTCATTTTTCTGACTAACTCCGATTAGTCATAATTCAGCTGTCAGTTTACATATCAACTCTTGTGGAAAACCTTCCACTGCATTACCTTCACCTCATCCCTCCTTAGACAGATTAGCTGCCCCTGCTCTTTCCCCTTTGATTAGTCTTTCCTATAATCATAGCCCTATCATTGCCTTTCTCTTCCTGTTCTATCTCTAGCTCCTAGAAGGCTGTCAGGCAATGAAAACATACACTTATGTAAATTACACTTATACATTGTATTTAGTCCTAATAGTATGACCCAGTTCATTGATAATCTTAGTGAGTTTAAGTGATTTTTCTGGATTGTTCATTTGAATGTTAATCCCATGAAGCTACAGCCTTTATACATTTGTGTAATGTTAAATATACTTGATAAAAGGCAGGTACACAATAATTATTTTGAAAATTCATTAACAGTAAATAGCAACAATAGAGTACTTACAGAGTAGCCAGCATATAATTATTTACAAATATTAATGTCATCAAACATTCCCCTACTTCTCACATATCTGAAGTCTTAAATTGCTTTTCGTAATTGACTTAGTACTTGAGCCATTGATACCTTGGATTTATAAACACCACATGTACAAAAGGGCTGACTAAAATAAAATGCTCTATTTAACTAGTAATGTAAATAAATCACTGACCCACCTTTAGATAACATAGATCTTGACATAGATCTATGTGACACAGAAATTGGAGAAGCTAAACTAAGGCTCTAATTTGCAAGATGGTTACAGATAAACATTCACACACACAAATTTTAGGAAGGAGATCTAAATTGCACAAAAGCATAGAAAAATTATAATAAAATTAAAATAATTACATAAATATACAAAACACATATAGGTAAAAACTTAAAAATACAATAATAGAAATTATACCAACTGATTTTATGTTTGAAAATACTATAAAATGGTTTTAAATGGATCCATAGTGAAATTACATAAGCACACCATTTCTAAAGAAATAGTCAATAAATATTATATGATTGTGATTACTGGCAATATCCCGTTTTGTGAAAAATAAAGCTATCTGATTTCAAACTTGAATTGCTAACATACCTATAATTTTGTATGTGTTCATATTACAAATTAACACAAGAAAATTAATATAACGCATTCGCAGATTCATTAAAGTACTTTTCAGAATGAGGTTATTTTTACTTACTTTCAAGTTTTTTGTTTCATATGTAGTGTAAGCTCTGCATGTGGGAAACATTTTTAAGTGTAACTCATGGGAACAATCTTATTCTAGGATCCTCTATGGAAAACTATTGTTAATATACATAACATGAGAACGGCCTAGTTTCCAGGAGTTTCTCAAAACTCCAGATAAATATACATTGGATCTTAGCCTAAAATCCTTGGCAACTTTTATTGCCCACAGTTTACAGATACAGTTGCTTGGATGAATGAAATACTTTCAATAGTAACTATCGTGAAAGGAACAAATAGTTCCATAAAGAGTTGGACACAATTTCTATTCTATTATAGAACAGAGTTTTAATTGAACCAAAAAATAAACAAACATCTTCAAAGGTTTATTATGTTGGTGCTAAACTCTAAAATGGTTCCTCATTTCAAATAATTGCTCTATTTTTGTCTTAGCTTGATTTTTCATATTCTGCACGAGAAAACATTTCTTGGTTTGGCAATCTGTTACCTGAATTTAAACATTATTTTTTTCCACTTATCTTGATTAATAAAAGGAGAATAATGTTGAGGAAGAAAAACAAATCTTAATATTCTTTTTTTTTTTTTTT